>NC_134830.1:112821363-113138747 GCF_004210375.1 Tachypleus tridentatus
CAATATTTTTCCAACGTTGGTTATAAAGTTTTTTTGTTTCTGACAACTGGTAACAGATTTTTGAGTTCTTATCTTCAACCAATCAAGAAAGAATGCCAAATCACGTGACAGAAATATTCTCCTTATCACAATAAAACATTTTCTGGAAACACTTTATCGAAGTACGTTGAAAGATTTATTAAACTAAAACACCAAAAACTGTGTCTTGATAATAAAACAATTTTAACAAACAGTTCAACTTTTTTGTTAAGGTATATAAATTAAAATATAAACTTTATAACTGTGTTTTTAAAGTTAAATCTATTGAACTTAGCATTTGATTATCAACTACCACAACAACCAATTTTTCAATGGGTAAGTGCTTATTTTAATAATTACAACGTTTCGACCCATAGCATCGATGGTATCAGTCGAAATGATGTAATTATAAAAATCAGATCTTTGCTATTGTAAAGACTGTTGTTACTGTAATCTATATAATTAATTTATAATTATTTGTTTTTAATTTAATTTTCTTAAGAGCAAAGCTGTAAAACTGGCCATGTGAGTTATGTTTACCATAAGGATTGAACCTTTCAGTTTTGTGTTATGAGCTTTCAATGTTACCTCCGCTAAATCAAGTGGAATAAATTTATCACGAATGTTCCAGAACTGGATATTGGAAGTAAAAAGTGATCTTGACAATAATTATTTTGTAATTATACATCACTGTCACTGTTATGGTTCACTTACAAACCTGTATTAGAAGCTCACTTACTTCTCTTGGTTATCTATCTTCAGTTTGTATTAGGAAGTTGCCTCTTAAATGCTTCAGGTTTTAAGAAGACTAATGTTTGCTACTATTGACATAAACATTACTGAAGGTGCAGCGACGTGCGTGTATTTACTCTAAAAAAAAACAAAATAGTACCACTAATCCAACTGATTTTTAAATTTATGAAGAAATAAATGGAAGTCTGAAACCTTCATCAACATTTAACATTATTTTATAAACAAAATAAAAGTTTAACTCATTCAGTCTTTGTCTTTTTTGTTATTGTTGATAAACATAAAGCAACATAATGCGCTATTTGTGCTGTGCTCACCACAGGTATCAAAAGACAGTTTTTAGGATTATAATTCAATTGAACAAGTGAGAGGCATCATGTCTTTTAGGCTATACTTTTACAGCAAGATTTTTAAGTAAATATTAAAGGTAGATAAACATAATCTGACAATCTAGCAAATACTCCTATTGTAAACAACACTTAATTGTGTTTAAAGCTTTTACCACGTATTTATGGTTCCATAAAAATTACCCAGTCTCTATGGTGTCTAATTTATTTGTATGCAACATCAAGGTACACTGTACTTAGTAATAAACTAATAGTATATTTCATAATTACAAATTAGGGAAATAATATATTTAATACTGTTATTAACAACATTGTTAGTGTATTACTATGAAATAACATAATAGGTCAAAAAAGAAAATTTCAGCTTCAAAAATGTAATTTACACTTTGAAATATTATTAAGATAGTTATTCATATTTTCAAATAGTTATTTCTTCCTGCCACTCAGTGAGAAATTTGAAAATTTTGACAATATTTTAGACGGTTATTAAAAGTTACGTACCATTTCGTACCATTGGTAAAATAGGAAGACATTGGTTACATCCTCTGCAAAATAAAGTTTTCCAAGCAATTATTAATGCTAAAACAATGTTAGATGATATAAGCCGATATGAATACAAAGTATAGTTATGTTGTGGCTGACATGTGAAAGTGTAACCATGGAGGTCACACGATTTTTCATTTATTTTGAAAATTATTCTTTTGGAGGCATAGAGAGATCTGTCTGCACTCCTACTGTAGTAATGGAATGAAGTGCAGCAGCATACGTCCAAGATGAAGCGGTGGACAGCAACTTTTGAGTCTCAGGATAAGTAATGTTATGAATCATTTCCAAACACTGCACCTCTTTTCCTTCCAACGATTTACGGCAAGAACAAAAGTAGGATAGATGAGAACCATTGCAACTGATGCAATGAAGGTCCGTTTCACACTCATAGGCATCATGGTCCTTGCCATTGCAACAAGCACACGTCAAGGAACCATGACACGACATCTTTGAGTGACCTCCATGGCATTACATTCGCAAATCTCAAAAAACTACTCACTTCTAAACATTTTTCTTCATTTTTGTATAACTTTGGTATAAACACATGTAAACCTTGATTCATATGTTGTTTCATTCAGACCTTATGTAAATGAAAATGTGCAAATTTGCCCATTTTTACATAGAAAACAGGTTAATTTCTAAATTTCATTATCCAGGTCACAAATGCAAAGTTTGAAAAAAATAATGGCCATTTTCTGTACTTTTACAACATAAGCAATTAAGAAATAACACATACTGTACAAGAACAAAATTTGTGTTACATATTGTTATAAAGTAGACAAGTTTTTATAGTAAAGAACGTTTTGGTATTTAAATCAACATTGAAAATCCAACAACGTATTTGAATTATAGAATTGTTTGAAATCTAACAACGTATTTGAATTATAGAATTGTTTGAAATCTAACAACGTATTTGAATTATAGAATTGTTTGAAATCTAACCACGTATTTGAATTATAGAATTGATTGTGGTTGCTTATTCATGTATCTCAGAACAGCTTTGTAAGAATGTTAATACCCATATCAGCCGTCCTGAGATACATTTGTATTTCAAGTGGGTTTCTTGTCGTATAAATATTAATCCGCATCAATTTTAAAAATTATTTAGGTATGGTTAAACAAAAACAATAGAAAGATGAATCAATATACAAAACTATGTAATATTTAATGTAAAATACTTACATAAACTAAGAAACATATGAGGAAGAACTATCAAAGATATATAGAGACAAGTTTGGGAGTTTTTAACAGTGAAATTGTTTGATTTTATAAATAAAGTTTCTCCGATTTTCTTTTCAGTTAATATCAGGATCGTGTTTTAGTCCTGTGATGTTCTGTTCAGAAAAACTATTTATTTTTAGTCATGTGTTCATGGAATTGGGAAGGTGTTTTTTGTTTGTTGTTCTTTCGACCTTACTTTCAAGTTACGTTCTGTTTCACTTATGTAAAAGGATGAGCAACTATTACAATGTATTTTTGTACTGTTTTATGTTTTATCAACGTGCGTTTAATTTCTATTTCACAGATGAAAAACGAATCTAGGTGTTATATTCAGGTTATATACATATATGCCAGTTTTTTTTTCAAAATCGATGATAGAAGTGTACTAATATTTTCTTGACGCAAGTAATTTGTTTTTCTTTAGTTTTGAAAAAAAATTAACTTTGTTTTTTGTTAGCAACCTTGTCTGTGTTTTTTTAATGTATTTACAGTTTCTATAATTACTTTAGCAGCGAACTGGTTAACGTCAGTGAAACATTCACTTTAATGCATAGCTTCTTTATCGATGTTTTCTGTTCTGTACATTGTGTATTCTAAGTTTAGAGTTCCTTTTAGTGTGTTTAACTTCTGGTGGATAACATGATTAGAAAATCAGTTTATGTAATTTCCGTTGTATGTGTTTTTTCTATTAATTTTAGTGGTGAAACCTTGGGAGGGGGTCATGTAATGCTAACGTTTGAAAAATTAATCGTATCGTTGTTTTCGTTTCCCTCTGTGAAATGTTTGAATTTCTGTAGATTGTTTGTGTGTTAGAGAAATTTTGTATATCTTAACAAGTGAAATCACAGAAAACTTCACCTGAATATCTGAACAAAACTGCAGGTTTCTATTTGGAAGTGACTGATTCCTGTTATTTTATGTGATACAAGAAAAGTACGGTCAAGTGTAGAATAATCAATAATCAAGTTAAACCTGTTTACTCTCCAAAAGGTATTGATCATAAAAATACATTTCAATACGATCTTGTGGTATTAAGTTTTCATAAAATCATTCAGTGACTATGAATACTATACGAATGTATTTGAATAGAAACACGAACACTTTAACTTTCCCTACCAAACTATATAAATAGGAATACCTAATACCCCGTGTCTGCTGTAAAGAGCACATGTCTACAGCTCTTCTCTTGCCAATACTTGTGATCCGATGGTTGTTTTGTCCGTTTGGTGTAGTGATCTCTTCCAAGTTCACTGAGATTGGTTATTTTCTAGTAATGTGTATCTTACTGTTTTAATGGAACAATTAAACCTTTATTTACATCAAAGTCTTTACCATGATACCTACTCTACTGTTGATTGCATGTAAAGAATATAGCCTGAGAAACTTGAGATTCCTTTTGTACATCAACCACTTCTATTGTTAACAGTGTCAGTTTCACTTACATTATAAGTGTCCTAATGACCTTCAATGAACACAACATTGATTTTTACACGTTTGGTATTTATCATTTCTCTTCTGGGAGCCACACTACTAATGGAAATAGTAAGGTTCTCTGTCCATAGACCCAGCTTGATATGCTGAGTGAAACATTCACATTATTAAATAATCGACATGAGACTGACATGAAAACACCTCCTTCTAGATGCTTCAGACATTGTGAAATGATGTTAAACAAATTAATATTTAACCTGTGAGCAAATAATAAATAAGGGATTATTTTTATATTACATTTGTAAGTTTCTGAAACATATTAAGCACAGTTGTGTTCAAATTCATAAAACATGAGCATTTGGTATATAATTTGGAGGTTTATTGGTTTTCTTAGATTCAGCAAAACTATACATTTACATTACAAATATAAGAACAAGTTGTATATGTTGACCACAAATATATTAAGTGATTAAACACATCTGTCTACTTTAGTATTTCAGGTCATGAACATCACTTGATACCTTATACAAAAATGTGTAGTAACAAGGAAAGCAAACTTACACACACTCTTCAATAGACAAGTTGTGTACAGTGTAAGGTTTAACACTTTGAGAAGTGGATAATGTATGAAGTCCTCTTGACTAAGCACACAGCAAGTACAGTAGTTGCATATGTTGAACTCTGTTTTCATCACAAAGGTCATGTTAATATGGTAATAGATAAGGTCATATGAAGTATTACTTACAGGAGTACTGATCATGAATATATAAATAATTAGTGTTTAATTATTTTTACCATACTGTAGCAGATGTGAAGTTTCTTTAAAGTTTACTTCTGAGTATCTTGTTGTAATTTAAAGAAATATTTAACAAGTATAATAGAAACGAAGACAACTGACTGTAATAAATAATTTCACAGAATTAAATTAATTAATTTGAAAAGGATACAATAGAATTACCTATAACTTGTTAATGAGTTTTGTTGTTAATAAACTAGTGTTAATTAATGAAAGATTTAATGTTAATCATTACAAGTCTATAAAGTTTTTCATTAGTATCATAAATATCAATATTAGCAGTTTTCAGTTTATTTATCTATACTTCTGTATCATGATGGTTCAAACATCTGTAAGACAAAGAACAGTTCATGGTGAATATTGTATCTGTTGAGGTTCACACAAGTAGTGGTTTTTACTGTTTTAAGTTACTGATGAAGTCATGGTCAGAAAATTATTTTTGGGAGCATTTTGGCAGAGCATAAATATTTTAACACTTTCTTGTACATAGTAGGTCAGCAGCAAATATTCTAGATGTATGCTAAATATTGGTAGTTTTTTATTTAGTTTTGATAGATAATTTTTACAGTATACACTTTTATACTATTTTGTCTGCATTATTTTTACTGTGTAACATTCTCACATATTTTTCTAAATGTAATTACATTATCTTTTGTAATTCAGATGTAAGTATTTAATAAGTACTATTCTTTTATCATAAACAAAAGTTATATGATACAACTATTGTCCTGTTACACTTTTAGAATTCTTTGTCATGTTTATTATCATGTCATCATCAAGTGAGGCTATATTATATCATTCCAAGGGTTAGTATGAGTTAGGAGCTTTACTTCATTACTATGAAATGGGAATGATCACTGATGTAGTAGCTACTATAAAGAATATAGAACAGTGCACTATGTTCATAGTTTGATCTAACTGTGCAGGATACTTATTATCCTTGATCTCATCTCTCCCTTGTGAAGACGTTTGAATTGCATCTTGCCCTCTTCTATATGATCTAAGTGGCTTGTAGTTAGATGCAGACTAGGTCTTCGTGTTTTCATTAACATTCTTTTGTTCTAATTTCACATTAATATTTCCTTGCTTTTATTGTACTATCTATGTTTGAAATTACACAAAACATTTATGTACTTGTGTTTTGAAGATACCTATAACTGTGTTGAGCATCAGTGTACTTGAATATCACCCATTCTAAGGCTTAGTTAAATAATTGATTGCTACTTCAGTTAGTGTGCTTTTTAAACACAGTATATCATATTCAATAAAATAAATTAATACATTATACACACAAACATGTAAGTAACATTCACAGAATAAAATGATATTCATGTTTTGTTTGTTGCTTGTAGTTTCTTTAGGAATCTCAAGAATGTTAACATTGTAGTGATAACAAGTGATGCTTTCAGAAAATATTCACAAAACCCATTAAGATGATGATGTTATTTTGATTTATAAAAATGAAATTAATAATATGTATTATTTAACGTAAGAATCATTTGATAGTTATCAAATAAAGTATGATGAACAAATAAACAGGTTACGAGACAGAAGGTATGAAATGTTATATGTATATTTTTTTACATACTTTCAATAACTGTATGTATACTTGTATATTAATGTGATATATTTTATATGACAGTTTAATACTGTCTTAATAATCAGTTCCAGATAGTTTTACTGTCAATCTTGTTGTCTCATTTAGTACCAGTTCTGTTTATCAATCTTTTCACCTAATGTAGTACCTGCTTTCTTTGTCAGTCCCCTCGGTGCAGATTCCTGTGCGTGGTGAGGAAACCTCCCAGGAAAGGTTCTGTTCTTTCAGTTTATCTCATCTGGGATCTAAACATCTGCTCACGTGTTTGCTGTTCGTGGCGACCCGTGGATGGGAGGAGAGGATCTTGGTGGTTCAGGGGTCCAATCCTAACACCCCACTTTGGCCTTCACTTTCTGTAGACGTTCGGCTTTGAGGTGGCCCCCCTTGAGCCAATCGGCTGGTCCACTTGGGCTAGGGCCAACCAAGTACCAGTGTTGGATGTTCTCAACAGGTGTTGTGGACATTGGATTTGATACTGGTGTTTGGGTATAGTGTTCACGAAACCCTGGCGTTTCTGCAGTTTCCTTGTTTGACATTGTAGTGCGTCCCCTCGTAGGGCTCCATGGTGGGTGGGGTCAGTGGGCACCGAAATTGCCCTTTCTTATTATGGATCCTCCAGATAAAATCTTAAATAAAATGGTGAAAAACAGTTCATAGGTAAACGACCAGTGTTGAAGATTCTGAGCATCTTCAACATCTGGAACACCTGTTGTACCTCATTTTCTTATCCTACACTCTCTTTCAGACAAACCTTTAGGGCAAATGTCTCCCCTTTTTCGTTGAGAAGGGACGAGAATGATTTGCTGGTTCTCCAAAGTCACTAAAAAAGCTTCGATCTGGTAACATATTGATAGAAACATCCACATCTCAACACAGTGAACTCTTCTTGCGTTCAAAGGCAATTGGGGATATACCTATTGAAGTTACACCTCATGCTACATCGAATTCATCATGAGTAGTTATTGTTGAAAGGGATTTGAAGAACATCCCTGAGTCATAGATTCTCGCTGGTTTCTTCACTCAAGGAGTTTCTGCAGTGAAATGTATCTCCACTCGCAAAGATATAATTACGATGCCGACCAATATCCTTGTTGTGACATTTACATCGCCACGACCACCTGCCACCATCAAGGCAGGTTATCTTAATTGCAGGGTGCGGCCATACATTTCAAACCCTCTCCGATGTTTCCAGTTTGATCACTCAAAGACGTCATGGTATGGTTCCTTCACGTGGGCTCTTGCGGTGGCAAGGACCATGATACCTACCAGTGTAAAAGGGACCCTCATTGTGTCATTTGCAAGGGCTCTCACCCTTTCTATTTTCGTTGTTTCCCTAAATAGCTGGAAGAAAAAGAGGTGCAGCGTTTGAAAACAATTCATAACATTACTTATCCTGAGGTTTGAAAGTTACTGTCCACCACTTCATCTCGGATGTATGCTGCTGCACTTCGTTCCAGTACTATAGTGGGAGTGCAAAAAAGAATCGTTCTCAAAACAAATAAAAAGTCTTTTGACCTCCATGGTTAAAAACGTTGATCAATCAACTTACATACATTCCAACAAATCCCAAGATCCACTTTCTTTGGTTCCGGGAACAGGCATTTCCTCGGATACATCTTTTTCTCCTACCCAAGATGCAAAACGATCATTCGTTCGCGTCCTCAGTCACTGGAATCCCCTTCCAACAGCAAAGGCCTGCCCAATCGATCCAGGACATGATCCATGGAGATCGCTAGACCTCCCTTGAATAAAGACAGCAAGGAAGAAAGACGTGGTCGTAAACAGAAGGATCCTCAACCGAATTCGCCTACATGTAATTAAATTGTTATTGTAAAAATGTAATTATAATTATATGTAATTGGGGAGCGGATCAGTGTTCTATGCTAAAGATATATCGTGCTCTTATTCGATCGAAACTCGACTATGGATCACTGGTCTGTGGCTCTGTTAGGACCTCAGCTTTAAAATGCTGTATCCCATTAATTATTAAGAACTTCAGCTCTGAACCAGAGCTTCCTGCACTTCCCCGGCTCAGAGTTTATACAAACAGTCTCATGAACCTTCTTTGCACGTCCGCCATTTGGAACTGTCTATACTATGTGCTTAGAAACTTCGTTCATTACCAAAGCATCCCATCTGAGGTTGTGTTTTTCTTCCTCAATGGGCCTTACTTTTTCAGAATAGACGATCTATCATTGCTCCTTTTAGCTGGATGAATTGGGTCTGTCCTGGATAACATAGGTGTATTCTCTGGTCATCCTATCCCACCATTGCTTCTTACGGTCTTTAAGTCATTTGTAGTGAGCAATGGGACAACAAGCTTTTCCAAATAAAACTCTATATTGGACTTTGGCCGTCTTGCCTCAGTACAGATGGGAAAGAGAAAGTTGTTCTAACTAGACTACGGATTGGTCACAGTTTTTAATTCATCGTTTCTTTTATCTGGAACTGATGCACTAGTGTGTAGTCTGTGTAACACTCAGGTCACAATAAGCCACATTTTACTTTCTTGCCATCGTTACGACTCACAACGACGACACCATTTTAAACATGTCCATAACGTTAGACAGAGTTATTGGTGATGGTGACACTGTCCATCTTGGTAATGTTTTTAGTTTTTTCAAAGGCCATCAATCTTTTTAATTTATACATTAGACCTTTTTTAATGTGATTCCCTTTTAAGAATCAAAGTACATCTAGCTCGATTTGAAATTAGAAAATGGCCATAACGTCAAATAACTCGGATCCAGGACTGGAAAGACCAACTTCAGGTGACTGACAGTAGTTTTTCTCACCTGATTCAGGACAAGATTTCTTTAATTTAAACTACACTGTCTTCTAAAGTGCTTGAGTTGTTTATTGGTACACTTGTTCCAACTGTGAACCAGTTTTCTTTATCAATCTTTTCACCAGTTACTCTATCAGTTTTGTCTATTGATACAGTATTAAATTTTTGTCACTCTTTTTGCTTGATTGAGTAACAGGTTTGTGTCAATATTTTATACCTTATTTACCACCAGTTTTCTATCATGCTGTTTTCTGAGGTATTAAAATTCTTAAATGTCAGTCTCGTCAACCGATTGTATAACAGTTTTATTAAAAAGTCATCTACTCTCTCTTATAAAGTAACTAATTCTTTCATTGTCAGTGTTGTTAACTAACACAATATCAGGTTTACTTTGGTTGTTATGATGTAAATGCTAGCAATGTGTGATTATAATTAATTATACTTACCATACGACATTAGGAATATGTCTGTTACATTTTTAAACACTACATGTTGAAAATAGTTCCACAGTTTCAAGAATTAGATGAGTATATCATAATAGTATTTCAACCATACTGTGTTCACCATGTATGTTACTGAATGCTTACTTTTTTAAGAACACTTCACATTTCTTTCAGAAGTAATGTTGACATTACTAGTGCTTATACAGTATTTTTACATACAGTGAAAGACTTAAAAACATTTTAGTATCCTTCACAACAATTCCAACTTAATGTTTGTGCTGAAGCTAATATGTGATTAATGGAACTGGTTTTGAACTTGAATTACTTAAATGTTAACAATACATACAAGATGAAGTCATGGTACCCTAATTGATACTTCAGATATTTAACCACTTCATCGCAGTATTCTAGAGTACAGATAATCAAGTGATGTAAGACATGGTGCACTAATTTATAGTTAAGATATTTAACCAGTTTCATTATAGTGGTTAACACGCAAAATGCAGTTTTCTCTTGGCTATTGTAAATGGAAAGCTTGTATAGGTTTAGCTGTCTCAACATGGGTTTGGTTGACTTTCCACATTACATCTTTGTGTTTACTTGTTTATAGTTTTGATGCTACTAACTGTTAATGCAGTAAATATATCTTCAAGAAACTTAACAGACTTTCAGTAAACATTATAAGTGTTTCACAGAAAAAAAGAAAATAATTTAGTGACATATTTGTAAAAAACTAAAAAACAATTTTTCTGTGAATATATTGAGTACTTTTGTCACCAGGCTGTGTGGAAAGTGATGTGAATGTTAAGATTGAAAAGAATCTTCATCATCTGAAAATATCTCAACTTTTATTTACTTTATCTCCAAAACCTCTTAAATACAATTGTTTGTTTTTAGTAAAACTATATTTTATCTGTTATTTTCTCTATACAACGTTAGTCAATTTGAACTACCTCCTGATAACCAAAAAAATTGTGATAATTAAAGAAAATTTTCTAATATTATTATTGAATGTTCTTGTGTTCGCTAACTATGTTTTTATACCAAGTTTATTTGTGTATATTGATAATAGAGTCGTTGATTTAAAATTTAAACATAACTCTGTAAAACATTGTGACATGTACACCTTGAGTTACAGGATGTAAAAGGGCTAACAAAGTAGACACCTTTAAACACAATCTTAATATTATATTAGTTTTAAGTTCTTGTTCTTAAAAAGAAGTATTAAAAAATCATAAATTTCCCTGGTATTAGAATTCTGACATTTGATCTCTCGGTCTTTCCTCTTCTCTAATTCGTTGAACATCCCTTCAAAAAATAAGAAAGTTATAATAAAATCCAACACAAAATTTTGTACAATACATTTATTACAATATGAAGAATACAATTTAAGTTTTTCTTAATTTATTATTTTACAATATTAATCTAAAAACGTAGTATATATAAATACAGAGATGAAAACTATTTACAACAAAAATGTCATTCATAGTTCTTATGCATGTATCTCAGAACGGCTGGTATATATATATATGGGTATTAACACATTTACTGATAAGCAGAGAACAACATTTAGATCTTCTTTAGTCATCTTCAGGTTGACAAAAAGAGTTTGCAACTCATCATTGAAAGAAACATGTCACAGGGACGAGAGTATAAACGGGTACGGGATTGTAGGGGCGATGCAATTGGATGTCAGGTGACTGATTGATATAGGCATGAAGGTGTTCGTTTACATTAGTTTAATTTTGGTTTTAGATTCTGTATAAGTAGGCCTTTTTTTATTTTGCGTTTGTTTATATTTATATTTGTTTCCCTACTTAGTATCTGGGAGTTTTCTATGGTTTGTTGTGTGTATTCGATTTGAAGTGTTCAAAAACATATGAAGATGTTTGTTTTTTGGTTCTTTGAATCTAGTTTCCATTTTTCTGTTTGTTTCTCCAATATAGAAGTCGTGGTAGTTGTTGCATTGTATTTGATAAATTATGTTGGTGTTGCGTTTGTCAGTGTAGTTTTTACATAGTATGGACTTTAGTTTTGCACCTGGTTTTCGAATACATTTGGTGTTTACTAGAATGTTGTGTTTTGTTATAAGTTTTTTTCCAAATGTTGGTTATTTTTTCGCTGATGTCGGGAACATATGGTATGCAGCAATATAAGGTTTTGTAGCTTGTTGTATCTTGGGATTTATTGTTGTTTGTTCGTTTGTTGTTGGTATAGGTGTGTGTGCATATAATTTTTTCCACGGTTTCTTAAGGATATTGTTTGATGTTGATGAAGTGTTTTTATTTTGTTAATTTTATCGGGTGAGCATACTTTTGTGGCTATGTTTATTTGGTTTTTTAATATATTGAGTTTCTGTTTTGTTTCATTTGCTGAGTCCCAGGAAATGTATAATCCAGTATGGGTGATTTTTCTGTGGATTTGTTTTGAATTGTGTGTTAGTTCTACTTATTTTGAGGTTAATAAATGCAATTTGGTTAGTTTTTTCCTGTTCACAGGTAAATTTAATGTTGGAGTGTATCGAGTTAACGTTATTGAAGAACTTCGTGTGTGTTCTGTGGATATGAATCCAGCAATGGTATCATCAACATACCTGTACTAGCACAGTGGTTGGTGTAAGGCTGAATTCATCACTTGTGATTCAATTTGTGTCATAAAAATGTTGTCTAAAACTGTTAACACGGGATTCCCATACTTAGACCATTTATTTGTCGGTAGTTCTTGTTATTGAACATAAAGTTAGTTTTGGTGGAAGTGAATTACATAAGGGTTGCTTGGGGTGTGCATCAATCCCATACCCATTTATACTCTTGTCTCTAAGACGTGTCTAGCAGCAATCAGTTGCAAACTCACTTTGTAAACCTGAAGATGACCTAGGAAGGTCGAAACGTTATTCTTTGCTTATCAATAAAAGTGTTAATACCCATACCAGCCGTTCAGAGATACATTTTTATTTCAAGTGGGTTTCTCGTCATCAAAAGTTATTGTATATATTTTCACTTATCTTTCCGATTGGCACGAGGTAGAGTTGTCAACTGCATTTTATTCTTTTTATTATTAAGTTGTTTATTTCCATGATGTTCTTTTCTTTGACACTAACTCCATCTATCTCTAAAATTTCATCACCAGGATCGAGAATCCGAGCGAGTGAAATCAATGTTTGATAAACTCGCATTCTTGTTACGAACACTCCTGAAACTATTAATATAATATATATACATGAATTGTAAGATCTTTGTAGTGATTTTTCTTTGTTAGTGCGTCTATCCACCCGACTAAAATTTATCTAATAATATCTGAGTTACTTTGTTGAACAATGTTGGTGAGGTTAGACAAGAATACGAAATAGCTTGAAATAAATATTGTCCGTAGAAGGAGACAAAATGCTCTAAGAATTATTTTGCGTTAACCAATTAAAATCCTTCTTCCATTAAATTATCTTATTGTCGTTAATGATTCGACATTTACGGTTGGTTAAACTGCTGTTTTTTTTCTTGATACTCTTTATCATTTTCTATAAGTAAGATTTCCCAATCTGGTTATGCTTTAAAAGTGACAGTCAAATACTACTTATTCTGTCAGCAAAGAGTTGGTGGTGGATGATATTCAGTAACTAACTTCCTTATAGTTTATCAGTTTAAAATTTGAAGCTGCTATGCGGAGATATTCTGTATGTGGCTTTGTGTGAAATATATGCTAAAACATAAATTAATCAATCTGTTACGACAATTCGGTGTAAATTACTGTGTGTGTGTGCATGTTTAGTTTTACCAAGTGTTTGTCTGCACTCTGGCCACCATGACTATTATACAAACTTTATTTTTTCAAAACTCAAAAGAGTAAAACTAATAAAGTAGAATTTAAAAACGTTAAGATAAAATCGTTTCAGTTATGATGAAAAAAACATCTATATATGATTTCAAAAGAAATCAATTATTTAGATAATTTTTACTTTCCCCTAAAATAAAATAAAATAAAAAATGCTGATTTCTACAAGAATTAAATAGCGACTGAACTAGCTTTACCTTGACATCTGGTAAGAAATCTTCTAAACTAAATAATTAAATTCAAAATACAATAACATGCAACTTCACAATGAGGTAAATTCTGACTTTTAATGAAGACATCGTTGCGACCTTTTATGGTGCTACACGCTAGTACAGCGGTATGTCTATGGATTTACAACGCTAAAATTAGGGGTTCCATTCCCCTGCGGTGGGCTCAGCAGATAGCCCGATGTGGCTTTGCTATGAGAAAACACACACGCGACCGTTGGTGAGGCATCATCATGAGTTCCAAATTGTTGTAATTGTAATTTGGAATTAACAGTTGCCGTATTTTCTGTAGGATTATGCTATAAAAATAACCACGATAACTTTGTTTTTCCTTTTATGAATAAACATGAAAATAATAAATTAAACACGTAATACTTTCATCTTTGGTTAGATTTGCACTCACGAAAGATATTAATAAACTAGATGATTGGTAAAGGATTCTCTAACGTGTTTTGTTTCAAGAACATATAAAAACAAAATGAAGGGTAACAAATATTTTTATTTGTTGCTTTTCAAGTTCATATGACATGCTATGTTGTATCCTACGGATTGTATAATTATTCTTGTGATTCATGGCATGTGCAAGTTGAAGTGTTAAGCGTCTTTTATGTGACATCATTTTAGTGTACACTAACAAAGTGATAGACAGAGAACACACTACTGTATAGTGATGTAAATATTAAAAATAGGCGATTTTGGTCCTCTTTTACGGTTAAAAGAAATGCTGTTCTGATACAAACAAGAGGCTGCTTACCTTTGCTGTTTCTCATCCTTTCCTTAGCTATATAAAATCCGTATGGTTTATAAAGAGGTTTTATCACCTCTACAACCTGTGCTCCATCTCGTAGAAGACCAATCAGTCGACCACACGTGTAATCGAGGATAGGTTGGTTATTTATATCAGCATCCTCATAATTATCGTAACTGGAGTGTGGTTTGATACGTCACGTGGGAGAAATAAAATATAGTTAAAGCAGCGTTTGTTGTTTCTCTTATAAATCAATATAAGTTGAAAAGTTAAGACATCCAATTACTATCATGCACGCAAATGATTGTAAGAAACATAAAAACCACAACATGGATATTAAAAGAAGTCCCACGAACTCCATGCAAGTTTACTATAAAATGTATTTTAAATTAGAAATGGTCGATTGTCCAAAAGTCATGTTAAAACTATTGCATTTTTCACATCTAAACAACACGCTTCTTTCAAACAGATCCTCACTGAGATTAAAAGTTAACATTAATTTATACTTACTATATTCCACATGGACGAACCAACAGTGCCTGATATTCATTGTGCAGGGTTGTGTTTCTCAATGTCTAAAATTCGAGCCACATTGCAACTAAACACAGTTAGTAATTTCGTTTGTGCTCGTGTTGTAGGAATAACAGTCGGCCCCATTGTTCGATTCCCAAGCAGTCATGCGCCATCAGACAGAGAACGAGATGGCCAGGGCGGTCAAGATGCTGGAGGATGTTCAGAGGCAAAGGAGAGTGGCACAGCGCGTCGATGTGTCATCAAGGTTATCAATCGACTTTGGCGACGCTACCAGGAGACGAACTCTTATGGCTGGATACTATGTCAAGGCCCTCATTGCTGCACAACAGCCAGAGAGGACCACTACATCGTGAGTATCGCTCTGCGGGGCACATTAGCTACGGCTTGGTCACCGCGAAATGACCTTCAGCATTCCAGTGGAACTCGTGTTTCGACCCAGACAGTTTGCAATCGTTTGCACGAAGGACGCCTTAGGGCCAGACGGCCTGCAAGAGCCGTTATTCTGACAGCGCGACGCCATGCAATCAGATTGGAGTTTGCTCGTCAGCACCTGGATTGGGAACTTCGTCAATGGGCTACCGTGCTGTGGACAGACGAGAGCAGGTTCTCTGTGCCTCGTGATGATGGACGTGCTAGAGTGTGGAGACGCCGAGGATTTTCCGCCTGTAACATTGTGCAACTCGACGCTTATGGAGGAGGTTTTGTAATGGTCTGGGCAGACATATGCTTGGGTGGCCGCACAAACTTACTCATACTCGACAGAGGTGCTCTGAATGCACGACGATATAGAGACGAAATTCTGGAACTCATTGTAAGGCCTTTTGCCGGTGCTGTCGGCGATGGGTTCATTTTCATGCAGGTTAACTAACGCGCGAGCCCACGTCGCCAGACTGTGTATGAACTTCCTTGACGAGGAAGGAATAGAGACTTTTGAGTGGCCCGCCAGATCTCCAAATTTATATCCGATTGAACATTTTTGGGATATGTTGTCGAGACGTGTTAGTGAACGCCAGCACCCTCCTCAGAATGTGCAGGAACTTCAACAAGCCCTTGTAGGCGAGTGGGCTGCATACCCCAAGATAATATCGATAGACTGATTCAAAGTGTGCCAAATCGCTGTCAGGAGTGTGTCATAGCCCATGGAGTTCAAACTAGATATTGAATGTTTCAAACATTTCTTGAATAAATGCATGTAAACTGTTTAAAGTATTGTTTCATATGGGATATCAGTTTTGGTGATATTGGTCACTTTTAAAAATTTTATTTCTCCATGTTTTACGGTTCATCACACATTAAAAATTGAATACAGATGGAAATGAAATGAGATACATTATCTAAAAAAATAAAAAAAATCAAATTTGGAACACTGAGATAAATTATATATAAAACATATTTGTTCCTTTAATTTTTGAGCAGTTTATTTTATATTTCCACTCAATGTAATTGGTTGCAATTTTTTATTATCAGTTATTAATGGAACTAAAATAAAAAAAATTAAAAAATACTTTTTTAAAACATGTAATAATCTGATGTACGTCATCTTATCTCTGTCGGCGTGTATCTTCAATTAATTCTTCTTTTACAGTTTCATTAAATTTTGTTTTCACTTCATAAGCTCCTATCTATTTTTAAAGTGCTAAGTGTCTGATAAGATAAAATGATCTGCTTCTTTGTTTTGTGGTATTAAGATTTAACCTATAAAATAATTGATACATGCAATAACAAGAAGAAGAAAGGTATAACTCGCATATATATTATTTAACAGACTACAACTTGGTACCACGAAGCAAAAAAACAGATCATTCTATCTTATCAGACTCGCTTTAGAAATAATGAACAAAGCTGGTGGGTTTTTATGTTGGATAGATCATCTAAATTGATACTTACAATACTGTTTGTTTGTTGGATTTTGAATTTCGCACAAAGCTACTTGAGGGCTATCTGTGCTAGCCGTCCCTAATTTAGCAGTGTAAGACTAGAGGGAAGGCAACTAGTCATCACCACCCACCTACAGTACTAACATATAAAATTAAAGACAGCTTGGATTCTAAATGAAATAAGTGAAACCTTTAATGTCAAGTTGTTTTTTTTTGTTTCCATCTCCTGGTGGCTTAGCTGTAAGTTTGAGGGCTTGTAACCCTAAAATCCAGAAATCGATTCCCTACGTTGGACTCAATTTAATTAATCTGTGCGTAGTTTTCACTCAACAACAACAACTTATTTTTGTCTTTGATACAAGTAGAGTAACAATAGAAACACACATCTTATCATGGGTGGAAAAGGGAAGGATAAACATGCAGTTTGTAACGTTGTATCTAGAAAAATAAATATGATCATGAAACAGTTTTACATAAAAAAGAGACACACACACACACAGCAAACAAATAAAACAGATGAATGTGACATAAATTACGATCGATATGTTTCAACGATATATTTTATCGTTTATGAGGAATAATTCGTGAGCGTTTTTAAATAATTTCATTCAAGCATTACATGCAAGACTATACAATACTTCAATGCATGAACACATTACACCCAATACATTTATTATGATACTTTATTTCATGTAATACCTAGGTATATAGTATGCATTGTTTTAAACGAAGTTGCAAGAAATTAAATGCGAAAAGCAGATGGTGTCGAAAATGCTCGATTTTGTCCACTTGACATTCCATTTAATGAGCTGAAAATGAAAGCAAAAATTAAAGACATATAAAAATCAAACACACCATCTATTAGAGCAAAAAATTATTTACCAAATGACATGAAATATTTTGTGAAAGCGTTTCATTTATGAATATATTTTTTTAACTTGACAAAACGCTCACGAATTATTCCTCAACCCAATAGCATAAAATTAACAGAAGGTAGTTTAATTTATTTGCTGAGTTTGGTATTGACATAAATTTATCTGAACGCATGAGAAAAACATGGCAAGTGAATGTTCTTGGGAAAAACGATCAAAATTCTAAAGAAAAATCAAATATTCATTAAGATTAAACGAACGACTCATATCGCCAAGTATACAAATTTACGTCCATACTACAAGTTATGTTATAGCAAAAGACTAGGGTCTCTAACGTCCTCATGAATCTTGGGTAACCATAGAAACCAGAAATTAATTTAGCCAGTGGTGAGCAAACTTTCCCAGGCTTACTTATGCTTTTTTAGGTAATCATTCGTAACGTAATCAGATTTATGATCTAATAATAATAATAAATATAATAAGAATTTTTATCGCTTACGTATTTTTCCTTCTATCGTTTGGTTCAGTTTAATCTTTATTTGCCTGAATTTCTATCTCACCTGCTCCCTTGTTAGTAACATACGATACTGTAGCGAACTTACTGTTATATGTTTATTTTATCATCGATGTTTGTTTCAGTTAAATAAATAATTTAGAAATTAATGTAACTTATATAGTTAAATCTGTAGCACGAAATTCTTGTTCCCCGCTGAAACAGCGGTTAGCTTACGGATTTACAGCGCTAAAATCAGGGGTTCGATTACCCTCGATGGACACAGCAGATAGTCGGATATAGCTTTGCTACAATAAAATACAAACACACACGAAATTGTTTTCAAGAGCTGGCAGTGGGTGGTGATGACGAGCCGCCTTCTCTCTAGTCTTACACTGCTAAATTAGAGACGGCTAGTGCAGATAGCCCTAGTGTAGCTTTGAGCAAAATTCAAAACAAACAATTAACATCGAACGTTAGTATTTTTTACGAAGATATTATATTACTTTAACGGTGAAAAATTCATGTGTGATCAGCAAAGAGCTAGCTAGCTCTCCGTTTTATGAATTGTATCTATATTACCTCAGAATTAATTCACTATCGTGAATCGTTGATAAAATATCCAGTTCCAGAAGACTCAGTAGGTTTTGTAAGTTTGTAAAACTTTTGAATATAAATTATTATTATTATTTGTAATTACCATTATTATAAATTGTATTACTGTTTGCATGTTAAAATACATTGTCGGAAAATATCACAATTTTGATATACCTCTACACTTAATTAACTTTTAAATTTAAATTACAAGTAAACTCAGTTTCAGGATATTTCAAATTCAATGCGTAACATAATAAATTGGAAATTCATCCGAGATTAATTGTAGTACAAAACAATATTACATTTACGATTAATTTGAAATAAATATAACATTTCACGTGTGATATGTAATGTCCGAGTCATCCTTGACGACGAGAAAACGCACTTGTAGAGAAAATTATATATTTAAAAACGGCTGGAATGGGTAGAGAATGCACTAATTACTAATAGAAGAAGGTCAAAACGTTGTTCGCTCCTCTATTAGTGCCTTCTCCACCCATTCCGGCCGTTTTTAAATATATAATGTCCTAGTCAGTTTAAGGAAGCAAAAGTCTCATTTTTTAAGTCAGATTAGTGAAGTAGAGTCAGGTGTTAAGTTAGGGAGTTACGAATTTGCTATGCTTTTATAAAAGATATTATTTCCAGCACTCGCTTGATATTTTATTTGCGATTTAAAGTTTTGTCTTTTAGAAGTGTTTAATTATTGTTTAGTTGTTAGAACAAAGCTGCATGAGGGCTCTCTGTGATAGCCGTCCCTAATTTAACAGTGTAAGACTAGAGGGAAGGCAGCTAGTCATCACCACCCACCGCCAACTCTTGGGCTACTCTTTTAGCAACTAATAGTGGAATTGACCGTCACATTATAACGCCCCCACGGCTGAAAGGGCGAGCATGTTTGGCGCGACGGGGATACGAACCCGCGACCCTCAGATTACGAGGTCGCACGCCTTAACACGCTTGGCCATGCCGGGCAAGAAGTGTTTACTATAAATATTAAGAATAATACTAATAACTATGTTTTCCCTCTTGATTTTTTTGTCTTCAGGTTTCATTGTCATTGTGAATGAGGAGTTCGTTTGTTGTTGTTTTTATGTATTCAAATTGTATATGACTTTGGGATTGAATTATTACTTACAAAGTCCTGGCCAGTTATTCTTTTAATAGTATTTAATAAGTCCCAAAGCTTGCCATATTTAATTAACAAATCTCAATATTTACACCACAGTAATTTCGTAGTAACACAGTCATTTGATACGTTACGCATCAGATCGCGCAAACCTCGATTCTGTGTGTTAAGACTACCAATATGAAATACTTGTTTCACACTTTTGATAACTTTATTGTTGCCTTTACTTTTGTGGCACAAGTAGGATAGTTCTCTCGCTGGTTGATTCTTTTAAATTATTCAGTGAAAATTATTACATGTACATTCTAAATAACGATAATAAACTACTTAATTTCCTCCTTTAATGTTTTTACAATATTGAAAACTTGTATATTGTGGTAAGTACGCATTACATATTGCGTAAAACAAATCAACTTAGTTGTAGAAAGTAACCGTAACACCTACCACATTGACTGCAAGACGTATCGGGCTACGACGCTTTACTGAACGAATTTATAATATGTGTTAGATTTTCCTGTAACATTCCTTTCGGTTTTATACGAGTTCTAAGCCTAACATATTAAATTTTCTGATCTTAACGTCTTCATTAATACCTGCGGCGTCCTCTTGTAAACAAATTAGAACAATAATGATATTGACTAAAACAGACTTAAAACCCCTATAGGAATTACAATATTATTTTAGCGACATTTCTGAACTACATATATTTCACAATACAACAACTAAATAACAGAAATAGGTGGTTGAAGAAGTATAATTTTTATGATGGCATATTTCGAAGTCTGAGTTGCTTTGAATTTGTTTTGCACTTATATACAGCATTGCGTTTTCTATGCATAAAAGATAAAATTAGCTTTTGCAGTCACGAAAAGCCAATACACACTTCTTTGGGATATTTGATTACAGTAAATTATAAATGACGAAAACGAGAAGACGGAACGATATTCGACAAATAGTTAAATATGAATAAGGAGGGAAAGGAATTTCTTTTTAGTGTTTAGTTTGCAGTTGTTTTAATGGAAATTGATTTTTCTTTTCGAGGCTTGAGTAATTGGGTGGCTTTTATCTTAAAATGAAATAAATATTTATCTTACAACATCTCGATTGTACACGTTTATTAAAGGAATAGACTAGGGAAACATAGACAGATGTATGAACTTAGCTAATGTTCTAATTCTAAAATGGGCCTGGCATGGCCTAGCGCGTTAAGGCGTGCGCTTCGTAATTTGCGGGTTCGCGCCCGTGTCGTGCCAAATATTCTTGCTTTTTCAGCCGTGGGGGAGTTATAATGTGACGGTCAATCCCACTATTTGTTAGTAAAAGAGTAGCCCAAGAGTTGGCGGTGGGTGGTGATGACTAGCTGCCTTCCCTCTAGTCTTACACTGCTAAATTAGGGACGGCTAGCACAGATAGCCCTCGAGTAGCTTTGTGCGAAATTCCAAAAACAACAACAACTAATTCTAAAATATATTAAACCTGCGATTTTGTCGTTAATTGTGCTGTTAGAAATACAAGCCTATTTCTACATAATAAAAATGTACGTATAAAAAGCTAAAATGTGTAAACGTTATATACTGACATGTAGATTAGTATAAACTATGTAGAAATTTATTTTCGGTGACAGAAAGATAATTATACACACAATTCTTTGTTTTTTTTATATTAGGCGATTTATCCATGGTAAATACTACCATGATGTACTTCCGTTCTTTGAAGCTTTTTCTTTACTATAGTTTAAAGTTGAAAGGGGTAAGTTCACTTGAGAGTAGAGGACTATGGTTATTTAGATGTTGAATTTTAGCACGTTTTGTTGGTTTTTGTTTGTTTAGGATATTGATGTGTTTTTTGATACAGGTCACATTTCACCATTATATATCTCTCCACAAGGTTTGCATCCTAAATTTCCAATTTCGCACCTTATTTTTCTCCTACGTTGTCTCTTGCTAAACATGTTTCCTCTCGTTTCGTGAGGTAAAAACAAAGGGAACGAGATGTTTTTTAGTGGTTTATCTTGGTGTTTGTAATAATCTGAAGGGGTGATAAGTGAATATTGTTTTGTTTGTTTTTTGAATTTCGCGCAAAGCTACACGAGAGCTATCTGTGCTAGCCGTTCCTAATTTTACAGTGTAAGACTAGAGGGAAGGCATCTAGTCATCACCACCCACCGCCAACTCTTGGGCTACTCTTTTACCAACGAATAGTGGGAATAGTGGCACAGCAGACAGCCCGATGTGGCTTTGCTGTAATAAAATATATACATATCTACTAAAATACGATTGTCTTTACCCTGTTTCCAAGTTTCCACGAAGGATATTTTTTTCGTTGTTGTTGGAACTGTATAACCACTCTGCTTCAGTTCAGATTTTTAGAAAATGTATTTTATTTATCATAAAAGACTACACTGTTTCTCTAAATGTCTGTGCATTCACGACATATATATCGTTTACACATACGTTTTTTATCATTCTGCCTAGCAAACATACTCGTCCCATGTGTCCATGGTTCGTAGAAATTCCGATGTACTGATTGACGTCCTGTATAATTACTTCCGTAGCTATTCCAGTAAAACTATACCTGAAAAAAACAACGTTATGACATCCACCCGATTTACCTGAGCACGCATGCCATGTTTAGTCTGGTAGCATACGAGTAGAGATATGAATACTGTTTCAAACATGGTATTTCAGGAATCCCAAGGGGGTCAGAAACATAAAATTCAATGTAAGATTCTGGTTCAGCAATCCCAAAAACGTACTTTTAGATTCAATCCTGTCCGGATGATCTTTTGAGCCGCGTTTTATCCCTTATTGGTAGAGCGCTATTTCATATAGATTAAAAGAAAAACAGCTCCCCGGCTCACTCCAAGCCCAACTGCCAAGTTTGATCCTTTTAGCTCCAAATTTGTAAGTTTGTTTGTTTGTTTTGAATTTCGCACAAAGCTACTCGAGGGCTATCTGTGCTAGCCGTCCCTAATTTAGCAGTGTAAGACTAGAGGGAAGGCAGCTAGTCATCATCACCCACCGCCAACTCTTGGGCTACTCTTTTAACAACGTATAGTGGGAATGACTGTAACATTACCCCCCCCCCACGATTGAAAATGTGAGCATGTTTGTTGTGACGATTATTCGAACCTGCGACTCTCAGATTACGAGTCTAGCACCTTAATAACTCGACTATGTCGGACCTTCTGTTTTAGAAGTGTTCTCTCTGTCAAATGCGAATACAATAAAAATATTTCAAAATGTTTATTTAAAAGATATCGATAAGAGTTCGCGTTTTTATTTTTTATTTTTCTTTACAGATTACGAGTCGAACGCCTTAACCCACTTGACCATGCCGAGAAGTTTATGTAAGGTCAGAAATGAGAGAAGACTGTCTTTTATTTTCCACTTTGCAAGTCTTAATCTTAAAATGTTTTTATCCAGTCCAAATGCTAGGCCTGACGTTAAAAGTTTTCCAGTATCAGGAAACTATAATATCTAGCAAAAATGTATGGCACATGTTGATAACGTAAACTTATCTCTCACTAGTGAGGAATATCACAGAAATTATGAGAATATAAGAAAAACTCTGTAAAGCCAGTGCAGCAAAAATTGTTTGTTCGTTTTCGAATTTCGTACAAAGCTGCACGAGGGCTATCTGCGCTAGCAGTCCCTAGTTTAGCAGAGTAAGACTAGGGGGAAGACAACTACTCATCATCACCCACCGGCAGTCCTTGAGCTACTCTTTTACCAACGAATAGTGGGATTGACCGTAACATTATAACGCCCCCACTGCTGAAAGGGCGAGCATGTTTGGTGCGACCGGGATTGGAACCCGCGACCCTCGGATTACGAGTCAAACGCCTTAACACACTTGGCCATGCCGGGCCCATTCAAATTTGTAAGAGAAGTTTGCATCTTTTTGCGAACAAACTAAGAAATTTATAAACACACACAATGTAAATCAACATAGGACTACAGTGGAGTTTCTTAAACGGCGTGCCAGGGGTACGCGGAACGAATAGGGGAGAAAAGAAAATCTAAACGCAGAAATAAAGGGGATAAAATACTGTTGTCGTTTTTTTGGTTACATTAAGTTTGTGATGTTATTATCCAAACTTTGTGAAAAACGATTTTATAAGTGAAGATATTTAATTAGTTATTTAGTTTTTGTATTAGAATTATGAGGGAACGTGAATATGTATTAAGTCTGAAAACTACTGTATTAGGGTAACATATCAACAGAAGATCAAACACGCGATCCAAATAAACAGAAAGAAAATCATCAGTTACTCTCTGTATAATAAGTTTACAGTAGCGGTGGCTGTGTGTGTACATTGATATATGAGAGAATACTCTGTCATCATACGTTCAGAGAGAAAGCTGAATAGTGTATGATATAAGAAATATATTATAAATATATAATCCAGCCTCTCGTACCTTACAACCATACAACCTGGTATATTACACTTCCCATGTTTTTGTGTTTTTTCCTCTTATTTACGACCTAATCTCCCAAACTGACGTCATGGAAGGATTGGATGAACCAATGAGAGCACTGTATGGATTTATTTCAGCCTTGTTCGTAAATGTCATTTCGGTATTCCAAGCAAAGCTCCGCCTATAAAAGTGGATGTTTTTTCACATTCTCAGCTTTCTCAACGGTGATTTCCTTGAGAAGAAACCTGCCACTGGTTCCAAAGGAAGAGAACAATCACTTTGCAAAAAACGATCTTAAAACTAGAAACTGGTAAGAATGTGGTATTGTAACCTATTTAGAGACGAATAATAGTTTCATTGTTTCAACAAATGTTTGACGTTCAAGTCAGCTAAAACTAAATTTTCACAGTTTTTGATAAATATAATTTCATATTTTTTAATATCAAATAACGTACGAAAAATGACAGTTTAGAGTTTCTGTACTGAATAAGAAATTAAACTGAAACGGGAAGGAAACCTCCGACCGAAAAGAACGAATATTTAAATTAATAAAAATTTATCTTTGTGTTGAGTATAAATAATTTCACAATGAAGAGCCTGAACAAGTAATAATGAAAACAAAATAAAGAGCACGAAGTGTTTTGACAAAAACAGTCTGTAAAACGAATGGTTGGTAAATACGCGAACATTAAACCGGAATGGACTCGTGAAACCGTCGAATCTTGTGTCTATATAAATTTGATACTGTCCTGTTATTGTGGATTTAAACTTTATTTTAGACGAACAAAAATCCTTGTTTATATTTTTCAGTTCATCTTCTCTTCTGTTTCGCGCCAGAGTTAAATCAAATATTATATTAACGACTTTATCACTTTTATAGATCTATGTATTTGTATAGACCGATTTAACTCGAAAAGCAGCTAAAACGAAAAGTCTGGTAAGTTACTCAGCAAATTTTGGCCCATACCATAATTTATTGTATTGTTTTTTATGTATATTTATTTATATGAGAATTTAGTCTATCTTTATTTATTACGTCGCAAGTGGATTTGTTACAATTTAAGATACTGCAAGTACTGAGAACAGCATGGAATTCTATTCCTATTTGACGATTTTAAAAGAATTAAAGTTGCATTGTTATGTTATTTGGTGATACATTATTGAGCTTAGAATACAAAATTATTAATAAAGTGTTAGAAATAATAAAGAACATACAATTCCAAAAGTATCTAACAAGTTAAGTAAAAGTAATACTAGATGAAAGCTGTTAGCAGTTGGTTTGATCTCAGATACTCTAACATTGCAAAATTTCAAAAGTAATTAGCACATTATTTAATTTCCATGAAAACGTAAGACACAAAGTGTAAACATTTCACACATTCAAACAGTAAAAAGAAAAAAGAATACATTTTGTGTTGTGTTTTTATTTTCTGAAATAATAACGTTATTTTTTATTCGTTTACAGAACAATCTTTAGTTTTCGTCTTTGATACAAAATATTATTAAAATCAGGCCCTAGTTTCCCATCCTAAAATTCGTATTTAGAAACTAAAGGAAAGAAATGTTATTAAAAGAGAAAAAACATTGTGAAAATATGAGATGAAGGGGATTATAAAATGAAGGTAAAAATATAGCTTGTAATAAATCAATGTCTTACGGTATGCCGCCGGACTTACACCACTAAAAGCCGGGTTTCGATACCATTAGTGGGCAGAGCATAGAGAATCTACTATGTAATTTTGTGCTTGATTCCAAATTAAAAAAACAAAACAATGTGCTGTGAGTGTTTGTTTCAAAACTAACCGGTGGAATGCAAATTAGTTTGTTACAGGGCCTGGCATGGCCTAGCGCGTAAGGCGTGCGACTCGTAATCCGAGGGTCGTGGGTTCGCGCCCGCGTCGCGCCAAACATGCTTGCCCTCCCAGCCGTGGTGGCGTTATAATGCGACGGTCAATCTCACTATTCGTCGGTAAAAGAGTAGCCCAAGAGTTAGCGGTAAGTGGTGATGACTAGCTGCATTCCCTCTAGTCTTACCCTGCTAAACTAGGGACGGGTAGCACAGATAGCCCTCGAGTAGCTTTGTGCGAAATTCCAAAACACACACACAAGGTTTGTTACGATTTCTGAAATTTGGTTATTATATTATTTCGTTCTTATTTATGTGCGAGAGTAATCGGTGATTTACTGTGTAAGTAAAATTATATTAGCATGAATAGAACATCTGGCGAAGCTTGTTAAGTTATTTTTGTGGTCATACATATTAACTAAAATTGATGAATTCTGTCTGTCTCGTGATTCGAAATAAGCTTAGAGTGGGGTACTAATAATGTATAATGTTATATATTAATACCATTAACAATCTTGTATATGATTTGTTATTATGCATGTGTTAACGATTATAAATGATAACCGTGAAAACATGATGCAAGTTATGTATGACTAGTTTAATTTAATTTGTAGAGAATAATAAAAAAATGTAAGAAAATAGCTTTACTTTATTTAAATACCATTATTTAAATTACTTGGTTTAATAGTATTGAAAGATATCTTGAAATTAAAATGTATTACATTTTTGTCAAATGTGTGTAATTAGCGAAATTATTTTGAAATATTAGTTAGTCCTACGTTCTTTCATTTGTATTTTTGGGTTTAAACAATTGCGTGTGTTTTCTTTTAACAAAGCCATATCGGGATATCTGCTGAGTCCACAGAGGGAAATCGAACCCCCTGATTTTAGCGTTGTAAATCCGTGGACTTACCGCTGTACCAGTGGGGGACCTTTTAGACAATTGTAAAGCTATTCCATTCTCTTTAATAACTGATAAATGTTCTTCGAATGATGTATTTATTTTTGATAAAAGTGTAGAATTTATTTATATAATTTCTACTGCACATATTTTAATAACAGCTTAAAATTAATGTATCGTGAAATAAAGGAAAGCAAGTAACATTTAACATAATAAAATAAGCTCTTCTATCGTGGGTTTTCAACATATAACTCCATATAGATGGAGTGTTTGTGTGTGTTTTTCGTATAGCAAAGCCATAAAGGGCTATCTGCTCAGCCCACCGAGGGGAATCGAACCGCTGATTTAGCGTTGTAAGTCTGAAGACATACTGTTGTACTAGCGGGGGACCCATATAGATGGAAGCGAAGTGAATGCCTACCTTTTCATGTGATGAATTGGAGAAATGCTGTCGAGTCGAGCTTAAGATGCTCTAGAACAGATTATACGAAGAGCCTGAATCTTTATTTAAGACATTCCAGAACAGATTATACGAAGAGCCTGAATCTTTATTTAAGATATTCCAGTATAGATTATACGAAGAGCCTGAATCTTTATTTAAGATATTCCAGAACAGATTATACGAAGAGCCTGAATCTTTATTTAAGATATTCCAGAATGGATTATACGGAGAGAAAATTAACCTGAATTAAATAAGTATAAAACAGTGTTTTAGAAGCAATGTACCAACAACATTGTATTGCAGCGTTTCATAGAAACAACAGTTACTAAAAACCCAAACAAATGGGAAATAGGTTATGTGACAAACGAAACTTACAGCTGACATTATCAATAATATTACGCATACGGAATGGTTATGACATACGAGTGAAGCGTTTACATTAGAGATCACAGAAAAAACATTAAATTTTTTTTAATTATTCGGAATGTTAAATCGGCTATTTTGTAGGATTTATTTCTTTGATTATTTTACGACAGTAACGCTTGTAAAAAAGAAAACTTTTGTTCAATTTTTCTCCTTACGATTTCATCAGGAGCTTCTTGTTACAAATATTGAGACACAAAAAATATTCGTTACGATTTAACTGAAATTGTACGTTACTTCTCCTGTTTGTATAGAAAACCCCCAAGGATTATCTGCTGTCTCCACAACTTTAGAAAAAAAAATTGCTTATTTTTTGTAGGTGTTCATACTATATATTGTCTGTTGTAATTGTTTACTATTATTGTCTTCTTAATTAAAAAAACACAGTAATATTACAATACATCTTTAGTTATACTTTTCATGAGGCATTAAATTTACGTTATTTTTTAAACACTACATTTTCTATCAGACCCTTTAGGGATTTTCAAGAATTAGAATAATGTATAATAATTGTATGCTGTTGTTGTTGTTTGGAATTTCGCACAAAGCTACTCGAGGGCTATCTGTGCTAGCCGTCCCTAATTTAGCAGTGTAAGACTAGAGGGAAGGCAGCTAGTCATCACCGCCAACTCTTGGGCTACTCTTTTACCAACGAATAGTGGGATTGATCGTAACATTATAACGTCCCCACGGCTGGGAGGGTGAGCATGTTTGGTGCGACTCGGGCGCGAACCCGCGACCCTCAGATTACGAAGCGCACGCCTTAACACGCTAGAATTGTATGCTAACCACACTTTATTTCTCATATCCATTGCCGACAATGAGTTTCTTCCGGTACAGAGCTCTTCAGGCCAGCTGGGATACAAGAAATACAGTAGTGGTTATAAGTTATTTATAACACTTGTAAGTTTGGAGAGCTCTAGATACTATTACCATACAATCTTCTAACTCTTAAAATTCCCTAAGAAGTAATATAAATAGCGCTTTATTTGAAAATATAATAGGCCTAAAATTAATATCTTATGACAAGTATAATTAATTATAATCATGCGTCGCCATCTTGGAAAAAGCGTTCACACCAACGCAGTATTAATTACTATAAGACAGAATCTCGTGAATAGAATTCAGTGCTGTTATTTTTAAAATAAGTCAACGCTAAAATCCGAGAGTCATTTCCCCGTGGTTGTTTTTGGTTTGGTTTGTTTAGAATTAAGTACAAAGCCTTACAAGAGGCTGTCTGCCCACTGTCCACCTAGGGGAATCGAAGCTCAGATGTTAACGCTGTAAGTCCGTAAATTTACTTCTGACCATTCGAGAGGTTTACTTAAACTCCAGTTTTTATTTCTGTTAACCCTCAGCATATTTCTTTGCATCAAAGTAGAGTCTTTGATCTATACAACTATGTCCTGTTGTCAAGTATTCCATTTTCTAGAAACAAAATAAACTTCTTTTTTTTTTGAAGTAACTGTTCCACAATAATCGACGTATATTCAGTTGCTTTTTTTTTTCAAGGGGTCAATGGTAGGTGATGCGCATAGCCATATGCAAATTAGGCTGATAGAGAAAATTCATGATGACGAGAAACGCATTTGAAGTAAAATTGTATATCAAGATGGCTGGTATGGGTAATAAAATAAAGTAGTTCTCTGCTCTATTTTAATAAAAGTTTTAATACTTATACCAGCCGTCTTGAAATACATTATTACAGAGAAAAGTAGGATGAAACGAACAACCGATAAGTTAAAAATGGAAGGTTCAAAACAGTGTTGATATCTGAAAGAAAGACAGGCTTGTACCATCAAAATAAGTGCAATATTGAGTCGACTCTCCGGGTATACCCTGCCGATAGAATCAATACAATATGTAGGCTCTTGTTCGCGCACATTTTGGGTTCAGTTACTTCCATAATGCACAACGTTTCCTTGACAGCATCCCTGCTGAGTTATGGGGTCTCTAAAGGTCGCCATAACTCAAGAACCATATATCAAAGGAAGAATATCACTGCTATTGTTGTAGAAACCATACGTGTTAGAAATATTAAACGCCGTTGACAGTATGGATGCAGTAATAAAAAATGAACGATGCGGTACCGAAGAGTTGCTACGGTTGCGCTCCTCGCGTGATTATTAGAAACTAGCATAATACGCGTTTACTTATTACGTATGCACGTGCATAAAATACTCTGTCATTTTGTTACTTGGTTTGCCATGTAGACAGTTTGATATCTCTATTATAACTTTGAGTTTAAAACTGCTCCGTACGTACGACGAACAACAAAATATAAGTGTGAAAAAGGTAAAACAAAATCAAAATTTTCTGCCATCAGTTAATATTGTTTTTAAAAGGTGTCAAACTGCATACATTAAAAAAATAATAACAAATGACAGTGCAGTTAAGTTTTATTTTCGTATTTATACAAATCTTACCCTTTGTGGCTTGTTTAAATGGAGAAATGCATTTATATAACTAAGACTATGTGTGGTGTGGATGTAATATATGGCAGTACTTATCAAATAAAATAATTGACAGAAGCCACCTTAAAAACAAATAAAAATTAATATTCTAAATCCATATAAGTTATGACTGGTTTGTTTGTTTATTTTGTTTGGAATTTCGCGCAAAGCTACTCGAACTCTATCTGCAATAAAAGTCCGTAATTTTGCAGGGAAGGCTAATAATAACTTTGCACAAAGTTTTATTTGAACATATTTGGTGGGACAGGAATTTACATTCGCGATCCTCAAACTGCGAATCAAGCGCTTCAACTACCCGAATATGTCGGTCCATAATGGATGATTAGTACAGGATATGTGTATAACTAGCAGGGAAGGTAACCAATCAGCATTACTCATCGCCAATTCATCGATTACTTTTTCACCAATGGACAGTTGGATTGACCGTTACGATATTCCCCTCCTCATCACCATTGTTGAAAGAACAAGATGATCAGCGAAGCGTTTTGATCCCACGAGAACTCTAATCACCAGGCTGTGTCAGGCCATTTGTAAATTGACCAGTAACATAAAAATGTGAAATAAAAAGAGCTACAATTGATTTAGATGCATATTCTGCATGTAAAAATTTTATAGAGCATATGTAGTTCAAACACAAGTTAAAATTAACTGTTAAGTTTCATAGAGTTTATTCATTAATAGAAATATAAGTTTATCCGTAGAAATTCTGTCTTTTGAAAACAATTTTCTAGTTTTACTCTGAAAACGAAAACGTTGAAATGAAATATTTTTAGAAACGATCAGAAATATCCATCTTCAACAATTATTGAATAGATTTTTTTTTTTTTTTATGGGGCACAGTGACTAGCTTGACTGACTGTAAATGTAAGAGCTTAGAATTTGTCTTTCGTGCCGTAATTTTATTGTGTTGCCAAATATCGTAATTCGACACTAGTTTGTTTGTTTGTTTGTTTTGGAATTTCGTACAAAGCTACTCGAGGGCTATCTGTGCTAGCCATCCCTAATTTAGCAGTGTAAGACTAGAGGGAAGGCAACTAGTCATCACCACCCACCGCCAACTCTTGGGCTACTCTTTTACCAACGAATAGTGGGATTGACCGTCACATTATAACGCCCCCACGGCTGGGAGGGCGAGCATGTTTAGTGCGACGCGGGCGCGAACCCGCGACCCTCCGATTACGAGTCGCACGCCTTATGCGCTTGGCTATGCCAGGCCTCGATACTAGTAGTTTCTTTATAAAGAATCCCAAACTACACACAGGGCTATTGTACTCTGCTTACCATGAGTTTCGAAACCCGGCTTCTAGCGTTGTAAGTCCGCAGACATATCGCTGTGCCACTGGGGTACAATAACGGTAGTCCAAGAGTCAGCGATAATTGGTTCCTTGAATAATCTTCTTCTCATTATCTGGATTTTAGTTTTTGTAGACCAAGGAGGGTCAAATTTACTGGGACCTCTTCCTCCAAAACTCCTTTAATAATGGGCGATTTGAAATTCGCGCAAAGCTATACGAGGGCTTCCTGTGCTATTCATCCTTAATTTAGCAGTTTAAGACTAGAAGTTAGGCAGCAAGTCATCACTACTCACAATAAATTCTTGGGCGACTCTTTTACCAATGATTAGTAGGATTGATTGATACAGTATTACGCCCACCACAGCTGAAAGGGCGAACATGTCTGGTGGGACAGGAATTCAAATCCGCGATCCTCAAATTGCGAATCAAGCGCCTCAACTACCTGAATATGTCGGTCCATAATGGATGATTAGTGTAGATCACCTTTATGTATCCTTGCGCGAAAATCCGAAAGAGACAAACTGGCTTTCTAATTGCCATCTACAAAACCTATGTAATTTATGGGAATAATTTAATAATAAAATATCGTTGATTTCGTGAATTTCTTTTGTCTCGCAGCAAGTCGGAGGTAAGTAAACGAATTCACAAGGCTAAAAATCTGGAGTTTGATTCTTCGTGATAAAAAGTTCGCAGAAGGCCTATTGTGTAGCTCTGTGATAATATAGACAGGCATAAAATCTATAGATTGAATGTGCGATGAAAAGAATAGTACGTAGCAAGTTTAGGTACAGTTGGTAGTCTAGGAGGACTTACGAGTTATTTAGAGTGTTATTGGTATTTTGTTTTATTTCTGATAGATGTTGTGAGTAGGCGTTACGTTTCAAAATATCATGTGTGAACAGATGATTATATAGACAGTCATAGGTACGTCGATTTAGATAAATAGTAAGACTGTGTAATTGAAGATAAATGTTATTTTTGACAGAGTTTTGTTTTCTGAAATGTTTTGACAGGCCATGAAACTTGAACTTCTTTTTGCAGTCGCTGTAATAAACCTCATGGTCGTCATACCAATAAGTTCATATAATGACGATCTACCCATCTACAAATGGAGTCCTCTGGTGTTTCGTGGTTTTAAGAAGAATAGCTATGTGGGTTGAAAAAGACTTGTTATTTTTTGTCTAACAATAACTTAGTTAGTTTATCTATAAAATAATGGTTTTCGAAAAATAAGTTTTAATGTAATTTTTTAAATGCTTCATCGCAGAATTCATATCTTTTAAATCTGTGTTTCCGTGTTAAATAATGAAAATAAGAGTTTCCATCACTTTAGTAGTGTATTGGAATGTTTCGGCGTTAGACAGATATCTTATTATCGTGCAATGTCTTTTAAATCCAAACTAATTTATGTTTTATAAAAGAAGAAATAATAATATCTTCTTCAGAAGTTCTGTGCGACTAAGTATACTGACTGTGGGCAGAAGAGAACTCGTTTTGGCTATCTAATCCGGCAGCCATGCTGTAAGGGTCTAGTTTGCGAAAAAGTTGGCAGACAACAGCTGTGTATAACACGGTGAGTAGATCAGTAACACAACATCACTAAAATCAATTTAGTTTTATTCAAAAAGAAAATAAATTAAGAAAATCGCTAATATTAGCTTTAAACTAAAGTGATGGTAAATCAGGGATATAAAGTTTTCAACTGATCAATAGACAATCGATCCAATGTTTACAAATATGTTATAATAACCGAAAAATAATTAATATTCTAATATAGGTTTGCTACAATGAAGAGAAATTGATACTTGGATCGAAGTTTCCCATATTTTAGTCATTTGTCGTTTATTTTTTATCTTAAATATATTAACAACATTGCTAAATAATTAAATATTACTACACTCATTTAGGATTGTTTATCCTTCACAACTAATTTAAAGAATGGTAAGAACTCCATTGTCTATAACTTTACTATTGGCAAGTTTTAATGTTATTCCTTTCTAAGTGTTGCTGTCGAACTGAAGAACACATACTATATCTTTTATATCTTATGTAATTTTTATTTTTTGTAAATAATACATTTTTATAGGTTGTCCTGAAGTCAGTGTATTCATTTATATTGTAAAACGGCTTATGTATATGTCAGTCAATGACAAAACATTTCCACCATCACGAAACTTTCAGGGGTTCTTGAGTATATTCCAGGGTAATTCTGCAATCCCTTAATTCTTTTACTTCCACATTTATACAAGTTTTACAGTTATGTTATTACACGTTTCCCCCTTACAACTCTTAACTTACTGCCTACTTTCTGATCACCATAAAACTTTCAGGGGTTTTTGGTACGGTATAAATCATGTAGAAGTACAAATTCAATAATATTGTTTTTGTTTTTTTTAATTTCGCGCAAAGCTACTGAAGGACTACCTGCGCTAGCCGTCCCTAATTTAAAAGTGTAAGACTAGAGAAAAGGTAGCCAGTCATCACCACCCACTCTTGAGCTACTCTTTTAACAACGAATAGTGGGATTGATCCTCACTTTATAACGCCCCATGGCTGAAAGGGCGATCATGTTTAGTACGGTGGAGATTCGAGCCCGTGACCCTCAGATTACGAGTCGAACGCCTTAACACGCTTGGCCATGCCAGTCCTTTCAATAATATATTGAAAATAATCATACTAATGTGAAGAAACCAGATGGGTGTAAATTTATAAAAGATGTTATGGCAGTCTTCGCTAAATTTGCATGGCAAATGATTCAAGCGCATGCTGCCCGCCATTCGTGTAAAGTCAACATGAAAAATGACATGCGAAGCGCAGAGACCTTTCCTATAATTTTTTAATTTGACGTTTAACTTCTGATTAATAGATGACGCTGGTTATAAGCTTACTGCTCGAGGGACATCAAAAGGCTTCCGATTTTATTATTTTAATCAAAACTTGGACTTCTCCTTGTATTACATTGAAATAAAAGCAGGGTGTTTGCAATGAAAGCGGTAAATAAAACTATTCTAGGTGACGGAAGGATATGTGAAAATTACAGTAAAAAACATTCTCAGTCAGCCATAAGCATAACGCGCGTACTCTAAATGGTTATTGACAGAGTTCACATTAACACACACACAGTGTGCATGATTTGAGAAAAATACAGACGCAGTTATATTAGAGTGTGAGAAGAAATTATTTTTAAACTAGTTTATTAATATGTTTGTGCTGTTGTATTTCTGGTTTGTGGAAATATTGAAGAGTTATTTAGGCAGACAGACACACACAATTAATGTATCCGATTAGGACCGCCCATGCTCTGACTCACATTGAAAATACAGCTGTCTGTACAAAAATGAACTTCAATAGTTCAGTGAAATTTATCCAGAGACAAATCAGGTAGATAAAACAATGCTATATTATCATTATGAAGTAAAATTCGATGCCCAAGTTGCCTTACTCCATGTGTTGAGAGGCCTGGTGGTAAGACACTAGACTGTGTTGTCGGATTCGACTTCCATCACCGAAAATACCCGTATTTTCAGCCAATTTCGGTCAATTCCTCTATTTGTTAGTAAAGAGTAGCTGAAGAGTTGGCGGTGATCGTTGTTGATTATATGCCTTCCTTCTAGTCTGTCACTTCTCATTTAGGGACGGCTGACGCAGATAGTCTTCAAGGAACATAGCGCAAAATTTAACAATATACAAAACAATAGTTTATTGAATTAGGTAAATCTGTTTTTATCCTCTCCTTTTATAGACATTTTCTTAAATAAGTATATTTTTTACATTTAAATAAATAAAATTATTTAAAAAGAATAATTTATCCTGTTCACCTATGTTTGCGATAATGCGCGAATATCTATACGAATTCATCTTTGCTTGTTTCATATCTAGTGACAAATAAAATACAAAATCTAGTAACGCACTCCAGTTTCCTGTGCAGGAGTATCCCAAACTTCCTTACATTTCAGACCCAGCATGGCCAGGTGGTTAAAACACTCGACTAGTAATCTGAGGGTCGCGGGTTCGAATCCCCATCACACCAAACATGCTTACCCTTTCAACCGTGGGGGCATTATAATGTGACGGTCAATCCCACTATTCGTTGGCGGTGAGTGGTGATGACTAGCTGCCTTCCCTCTAGTCTTACACTGCTAAATTAGGGACAGCTAGCGCAGATAGTCCTCGAGTAGCTCTGCGCGAAATTCAAAACAAACAAACCCTTAAGAGACTCGACTCGTAATCTGAATCAAATCCCTGTCACAGCAAACTTGCTTGCCTTTTCATCCATGGGGTCGATATAAAGTGACAGTCAATCTCACTATTCGTTGGTAAAAGAGTAGCCCATGAGTTGACTTCCCTCTAGTCTTGCATTGCTAAATTAGGGACGACTAGCGCAGATAGCCCTCGTATAGCTTTGTGCGAAATTAAAAAAACAACAACTAATAAATCATACCTAGTGAAAGATAAAATATAAAAGCTAGAGACACACTCCAGTACAGGATTATCCAAACTTCCTTACATATCAATCATTCACTCCCCTTCTCCCCAGTGATACAGCAGAATGTCTGCAGACTTATAACGCTAGAAATCGGATTTCTATACCAGTGGTGGGTAGATCACAGATAGCCCATTGTGTAACTTTGTGCTGAACCTCAAACAAAGACAATAATTTCATTCTAAATATACTGGGTTCTTTACGTAATAATCTGTCCCCTAATGGCTCAGCAGTATGTCCACGAACTTACAACGCTAAAAATGTGGTTTTGTTACCTTTGTTGAGCTCAGCACAGATAGCCGACTGAGTATCCTTTCGCTTTACTACAAACAAACAACTAAATATTTATATTTAAGTTTTTAAACATTTAAGATTCTTAAAATCATATTCAGGAAACGTAAGCTTATCGATCAACAGATACATAAATTTTCACTTTGAAATATTTAAGTAAAGGTAAATCATTTGTTTAATAAAGTCAAAACGATGTGTTTTGTTCCATTATTTTTTAGTATCATCAGGTTTTAATTTCTAACAATTTTAATATATTCTGTCAACACTTCTTCAATGAGTGAATTCAGTGAGAAGGAATATTACGCTTCTTGCAGCACACCTAACCAACTTATTTCAAAAGACAAGATAATAAATGTATACTTATTTGCGTATCAATTATGTTTGAATTTTTCCAAAGTTAATCGAGTGCTATCTGTCTTAGCCGTTATTGATTAAGTAGTGAGGAAAGATGGCTAGTCAACAGCTTGTTTTTGTTTGTTTTTGAATTTCGCACAAAGCTACTCGAGGGCTATCTGTGCTAGCCGTCCCTAATTTAGCAGTGTAAGAATAGAGGGAAGGCAGCCAGTCATTTCCACCCACCGCCAACTCTTAGGCTACTCTTTTACCAACGAATAGTGGGATTGACCTTCACATTATGACGCCCCCACGGCTGAAAGGGCGAGCATGTTTGGAGCGACGGGGATGCGAACCTGCGACACTCATATTACGAGTAGCACCCCTTAACGCGCTTGACCATGCCGGGCCACTAGTCAACAGAACTCGTCGCCAACTCTTAAACTTCTCTAATGAAATAGTGGGATTGATCGTTATATTATAGTATCCTCATAGTTGAAGGTAAGCACGTTCGGTGATGGGATTCGAACCCTCGACTCGCAAATTACGAGTCGATCAGTTTGAGCGTAGACTGGTAGAGATCCTGACGAGTAATAATATCTAATCGGGTGTATGCAGTCCCACACTTGGTATTACTGGTGCACAAAAATATAGCTAATTAAAAGGAAAGAAAAGGGCTTATAGATTAATTTACTTTAATCCTGCCTTAGAGAATTTTAAGTGCCACGATTAGTGGCTATTGAGGATTCGTTCTTGTTTCTTTACACTCAGCAGTATGTCTGCGGACTCACACCGCTAAAAATCGGGTTTGGATACCCGTGATAGGCAGAGCACAGATATTCCATTGTATAGTTTTGTGCTTACATCCAAAAAATCACAGTCTTTACATGTCAAAATTAATTTAAATTGTGAGTAATCTAATTATCTATCTTTGTCTCTTCATCCATTACACAGACACATACACACACACACACACACATTTATAAGTTTCAATCGCTGTTATCTCAAAACGTTCCTCTTAGTCCCCTGCTAGTACAGCGGTAAGTCTACAGGTTTACAACGCCAAAATCACGGGTTTGATTTCCCATAAGAAAACTCACAAACACGTTCCTCTTCATGTATTCTTCAAATTTTAAATGGCCGTATGATTATTTAATTATCCGTTTAATTATCTCATTAACAGATGGCGATGGGAAAACACCAACGAAGTCTACTATCCATAAATTAATGGAAATTATTCAGGACTGCAAAAACCTGAAGTTTACGAATTAATCTTACAGGCAATTTTGTGTATGCTTTGTCTTACAAATAGAAATACTGTCATGCCTGTAATGTTTGGTTGTTGAATAAAGCCATATTTTTGTCTGGAATATTTTTATTATGCCATACTTATTATAATTTAGCAGAAACGTTTTAATGTAATGAATACTTGCTACCAAAGTATTAACACTGATGTCGCCTTTTAAGTATAAATTGTAAAAAATCTATATATTCAAATTTGCTAAATGTACGTTAGTCAATTAATATTATTAAAATAATTCTAATAAGTTTTAATATTAGTGAAATAAAAATAATGTTCTATGTTTATGTAATTTTAAATTATAATCCATCATATATTTCAAAATTAAGTTAAAATAACATTCACTTAAAGAAACTTTGTTTATTTTTGCTGAACATTTTTTCTTTCTTTGGGGTGTGTGGGGGTGTTTAGGTTTAATTTCTTATTACGTTGTTACAATTTCATCAATTATTTTAAAATTGAATCTGTTTAAAGTTAAGGACAAAGCTACACAATGGGGTATCTGTACTCTGCCCATCACGGGTATCGAAACTCGTATTTTAGCATTGTAAGTCCTCAGATATACCTCCATGCTACTATGAGGCATTGAATCGGTATAAAAACGTCCTTCGTTGGTGATATTAACTATTCGTTTTTCATTTGTTAATTAACATTTTAATTAGAAAGACCCAAACGTTTTCATTGTTTTGTAATAAAACTAATGTGAAAATACTGAATCGGACTGGATCTGTTCTTATGGATTAAAGACCACAGAAATGAAAATGATTTCTTCCCGCGTTATAACAAATTTTCAACCTGGGCTGCCAACTTATATGATTGCGTCAAATTAGTTTGTCATATAACCTTCGAAGGTTTAGCCTAACTTTACAAGATTATTATCATTATTATGGTGACAGGCTCATCATCATACTTACATTATAAAATTGTGTAATTAATGTGATTACTTAGTGCCCATAACCTTAAAAAAAAAAGGAATGGTTCTATCATTTTATTAAGATGGTTATCAAGTTTACAGCACAAGATGTTACAGTTAAAACATGTTCTAACTTATAGATATTTACGTTTCATTTTCTTATTTATTTCAATTTCATAATATAAGGGGAAAAAAAAGAAAAAGAGAAAATTTCTGGTGTTATTACAGATGAAAATTTGTGAAAGCCAATTCAATTTAATGCCAATAAACTTTGGCTTTTGACATCAATAGTCACTTTATACTAAATATATATTATAATCGAAATTTAAATAAGCTTAAATCCGATGGGCCTGGCATGAAGCTTTAGGCACTCCATTTATAATCTACTAATCAAGAGATCGAAATCTCTCGCTGAACATGCCCTTTCATTCTTGAGTGCGTTATAAAAATGAAAGCAAAGTTCCATTAATCGTTGATAAAATACTAGCACAGAAAAGAGTTTGTAATGTGGATGGTGGCGACTTTTGTTCATTTCATTATTTTAAATTTATGAACGGTCAGCGCAAATATCCTTGAATAGCTTTTAGCGAAATTCCAACAAACAAATAACTTTAAATCAGTAAAAAACAAACAAACAAGATCACATTGTAAATGCTACCATAAAACAGGCCTTGATCACATTCCAATTTATGGTTAGGAATTTAAAACTATTTTAAAAGAATTACTATGGATTACATTGTCTTTTTTTTACTATAAATTCCTTGTATAATTTTCTTTGTCCCATAAAAAACTGTATTAAAATAAACTTACTTAGCAGTTATTTTATGAATTAAGCTCTTCATGTAATTTTTTCTTAAAGTAACAAAAGTACTAATGCCCCTTCACAGAATCGCGATTACATGTATTGTTCAGTATCAACCTCTGGTCTAAAATTAAAGGAATCGATAAAAAGTAGCCGACCACAGACAGCACAGGACACGTTTCTCAATCTTGTTATTGGGTTTTCCCCTTTCTTTCGATTTTTGCGAATATTTACACAAAAACTATCTGAATACAAACGTCCCTAATTTTGAACTAATAGACCACAACTACCCAACAGCATTAATTGTAAAATCTTGGCTGCTCTTGTATTTAATCTCGATTTTAAGAATACTGAGAGATTATAGGAATATAACTAAACAATTAAAACTGAAGAAAAGACTTTTCAAGATCTTCTGTGAATGTAATTCTACAAAAATGTATATTCTAACTGAGGAAAAGTTAGGATACCCTACCCTCTAATAGCTGGTGTTACCCCCTTTGGCTGAAATAACTGCAGTGAGACGCTTCTTGTAGCCATCTACCAGTTTCTGACATCAGTCTGAAGAAAGTTTGCCCCACTCCTCTATGCAGAATTCTTTCAGCTGTGAGATGTTTGAGGGGTTTCTTGCATGTACAGCCCGTTTCAAGTCACCCCACAGAATCTCAATGGGATTAAGATCTGGGCTTTGACTTGGCCATTCCAGGACTCTCCATTTCTTAGTTTTTAGCCAGTCCTTGGTGGATTTACTGGTATATTTTGGGTCATTGTCGTGTTACAGGGTCCAGCTCCGCTTCAGCTTTAATTTTCGTACAAATGGTGCTCACATGATCCTCAAGCACCCTCTGATACACAGTAGAATTCATGGTGGATTCTATGATTGTGAGCTGTCCAGGTCCTGCTGCAGCAAAGCAGCCCCAAACCATGACACTTCCACCTCCATGCTTCACAGTTGGTATGAAGTTCTTTTCCTGGAATGCTGTATTTGGTTTACGCCAAACATGTCCTCTGTTTTGGTGTCCAAATAATTCAATTTTGGACTCATCTGTCCAAATAACATTATTCCAGAAGTCGTGGTCTTTGTCTACATTCTCTCTGGCAAACTTCAGTCTGGCCTTGATGTTTCTCTTAGAGAGCCAAGGTTTCGTCCTTGCACACCTCCCATGCAAGTTAAACTTGTGCAGTCTCTTTCTGATTGTAGAGGCATGCACAAGTTTAACTTGCATGGGAGGTGTGCAAGGACGAAACCTTTGCTCTCTAAGAGAAACATCAAGGCCAGACTGAAGTTTGCCAGAGAGAATGTAGACAAAGATGCAAGTTAAACTTGTGCAGTCTCTTTCTGATTGTAGAGGCATGCACTTTCACATCAACAGTAATCAGAGCCTGCTGTACGTCCCGTGATGACATATTAGGGTGTTTGGAGTCCTCTTTTAGCATCTAGCGGTCTGCTCTGGAGGTGAACTTGCTTGGACAACCAGACATGGGCATGTTGGCAGTTGTTTTGAAAGCCCCCACTTGTTGACTATTTTCCGGACAGTGGAATGGCTGATTTTAAAATTATTTGGGATCTTTTTAAATCCCTTACCAGACTCATAAGCTGCTACAAATTTCTTTCTGAAGGCCTCAGATAGCTCTTTTGCTCTCACCATGGTGCTCACTCTCACTTCAACAGTCAGGAGCACACCAAACTAATTGTCTGAGGTTTAAATACGGCAATCCTCATTTAAATTGCTGAGTAACGATCTTCTAATCATGTGCACCTGGTGTGATACACATGTGTGTGAGTTGAGCCTATTTAAGTGGGAATAAATGTGTGGGTGTCCTAACTTTTCCCTCAGTTAGAACATGCATTTTTGTAGAATTACATTTACAGAAGATCTTGAAAAGTCTTTTCTTCAGTTTTAATTGTTTAGTTATATTCCTATAATCCCTCAGTATTGTTAACATCGAGGTTAAATACCTATATATCCAAAAATGTTACAAAAATACACAGGCTTTTATCGGGTGTCTTAACTTTTTCACATGACTGTACATTCAAAATTGTGTAATTTCTCCTGCTGAAATTTGTTTTTAGGATGTAATCAGTTGAAATTGCTATAAGCTGTTCTTTCCGTTTCAAAGGCAAATCTTTGGTATCTGCAGAGTCAGCAAAGGGATTTTGAATCCACAGTTTTTTTTCTAAATGAGAAGGGAAGCACTCCCCAATAGTTGTACACAAATCAAATATGTGCTGCAAGACTAAAACTTTTGCCTATTCACTTAAGGAAATTTTACTCATTATTAAGAAAACCATTGTGACTTTCGAAACAGTGAAGTTCTTCCACAAGTATACATTCACCACAAAGTTTTAGTTTAAGTTAAAGCGCTCCCATTTTACTCTGAGCTTTGAAGTACGTTACCCTGGTACCCTGTATTGTAGCATTCACTTCATTTAGATAGGCAAATACGTCCGAAAGGTAAACCACTTTCTACATCCAGCAATTGCCTCTTAATTTGTATGCAAGTTTAAAATGGCATTCAGATAAAAAAAATACTATCTCCTCACACAATTCGTAAAGCCGATATAACCATTGGACTTTAGTATGAAGCAGTAAATTTCTGTGCAAACTTTCCATAGCTTCACATAGTAAACTGAAGACCCTCGCATTGAGTGGTGTTGATTTTATAAAATTAACTATTTTTGTTACATCACCCAATACATCTTTTAGGTCATCTGGCATTCATTTCATTGTAAGTGCATGGAAATGAAGACAGTTGAGGATACTCTCGATGTCCGAGTTTTTCTTTTATATGTGTGTCATTGCGCCTGAAAATTTTCCAGTCATAACTGCAGCCCTATCAGTACAAATACTTGAGCAAAGCTGCCATCGGATCTCATGTTCTTCCACAAATAAATCAATCAGTTTGAATATTAATTCTCCTGTTGTTTGAGTAAGCGAAGGTTTGCAAATTAGGATATCTTCTTCAAAACTAGCTTCGTGAATATAGCGAACAAACACAAGCAACATCGCATAACTTGCGACATCTGCTGATTCATCCATCTGAAGGGAAAAAGTTGGACTCGCTTTTTTTACTCGCCTTATTAACTCCGTTAAGCAATTTGCTGACATATCCTTGATTCTTCAAGAAACCTAGTTGTCAGAAAGGGGTACAGAGCTAATGTTTTTAAGAAATTTCTCATGAATAGTGCATCAATTGTGTATGGTTTTATCAAATCTTCTGGAATTATAAGAACTTCATTTGCTTTTATAATACAGTAAATAGCACAATATGAAGCAATAAGAGCACCTTTGTTGTCCTGGTGGACAATCAAACGAAATGTAGCTTTCCTTGCATTTAATTGCAAACACTTTCTTTTGAAATACTCAGAAGTTGGATTTTTTAATTGTGAGTGCTTGATTTCCAGATGCCATTTTAACTTTACTGGATGCAAACTGCTGTTACTCAACACTGTTCCACATTCAACACACAACCTACTAGGTTTAACTTCATTACCCGTCCATCTAAAACCATATTAAATAAAACTTTCTTTTTTCTCTTTCTTTTTCGCTACTTCTTGGATCATCCTGTGTTGAGTGCTCGCACACGACGATGAGGCCGATGAATTCGCATTAGGTCTAGGCCTAGGAAGAATTTTACTCGTATTAGATTTATTACTGATATTAAGCCACTTATCCATTATAAGGGTAACAACTAATTATTAATTTGTCTAAAAACGTATTCCTATATCTTTGGCACTTCAAACGTATTTTCACGGACATAAAATAGCTTGAAACCTCGTATAAGCACTTTAGTTTTATCATCATACAATGACATGCTGACTTGAGATAAGTGTTGTCAGAAATAAAGATTTGTGGAAAAAAAGCTAGGATTTGTTTGTTTGTTTTAAATTTCGCACAAAGCTACTCGAGGGCTATCTGTGCTAGCCATTCCTAATTTAGCAGTGTAAGACTAGAGGAAAGGCAGCTAGTCATCACCACCCACCGCCAACTCTTGGGCTACTCTTTTACCAATGAATAGTGGGATTGACGGTCACATTATAACGCCCCCACGGCTGAAAGGGCGAGAATGTTTGGCGCGACAGGGATGCGAATCTGCGACCCTTAGATTACGAGTCGCACGCCTTAACACGCTTGGCCATGCCGGGCCAAAAAGCTAGGATGCTAGAATAATACATTTTTATAAAAGAAAGGAGTGACCTATTGTTTTTATAATTTTTTAACAGAAATTTTAAAGCCAAATAGCAATGTATTAAGCCAGATCTGATATACGTCTAAATCTCGAACAAAACGAAACAAAATGAAACATGATGTCATTTTGGCGTACGACGTCATAGAGCTCATTGGTACCAAGTTTTTCTAATTAAACTACAACGAATCTAACCTAATTTAACAATTACCAATTAAAATTGTCATAAATATAATTATACTTCATATAAATATACATTGAACCTGAAACAATTGATATTGCATCTAATTGCATCACCATGTTTTAAATTTGGACAAGTTTCATCTCTGACGTTATGCTTCATTTCGTTTCACTTCCTTCGAGATAAAGCGCTTATGCGGACCTGTCTTTTAAAATACAGTTGGCATCACTACCCAGGGTTGACCGATGTTTCCTACAAAAATTACAAGACGTCATTTCCAATGACGCATGCCATTTTGAGACGGTGCCATATCTACTAGCAACCATAGGTGACACTGTCGAAGTTAATTTAGAGTGTATTAACACTTTCACCCCGAGAACTTCCCCTAAGCTAAATAAAATCGTCTGGAGTGTCGGCAGACTTTCGCTAGTACAGCGGTAAGTCTACGGATTTACGACGCTAAAATCATGGGTTCGATTTCCCTCGGTGGGCTCAACAGATAGCCTGATGTGGCTTTGCTATAAGAAAAACACACGTTAAGGTAGAATATAATATTAAAAGGCCCAAAGCGTGATAAACGTGTTATATTAAAGAGAAACTTTACTTTTCTTGTACAGCGTAATCAGATTCAATTTTATAGATTTTAGGAAAAAATATTAGCATTTTAAATTTCCTCGCGGAGCCCCACATAACTATGGCGAAGCATAAGGACTCTTGGAAGCATAGTTTGAAAAAAACATGACTTAAAGTACACTTACGAAGCTGAAGTACAGAGTGTATTTTTGCAGCAATGGAACAAGTGTGGTGAAACTTTCCGGGATGTTCAGTATGGTCACACTAATCACTAGTAAAATACATATTTATAGACATTCTCATACGTAATGACTTAACTAATCCATTGAAACATCTAGAAAATTATATTGCACAAAGTTTAGGAAACACGTTCTATTTGGCTGGTTGATGGGAAACTTTAGGCCTTTCTTTAATTCCAGAACTCTTCATTTAGGATAGATATGACGATAAACAAAAAACGACCCCTCACCAATATTTTGTGTATTATAAAACATTTAACGTTACATTGTGAAAGCCGGCGAAGACATGGGACTAACTAGTTCCAGTGTTAATTATTAAAAATATGATTTTTACTGCAAGTTCTATAACAAAAATGCTTCGTAAACGAGTCAACCTAATGCTGACTGAAAGATAGGCAAGACTTAAAAAATAGAACACTAGACTGTCACTTGTCTACTAAGTTTTCCTTACATTACGAGATGCGTGAGGTTTTCTTCATTAGTAGTTCATTGAAACACAAATTCGGTATTCACAAAACCGAATTAACAGACCAACCGACCAACATACTCATTAATTAAATACTACAATCAGTTAGCTCTATATTAATTTTTTACTTTTCCAAATGTTGATAGCTGGTATAAAACAAACTGTCGTTTGCTCAAATAATTATACTTAAAATTGCGTTTTATGTACGTGTGTGTTTTCTGACAGCAAAACCACATCGGTTTATCTGCTGAGCCCACCGAGTGGAATCGAACCCCTGATTTTAGCGTTGTAAATCCAGAGACATACCGCCGTACTAGTGGGGGATTGTTGTGTTTTATATCGCTCAAATTGTTTGTGGCTCACGCGCATGCAATCTAAATATCACTTGGAATTTTCCTTTTATTTTTAGAAACTAACGATGCTCCAATTGGCGCTCACTTAACGTCAAAACGCTCTCTAGTACCAATAAAAGAAAGAAAGAAAATATATAAAATAAAAAAAACACCCACCAATAGTAATGTGTTGAATTGATTGGAGTTATAGGAATTTATCACAAACTCCTCGATCCAATAGTAGAATTCCGTTGCATCCGTTTGTCAGTAAACATTCAAGGCAGCGACGTGGTACCGGTCCTAATTCCAAACCACCGACTATTGTCAAAATATTATTACTTTATTATAATTCATTGCTGTATATCTTTTTATTGTCCAATTTTTTTGTAGCTGAATATTAAGTCTGGGAGCTCATACAGCTAAAAATCGAGTTTCAATACTTGTAGTAGAACTGGTGTGCTTAGTATAGACAGCCAATAGTTTAGCTTTGTATTTAAAAACAAACAAATAAATAATACTTTTTAACAAGTTCTAGGCTCGAACGAAAGCCTTCCTAGGCAGAGACGTGTGATAACTAAAATCTATGTTCGTAGTGTTATTTGTCCTGGATTTTAATCTAAAATTTGAGTTAGCCAAATTTAGATGATTGTGAGAGAGAGAGAAGAAAAAGAAAAACATTCCATTATAGTGCAATAATTATTTAACCTTGTATACATTTTTATGAATTTGGTATATTGGCAAAAACAAAAAGTCGTTTATATGTGATTTTTTTTATAATCACTAAACAATATCATACAGACGCATATAAAGTTTGTATTTCCAGGTAACTCCTCTACAAAATGTAAAAATAGGTTACGATTAATTTTTTCTGAATTAAATTCCATTTTTTCTTACATATTATGGTTTTTCTAGTGAATTAACAAGTTAACACAATGTATCGTTAGAAGTCATGTTTTTAACTGAATTTTACTTTTTTTTTTAATTTCACGCAAAGCTATTCAAGGGCTATCTCCGATAGCCGTCCCTAATTTAGCAGTGTAAGACTAGAGGGAAGGCAGCTAGCTAGACATCATCACCTACCGTCAACTCTTGGGCTACTCTTTTGCCAACGAATAGTAGGATTGAACGTCACATTATAACGCCTCCACGGCTGAAAGGGCGAGCATCTTTGGTGCGACAGGGATTTGTACCCGCGACCCTCGGATTACGAGTCGAACGCCTTAACACACTTGGCCATGTCGGGCTGTTTTACATTTGTATTTCTGTAACAAGATACAAATTACCATTGTCAAACATAATCATATGGATTTAGCAATGCATATATATTTACAAGAGCTTGAATTTTAAAAATTAAGTGCATTGAACTACATTACTTAGATATTTAAGTTATTCTGTATTCGAGATTGAAGCAAGAAATCAATCAACATATTCGTAATTTCTTGTTAATTTAGTTTACTTGTATTATACTAAAATTTGTTGTATTGTTATACTGCTTTCCATTTTTGGGCATTTTATCATTAGTAAGTAAAAATATGAACGCAAAATTCAGCCTGTTTAATTATAATGGATTGTATCGTACAGCTTAATTAACCCTTATTGATAAATAAGCTCACAGTAGGAGCTAATACAAAATTTTACTAACTTGCTATTTTTCTCTAACATTAAGCGCTCACTCGTTTCTCTAACACTCCAGTAAAACATAAGATTAATGTTCACAAAATTAGAGTAAAAGATAAACTACCTAACACACTTCCTAACTTTAAAATAAATTCAGTGCAAAACTCCAACACCTGGATCATTCAGTTCATCAACTAACTCTCGATTTATGGGACTCATAACATTTCCTAAGTTTTCAAGAATGTTCTATTCCTTACGTTACTTTCATCACTCGAAGTAAAAAAAAAAATCTACTGGTAAAAGTTAATATAAACAAGTAAGTTAAAAAGAAAACACATAGCGTAGAATGGTGGAAACAACTACAATGCTGTGAAAAAGATACTTCTCTGAACTAAAACTTCAATACTATCGTATAAGACGATCATGCATACTTTAGTGGTTTGTATGCTTGGCTGCGGATCGGTAAATCAAAGGTTCTAGTCATGATATGTTTTTCTGCTCTTTCATATGTAGGGGTTTGTAACTACGAAAGTTAATCCCGATATTTGGTTAGGAATAGTTGTATAAGTGGATGGTGTGGTTTTATTGGTATACCTTACTGTGAACAGGGTTTAAATTAATGGTATCTCTCATACATTCAGCAGAAAAGTGAAGTTAGGCTCACTAATAACAAAGGTTTTTGAATCTCTGGTTTCCTTCGAGTTGTAGCAATTGGATCATAAAAAAGATAGGATGCGACACATGTGTACCAAACCAACAAGCATTTAATAATACTTTCATAGTGTACAAAGTAAATAAGCAGTACAGTTCAATACAATAAATTGAATCGCAATATAGTTAACAATAGGGCAAGTGATCTCGTATGTGTGTGTGTGTGACTGACAAGAAGTGATGAAGACTTCAGTGAAAAAGAGAGGTTAAAGAAAATTCTAAATTAAAAGTACCCTTAGTTAAATAAGTATCACCTCAAACAATATCTTAGTGTATTCCATGGAAAATCTAAGATTCTATTTGGATTTTGCTCCCAAAACTCCAAAGACTAACACTTTGAATAACTAACATCTATGTGAATTTACAGTAACCGATTGCAAAAATAATCATCACAAAAATGTATTACATTTTTTTTCAATGTTACTATTTCATTTTATACTAATAACTGACAAAACCCCTAACGTTTTTTGTAGATGACCCAGCTTTCTCCAAAATGTTATTATTCAGTTTTTTTTATGTCTCGTATTTTTCAATTTAGCGATCATAGTTTTAAGTATTTGATAGTTTTGTTATGTTATTTGGCCCGGCATGGCCAAGCGCGTAAGGCATGCGACTCCTAATCTGAGGGGCGCGGGTTCGCGCCTGCGTCGCGCCAAACATACTCGCCCTCCCAGGCGTGGGGGCGTTATAATGTGACGGTTAATTCCACTATTTGTTGGTAAAAGAGTAGCCCAAGAGTTGGTGGTGGGTGGCGATGACTAACTGCCTTCCCTCTAGTCTTACACTGCTAAATTAGGGACGGCTCGGTGTAGCGGGCTAATCAACCTACTCACTTAAATACCTGTTGAAGAATCCGCAAGCGATTGCGGCCCTATGTTCCTTGATGGAATCTAATGGTGAATGAATGAATTATATTATTTGCATACTAAGACATCAGATAGCCAATTAACTAAAGAAGAAAATACAAGATACAGATGAAATAAATTTCTTTTCTTTTCTTTGGTTTGTTTTTAAGCCAGTAAGTTTCTTTAAAACAATTTACCTTTTCGTATGTCTGTAATTCAAGACAATATGAGAAGACAAGACAGCCAGTGGTTCAGCGGTAAGTCTGTGGGCTTATAACGCTAAATATTGGATCGGATACTCGTGGTGGGCATAGCACAAATAGTCGATTTTGTAGCTCTGTGGATAACTAGAAATAAATAAACAAAATCACGAAACGTTGTCGATTCTTAATTATCTTCAGTTTTTCGAACACCAGTAAATTCTGAAATTTGTTTTGGTTTTTTCACTGCCATGGACACATCCGTGGGTTATGCTATAAAGTATTTGTTTTACTCTTGCAGGATTTTATATTAGTCATACGTAACTTTTAAATTTTGTGCTAACTTGAAGAATCTTCTTAAAATTTACCAGTTTCAACTTTCAGATAAATAATAAAATAGTGAAACATGAGCCTTTTTTGTATTGCGTATGTAAAAAATAATTTGATACTGTGAGATTTTTAATTGCAGATATGACAGTGAAAAAATTGTAATTTGTAAACTTAATCAGCAATTTCTCTAACATTCAGTTTTGCAGTGATTAAAAGTGTCGCCACCTCGTGATATAAGTGTTGGATTGGTTTAAAATCTCCCGATATTAGCAATGACAGTATCCAAAATCAAAACTAAATATCAAAACGTAGGGATACACATTATAACGATAATTAATCATGTAAGTAAGCTTCTGTAAAATATGATTAAATGATCTACAAGTTACGAAAATGGACTATTTAATTCATTGGCATGTTTGGCATAATAATTTTAAAGAACTGGAAGAAGAACTCGATAAGAATGAGGTACGTTGGCTCAAGTGTGGCTTATTTAGTAAAAAAATTTGTCTAAATTTAAGAGATTTCCGGTATTGTAACACTAACTGAATGTCTCAAGTTAAGGTTGTACTTAAACGCGTCATAAAATATAACATTTTAATGTAAATTAAGGAGAATACGAGAGGTTATCTGATCCAATAAACTTGGAAAAAATCAACAAGTACACTCAAAGTCAGTACACAGTCGGAACTTTTATTACTTTTCTTTATTCTTTAAGGAAACATTTCAGAGATTTTAACCTATCTTCATTATCATATGACCAACTTGTCATCCCTGGTATTATCCGACTACTAGTAGTAATATTGTTACTATTTAGTATTTGTATATTTGTATTTAGTATATTAAACCTCTTGCAATAATTCAGTGTCCTTTTTGAAGAAAGGACTCCAAGACTAAACATAGTATTCCAAATAAGGCCTAACCAGTGATCTGTGTAATGAAATTACAGCCTCTTCAGACTTTGAAGTTGTATTCAGTATTTTTGTTAATACATCCTTAAATCCTGTTTACTTTAACCCTAAAACAGCAGGAATGTTGTAGGCTGCAGCATCAATTGGTCATGGCTGTTGTTTAATGGTTAATAAAAACAATACTCAATAGTACATTGTCTGGAAGTTTGGCATAAGAAGCTGATCAACTAGAACGCTAAGGTCTTTTTCTCCTAAATCTGTTATTGTTAAGTTATTCTTTATCATAATTATACATTAAAATCAAATTATAATAAATGGCATACATAATATTGCAATTTTTACAATTAAAAGCTACCAGAACAATGTTTATCACCTTTCTTGAATTGAAAATAATAGTAACCTACAGCACCTAACTTCCAATCTTTTGGCTAATTATTCAACTTGAATTTCAAGGTCATGTCAAAATAGTAGGAAGTGGCTCATTTGTTGAAACTCTTACCTTCTTGAAAACCATTTTGCACTGGTGTTTAGTATGAGTGGATAAAATAACTTTTACCCCTTACTCCCCATTGAAATGTTTATTAAAAATTATTTCATAAGAAACTGTCTACACCTCAAGTAATTTTTAATGCACAAACCAAGCACTGTTTAATTAATTTGTTCAGACTTTATAATGTTTGTACTTAGTTATTTTTATTAAACCAAGTATAATTTAGTACACTGCCTTCATTCTTTCCATCATGTTTATATGTTTCTTCTAGTGAAGGAACTAAACCTGCAGACAGTAACACAAATGAAATTCTTGGGTCATTCACTCAGGTGCAAAAAAGACTAAATTGTTTGTTTCTTATGGGTAAAACTTGGGTGTAAAATACTGTATAAATCTATAAAACTGAGTGATTGATCAACTTTATTTGAGAGAGTATCATCATTAACTGAAACATCTGACATGTTATGATACATATGTACAATATTATTTAAAGCTAAGAAGTGTTCCACAACATATTTTTTAAACGTAACCTTTGTAGTGATGGACAACTTTACTGAAGCTAGTACACTTTGACTAGATATATCATAAAGAAGTATTAAATGAAGATGAGTAATTTTATTTTCATTATTATTTCAGTAAATAAAATGAGTTTAAATCAGTGCAATTAACCTTGAAGTATATGTGAGGGGGGGAAGAAAATAAGTAATTTCTATCATAGTTGGTAATTTTTAAAAGTGGAACAAACAGGGTATCCCCTCCCATAACTATGAGGAGTTAATGGTACAGCATAAAACTTAACCACAGTCATATACAACTTAAAGTTTTAATAACCTTCTTGCCCTTAAATTCAGAAATTATGTAGGAACAAAATTTTTTTCCAGTGATCACTGAAGACTATGACATTAACATAAGAAATACACCAACTACCAAATTGTTCTTACAAGTTGTATTTTTTGTCACTAGTGGGGGTATGCATACCACATCATAGTGATAAATTTCATACTTTTGCCTGTTTAAAATGCTAATTTTGTAGTATCAATCCCATCAAAAATAAAATAAAAAGAAATGGAGTTTAATCAGTAATTTTTCAAAGTAAAATATACTGGAGAACCCCAACAGTAATTCATGGGATTATTTGTAATATCGGTTTTATGTGCATATGCTTTGTGTTATTAGGGTTCTTGTAACCAATGAAGTGTAAGTAGTTTAGGAAATTGTGTTTCAAACGTCTGTAAATTCTGTTGGTAATTCTAGGGTTAAACAAGAAAAGGGAAAAATATACCTATTACTGTTAATGTTTTTAAGGCTATAATATAGGTGCTTCCTTCATACAGAAGGACATGAACAGCCTTCCTTATTGGGTGCCCTAGTCTTTGAAGACGAGTAAAGTGATACATTTAGGTAATATGAATTTGAAAATATTTTATTGTTTCTGTGGGAGAAATATTAGTTTTGCAGAAAGTGAAAAGTTTTTTTTTAAGATGATTGATAGAGGCCTTACATTTTTGGTTTGATGCTTGGAAGAGATGGAGAGAGCAAACAGGGTTCTGAGATCTAGCTATATAGATTTTAAAGTGAAAAGTCTGATTGCTATCTTTATATTAAAACATTGATGAGGCCTTGTTTGGAGTATTACATTTAGTTTGGGTTCTCTTATCATTGAAGAGATACTGACCTGTTTTTGAGGTTTCAGAAATAGGCTATCAGTTTTTTTTCATGAGATATTTAAGTTACAAAGACAGGCTCAGAAGTTTGAATTTGTTTTGGAGTACATAAATTCTAGAGCTGATCTTATTTAGGTATTGAAGATCATTAGGTGGTGGTAAATACCCACGTGAAACTGTTTTAAATGATGGAAGAATAAAGTTGGAAATGAATTCCAAAAATTAGCATAAGATATGGAAGCCCAAGTCCAGGTTGGTGATTAGGATAGATATATACACATTGTTAACCTAGGGAATGGGTTTTTTAATGATGCTTGTGATTTGAGTGCTTGTCAGTTTTTGTTCGATAATTATAAGAATGTGAAATATTATAATTATTTCAGGCTGTTTTAACTATGTGATATTGATGATCAAATGCTTTTCTACATTCTAACATTTTTTTTTTTTTTAGAAAATAGATGTCCTCCCACAACAACAGTCTGATTCAGTTGTGGAAACTATAAGATTTTTTTAAATGACAGGAGCATTTACAATACTGTTATTTGTTAGAGATATTTGACATCTGTAAGTTTAAGTTGCAGACATTACAAGGAAAATAAACAAAGGTTCCAAAACAAATCAAAGTACTCAATTAAAAACATTTTATCACTACTATTTACCTCTTACATTTGCTGACACATTCAGCTTGTTTTAAAACCAATTTCTCTGCTTCTCTTGTGTACTCCCATTGTACTTAATATATTCTTGTGAGGAATCTATTTGATTAGAAGTTGCCTACAAGTTAAATAACCAACATTAGTTGGTGTTTCTTTATTTAAAAAAAAGCTTAAAAACGGTTACATGATTTAAAAAAAAACAACTGCTGCTAAAATATTGCATAGAATTCTTAATTAAAAGTAATTTTTCCAGTGTATTTTTAAATGACTTATAATAACCTTCACTACTGATGCCATGCTAATCAAATAATTATAAATAAAAAGAAGTGTAGGAATCTCCTTGGAATTGAAATGAAGCTGTGTGTATGATTTAAAAGAATACTTTGTACAATTAAAAACATCCTCAGCTTTGTTAAGGTTTATCCTGCTTATAGATAAGCTAAATGTACTGAGTTTGTTCTCTGTCATAATTATCTTGTTGTACTTTGAAAATTGCTAGTTCACCTGTACTGCATTTAAATTTATATATAATGCATTGTTTTATCTTTCAAAAGCCATATCTATTGAAACAAATATATGTGGACTTTACTATGTAAATTGTGATGATACTATTTCTAGTATAATATAGAAAGGAAAGACCCTAGGGGACGTACACCTCTTATGCTTGCTGTTACTTTGGGTCATCTGGAGTCGGCAAGAATTATGTTGAGGCACAATGCTGATCTCAGTGTAACAGACGGAGATGGTTTTACAGGTAAAATTCTTCTAGTTGTTTTAAAAGTATCATGAAATATTAGTGCTTATATTAACTAACTTTCCTTGAAAGTTATAGTGGCAGGCCTAACATCATTCTCAAAATATATAATTGTACATATAACAGTAAAAAAAAAGAAAGAAAAAGTGGTTTCTGATAGTTGTTTTTGGGTGTTTATGGGCTAGAAAAAAACATGTTCATGAGATTCTTCCCCATAAAAGCAAGTACTTGTAATCAAAATCTAGTCATGTTTATAACTGTACTAACAATGTAAATAAAGGTGTAATGAGTGATAATGTGAGTGACAAAATTAGAATATTTTAAGTTTGTTTCTTACAGCATTAAAATGTGTAAAAACACTAAGTAGATATGAAATCCGATTCATCATATGGCAGGTGTATTTTATGCACTTTGAGGATGTAAGTACATTTTGATCAAGATCATTCAAAAGATATAAATATTTTTTCTACAATGATTTAATATATAATAGTGTTGAAGCAAATGTGACTAGTACAGCTGTTACATTTCAAGGCTATAAACAGATGTTATAGATGTATAATTTTGGATTGTCTGGCCAGAAGACTATTCATGAGATGGGCTTGTATGATATATACACAATAAAAGTATTGCAAGATAAGTGTACAAGAAATAAAGAGTATACCAGTCCATTTTTTACCAGATATCCATTTTGAACTGCCGTATTGGTTATTGATATATTCTAAAGAATATATACTTGCCATAACCAAAATTCATTTTATTTGAGATTATTCACATTCACTCTTGTAATTCATAAGTCATGTTTTACAGATTAGGTTTCTTTATGTTCTTTTAATTATATGATCTCAATTTTAAAATGGACTAATGTGCTTTGGCTTTTAAAGAAGAAAATAATGGAAATTTATAGAAAGCAACACTTCAAATTGCAATAGTTGTTCCTTTAAAAGCCACTTCGTATGTCATTCTAGTGATCCATGCTTGTCTCATGCTCACATATCAGGGTATAATTAGTTTACAGTATTGGTGAACTATTTTTCAAATATCTTCATGATTCAAAAAATTGTATTATGTTTTAAAATTTTACTTTTGATATTTTAGGTATCATATGCATTATTGAAAAGCAGAACTGCAAACTGTAATTTTTTATTGAAGTGTATCTAGTACTTTTTACAACTAAATTTTAAGTCAATGAGATCAAAGTTTGGGGTTTAGCAGATTTAACATTCAGCTAGGCCAGTTAAAGCTGGCCAGGCCTCTTTCTTTTAACTTGGTATGTAGTATTGGTATAAATGGACTGCTTAGCTCCATTTGTTTTTAGCTGATGAGAGATTTAAGCTTAAATTTGGTCCTGAAGATTGGGTGGGTTACAGAGGGATATCACAGTGTTAGGTGTTAGTTACAATAATAATAAAAATAAAGTTCCCTACTAAAGAATACAATCTGTCAACCTCACAACAAACAAACATGCTTTACTGCTCAAAAAATTTCACCTCTCAGCAGTATTCACCTACAAAGGTGTGTCGTTTAAGGATTGTCTGATATTTTTCTTGTTGAGACAAGTATTATGTTCAGCCACATTGAAGTAGAAAATAAGCTTTCTTGAGCTTTCCTTGCCATTTCTATCAACATTATTGGCAAAAAGTGTGGAGAATTCAAATCTGTAGAGCTTAGGTACCAGATCTTGTATTACCAAACATGTGCAGCCCATCACCATGTCTTGAGTAGGTTTTTGGATTAGTGTGTGGATTTTAACCCCCACATAAGCTATCAATCAGTTCAGGTTTGGTCATACTATTTTGCAATTCAAATCTGTATTTAGAATTAAATTAAAAAAAAAATGTCAAAGGTTTGTTTGGGAATCAGTGTACTTTAAATGTTTCCCTGACCCTCAGACTGGGTGTTAAGAATATTTGTTTACTTGTAAATATAAAATACTAAATGATCAATAACTTCTGTTGAAAAGTAATAGTGGTTTTATAGGTTTAGTTGAGGAAAATTAGTTTTTTAAAAAATTAGACCACAAAGTAGTTCCTCAGATATTGAAAGGAAAATTTAAACGTTAATTTAGATTTATAGTAATAACACAAGTTGTGAATTGAACAATTTGATGCAAATTCTAAACTTAAAGTCTTGTGACATTTTATGAAAGGAGGATGTTAATGGTCAGTATTACATGTTCTGTTGTTGTAATAGTTATTCATGAAGCTGTAAGTACAGGAAATCCAGAACTTGTGCAGGAGGTTCTAGAGCAACGAGACTTTCAGCGGTACTGTAGCAGGGTAGTGGGAATCCCCCAGTTACTGAAACAGATTCAAAATGTAAGAGTTTTTTCTTCCATATTCTTGGAATTTCTGTCATATTATATGAATAATTTGTTTTTAAATTTTGGCTATTTATAATTATACATTGTGTGTATTTCGGTAATTTCCATATCATTGAACTTGGATTTACTTTAAAGTCAGTGATAGATTAACTGTGTTTAGAATGACAACATTAATGCATTTAATCATAATAATTTTCTTAATTACTGAAAAATTTGTATAGTATAGTAGTACTGCCTACAGAGGGACAGTTGAAATTGTTCACTGAAATGGTATTTTAAATATCTTCTCAACAGGTCATCAGAACTTTACAATACTGTAGAATGTTTCATTTTATAACAATATCTATGTAATGACTGAACCATAAGTTCTAGGAATGTTTGTAACTACAATAGCAAAAAGTTTGAATTTCTTATTCTTTTTTATTGTATTATAACTCAAAAATCAAAACAGTGAAGTCAACCAATTTCACTGAAGTGACATACTTTCAAATACGAAATACCTTTATAAGTATTATGAACAACTAATAGTGATTTAAAAAAAACAACATAATTCTAGTGTAAACAATGTTATTTCCCCTTAATGCTAATTTTCTTACAAAAATTTGTTGTTTTATAAGAAAACTTTACAGGATGAAGTGGGTATCACCAACTAATAATACATGTAAATAGTAAATATTAGTTTGGAACTCATTGTATGTAGAACTTGTTTATAAATAGAACATTTCTATGTTTGTTGAAACACTACATTATAAAAGAAGCTATCAAGTAATGAGAAGACTTTCCAAAAAAAAGAAGTAAATGTAAAAGTAAAGGAGGGCTGATTCCTATCTTTCAAAAACAATGCTAACAGCAGGGTAGTACATAATAGTACAGGCATGTAGTTATATATATTGCTATATGTTAATTTTGCCTGTGTTATTATGTAAGGATGATGCAAATGCTATCCATACTATATGGCCCTCCAGTGGTGCAGTGATATGTATGCAGACATGTACCATTAGAAACTGGGTTTCAATACTCATAGTGGGAACAGTACAGATAGCCCTTTGTGCAGTTTTGTGCTTAATACAAATAACCTACTATCTTGATTGCATTGTTTTGGAAGAATTGATATTAGCTGACCCTACATTTATTTTCTTTTTTAAAAGTTTTGCTTTACATTTGTGTAGTGTATTAGCTAGTAAAATTACAGTATTTAAACCATATCTTCTGATTTTTGATGGCTTATCTAATTTGACCTTTAAATCTCTGTGCACTGTATTCTTACCAATATTTCTTTTCTGTTAAGTAAAATTTTGTTTTAAAAGGTAGTTGTTAATAAAAAACAAAAAACTAAAGACTTCTGTATATAAGATTGTAATAATGTATTCTTTGTTTTATCAATGTTAAGTAGCTTTATTCCAGTGGCTCAGCAGTAATTATCTTGTTTTATGATGTTAAGAATTGGGATTGAATACATATGGTGGGCAAAAGCACAAATAGACCACTGTGTAGCTTTGTGCTTAACAACAAACAAACAATTCAAGATAAAAATAAAAATCTGGAGACAAAAAAAAGGCATGTAATAAAACTTGAACCAAAAAAAACAAGGGAATGTTATTAGATAAATATTTCTAATTACATCAAAATAAGAAGTGGTAATTCCATGTTGTATGTTTTTCAGTGTGTGTGTAAAAATGTTACAAGTTCATATTAAGGTACTGCTGATCATCATTTTCTTTGATCTATTCTGCTGTTATTTTTTTTCAATGTTATCACTACTTAGATAAGGGTCCAATTAGTAGTTTTGTTCATAATTTCTGTATCTACCAGATAATTAAATTTCATGTGGGTATATAATAAAAACACATTTTTAATGTTATTCCTAACTTTTAGTGTAAATAGCATTAGTTCCTAGCTGTCAAGCAATAGTTACAACAATATAATTTTTAACATTGTGATAATAACTCGGTTATAAGTAGAAATACAATTGGTATTGCAGACACCTGACTTTTATGTGGAAATGAAATGGGAATTCACTAGTTGGGGTAAGTGTCTAAAGATGTAAAATTAGTGAAAGTTATGTAACATTTTGATTTTTTTTGCTCTTAATGAGAAATGAAATACTTGTAATCTTAAAAATAAAGTTTTTGTATAATTTTTCTGCAAATTAAATTATAGAATTTAACATGGAGAGTATGAGAAACTAAAATGGAGAGTAGAAATAATCATATTAGGTAAATATTAAGTCAAGTTATTTTGAGCAATATGTATAACTTCAGGTCCCTAAAATTTTAAAGTCCATCACAAATTAAACACAGAAATAAGAAATAAATGACTTTGAAAGTAGAAAATTGTATAAAAATTTAAGTTTTAGTTGGATATAGTTTGAAAATTTGAAATAAAATTTAACTTGCTGTGGTTATAATCTTGCTTTCACGGGGTACTTAATAGATGAAACTTGCATTGGTACATTATAATCTGTGTAGCTAAGATCAAAAGAAAGTGAACTGAATTAGCAGTTTTTCATTACTGGTTGATTTATAGTTCTGATCTGTATAGGTTGTATGTTTTAATCAGCAGGTTATTAATAATGCTTAAACTGCCAAACAGCAACTGTAAAAATGCTTTATTTTTTGTCAGATGTCACATTGGAATTTTATTGTTAGATCATTAATGTATTTTAAACTGAATACTGATGAACTTGAGTACAGTTTGTATTCTATTACTTAATAAGGTACAAGTTTGTTTTTTATTACAAGTTTTAAGCCACTTGTTTTTATTAGATGTACATACATGCATTATATATCTGTAAAGTGATGGTAGATTTTAAAAATTAGTTGATAGACACATATGAATTTGATTTGAAATAACTTATCCAAGAACTCTGAAGAGATCATTAGCTTTGTAAAGGATTCAAGTTGTTAAGATGAGAAATGGTATTTACATTGATATCCTGGACCAGGGGCTTACACTCAAATCTTTAAGTGTACACTTTACTAGTGGGGATTCAAATGTGGAAAAACATTCATTTCTTGTTTATTGTAAATTATACATTTTTTTTAAATGTTTAATTGAGTGTAACTGATTTGTATAATGCTTTTAATGCAGTATAGTTTGTGATTTTGTTTACCATGATAAAAAAGAACAACATTTTAATGTATGATTTTTTAAGTTTTGGAATGACAAGCCCAAACATGATATAGTTTCAGATGAGCATGTTTTTATTTACAAGATATGTAGATACAAGTGTAAGAATTTCAGTAAAGTATATCATGTACATAGTTTGTATAATTTTTATCTTGCTGTTTTCTGTACCATAGTTCCCTTGGTCTCTAGGATGTGCCCAAGTGATACCTACAGAGTTTATAAAAGTGGTAAGTTGGAAATTAAAACAACTTTTATAAAGTTTTATAAAAGTTGCATCGGGACTGCTCATTTCAGTCTGATGTGTATTTATTGTTTTGATAATTTTTTGAAATAAATACCATTAGTTATGGGTCTGTGGTGATTACCTGAAAATAAAGTACACATAAAATAGTTCTTGGCTGTTTTGTCAGAATTAAAGCTATTTGTAGAATGATTCTATGACCACAAAACAGTGTATTTAAAAAAAAGTGTAAAAAAAATGTTTGAGTCATTTTGGTCTTGCAGTAATGTTTCATTATTTAAGTTGCATATAGTATGATTATGTGATCAAAACACAGTGTATGTAAAAGTCTTAGAAAGCTTGGTAGTTGTTTTTATAACTACTTTCAACATATATCAGTGTTGGTTACAGTATTTGTAGGAAATTATCTCCTTGTTGGTTGCTATTTATTTCAAGTGTGGAGGGTGACATGAGTCATAAGTGGTAGTAATTGCATGTTATGTAAAGTACATGGTAACAAAATCTGGAAGAATTGTTGCATGTTTAGCAGTATTACAAGAGGTAATTTTTAAAAACACTAACTGTTCTGTTGTTCAGCACATTACCAGCTTAATTTAACAGCATATACGAGATAATTGAAAGCAGATGATATGCTTATTACCATCAGTAAATTTCATCTTTCTACAATAACATTGGAAATAAAGAATATTACAAAATTACTTGCATTGATTTTTTTTCAAGGTTTGGTTGTGAGATTTTAACAATGATGTTAGGTAACAGAAGTAGGAGGGGTTGTCCTGTTTAGACCACTGTATGAACTATTCAGTCTTCAAAGATTACATATCACATTCCTGTCTTAGTCTTTGCTTGATTTTTCTGTACTTATTTAATAATGTAGACAATTAGTAGCAGCATTTCCAAACACTGAAGATGACTAACTTGGAAGTGACTAGCTTAAATCTCTTCTAAATCTGGCTAAATAGTCACTTTAATTTCTAACATGACGAGATGAAGTCAAAATAGTTTTGTTTACATGTTACAAAGGATTTTTTTTTATATTGATTCAGAGAGATTTAACGTGGTTAGTTATTTCACAGAATAATTAACAGTCAAAGAAATGTTTACGTAATTGATAGAATTTTTTTCACAACTTACAAGATGTTGCATGATGTCTTGTATATACTTGTTTCTCTTGGTGGTTGTTCTCAGTGGAAATTTTGTGGTTAAACAGATGTTATCTTAATTCATGGTTTTCATGTGTTTGTGGTTGTTGCTGTAATTGGGAAAAAAATTCTAATAGTTGAATTAATATTACAATAGTGTGATTTACTGTCTTCATGTTTATACAAGACCATTTTGAAATTTCAATTTTGGTTACTCACATTACTAACAATTTTGGTTACTCACATTACTAACATATGAAATTCAGCAGTGTTTTGTTCAAATTAACCTTTTCATATTTTTTCAGCTGTCTTGTTTTAATGAACCTTTTTCAAACTTTACTTTAGTACAATGATTAAAAAGGGAAGTGGTAATAATTTTTCTTTATCTTTGAACTTCTAAACTGAACCTTGACTCTCACCATTCTTTATTCAAATACATACTTGCTTTGTCTATAAGTAAGGTTTTTCTGTCTTGCTGTTATGGGTTCACAGTATTCAATAGAATACTATAAATGGTTAAGTACAAAAGAAGGAATAATAATCCTTTGGTGATATGTAACTTAAATTTTACCGTGAGATTTTTTCATGCATATAAAGTTGAATTGAAGAAAATGTAGTGAATAAGATCTATAAGTATGAATTATATAAAGTTAAACATTTTAATTAGCTGTGTAAAGATTTTTTGTATCTTCTGTAGGATCCAGTGTTAGGATTGATACTAGTTTGCTGGGATTTGATCACTCAAACTGGCAGAGAGGGAGTAGAAGTTATATATTTAAGAGCCACAGTGAGTGTATTGTATGATAGTTTTGTAGTTGTGTATTCAATTATAATTAAAAACTATATACAAGAATTGCATGTGGCTTATGTGTGATTACGTAATCTTGAAAAATTGCACATTAAAATTATTACATACAACTACTTTGTTTTTTACAGAAATTTAAACAATCAGCTATTGGACAATCAGATATTAGTTCTGAAAAACCTTTCAATATATCATACATATAATCTGTTGCTATAGCAATGGAACTTTAGTTTTGTGACAGATATTAATATAATGTTTTAAAGATGTTTAATTTTGTTAAAGTATTTTATGAATATTAATTTTCACATACATTTTAAACCACATTTATTATTAATGTACATTGCCCTTAATGTTCCATATAATGTTTTTGTGTGTAATTATGGAACTACAGGTAATTTTTGGAAGTTTTCTGGGTTTAATATTCATATTTCATATTTATATACAAAATTTTTGTAAACAATTTAGGTTTGGCATGGCCTTGTGCTTAGGGCACTCAAGTCACAATCTGTAGGTCATGGGACTTGAAACCTGGTGCTCAACATACCTTTTCAGTCAAGGGCGTTTTATAATTTGATGATCAATACCACTGTTTGTAAAAAAAATAGCAATGAAACTTATTCGGTTGCCTTCCCCATGGTAGTTCAAATATTAGGGATGGCAGTAGATAATTTTATTAGCTTTATCAACAAACAAAAATTTGGTGCTGAAATTAGCAATTTGTTGAGTAAATAATTTAGAAAAGTGTTTAAAAAGCTTGTAGGGTTATGGAAACCATTGGTAGATTTAGTGTAAATAATACTGATGTGAAAAATGTAATTAATATTAACATCTCTTTTAGAGCAAAATAGAAATTTCTATTACAAATAGAAATCAACCTGTTAACCTTTTCACAACAGGGTCAGTATAACATACACGAGTTTGTCTACACATTGGCATACATTAAACATTTACACTATAACTTTTGATATAGTATGTGTACCTTCACAAAATTTGTCAGAATTTTAGTGAAGGTTGCAAGTTTTTTGTGTGCAAAAGTTAGATTTTGTAATAAAGTATTTTTACTAAATATTTGTTTCTGAAAATATTGAGTCTGTTTAATTACTAATCCAAGTGTGAAGTGATTTCATGTTATGATTAAATTAAAAAAAACTGTTCTTCATCCCAAAAATCTCAAATATTATTTTTGTAACCCCTGAAATCTCTTAAATATGTTTCAAATGTTCATTTTCAATAACATTTTATATTTTGTTATTTTCTACAATGTATGAGGTGTTTGTCAACTGACCAACCTCATAGCTGTCTTTTTTTTTTAGGTTTTATATATACAGATAAATAACCAAAAAATTGTGTACAACTACACTGATACCATAGAATTCCAGTATAATTTATTAAGCTTAGTAACTAAGCTGTATTTAGGTCTAAAAAAGGATGTGAAACTGAGCACACTAAAGACACAACATACTTCCTTGAAATCTTGGATTGAAAGAACATGTTTGTCTTTTTACAGGTTATAATGGCTGGTAAAACAACTATGGAGACATTCTGAACTGTCAGTTGGTTATTTATGTCTAATATATTGTAGTAAGAGTACATAAGGGACCATTTGTAAAAATGGAAAGAGATGTTTGATTAAGTACATAAGTCATATCTTAGCAAAATAAAAAGATATGATGTTCTTATTTTATATTCTAGTTTGTTAATATTGGTAATTTGAGTTCCTAATTTGTACAAAACTAGAAACGTAGTATTTTGACATCACAGACATTTAATTTTAAACAGTGCTGGATTCAACGTACCATGCGGCTCACTAAAATTTATATTTAGGTGGGTTATTTTAATATGTAATTTTAAATTAAGAAATTAACTTGTATAATATTAAACTTTGAATTATGTTAACAACTTGATTCCCTAATTATTAACATAAATTCAGAGAACAGTAGTTCAATAAGATTTTGAATGCAATTCAAAAACACAATGAGATGGATTTTGACTTGAGACCCATCATGAAAGGAAAAAACCACTGTAGCTAATTTGACCCTGAGAGCCTGTACCTGGGTATTATTACTTATTTTTGAGCATATGTGGATGCATGCTCACATCTTTTATGAAAAAAACCGCATGGGAAAGAAATGACCCCTATAGCTCCAAGAGGAAAGAACCTAGAAACTTGAAACTTTGCACCCATATCAAGTGGACTCTGAGGGTGTGCACCTGAGTATTATTACTTATCCACAAGCATGTGCACATACTCATCTTTTTATTGGGGCAATTAGTAAAAACCTATGTAGAAAAGAAGTATTTCTTTATATAACAACTTCTAATATATAGAAAAGACAGTGTGCTTTGGTAACAATGCAATCTAACAATAGTTTTTATCATGTTACTTGACAATAAAAGCATAACCTGATATTGTAGTTAACTGATGTAATAAAAATATAAAATGAAACCTATAAACTCGAAAAATACGAACAATATTTGTTTATTTTGATATCATAATTTAAGTGTTTATTTTTTATTAAAATTGTTAGTGAAAATTCCATAATTTAGAAATGTTTAAGTTTAAAATCAAGTGTAAAGTGACCAACACCAGATTTTCTGTAGAGTAGTTAATGTGATGTATAGTGGCATCTATACCATAGTCAGTCATGTAGAGTATATCGGTTGAATAACCCAAATGAACTACTCAAATATACTTTTCTTATGTTTCTACTTATGTAGATTGGGATGCATTGTTTCATCGGTTATGTACGTTTAGTATTAACAGTATTATATGTCATACTCCTAGTAAATAATTTTTGAGCTATAATATCTGGAAATAGTACTGCTCCTTAATGTTTTGCTTTTGTGTGCCACATGCTGTAAATTTAATAGCTGTTGCTAACCAATATAAGGATTAAAATTGAACATTTAATGGTTGTGCTAATGTTTTGTTTTTCCATTTTAGTCTAAGTAATAAGTCAGTGTTTTGTAAACTTGAGGTAGTGATTCTCATTTTATATAATTTTTCTTTCATCTAGATGATGGTGCAGTAATGATGGAAGTTGACCATGATGTAGGTCAGGTGTACATAGAAAAGATGAACATCATGCCATCATGTGTGAAAGCATTTACAACTACTCTCCGACCATCTTCTGAAGCAGTAACCACTCGGCTGACAACCCCTGTTGTCACAACTTTTGTAAACTTGGACAAAATTAGCTTTGAGAGGTACAAGGGTGAACTGTATTTTACTTAGAAGTTGCCATTCTTCAGTTAGTTTGTAAAATAATCTACCTGAACTATTTTACAAGTTTCAGGCTTTTTCATGAAATTAATGGTACAATGCTGGAGTGTTTGCTATGTGTGGTGACCTGTGAAGGGGAGGAGAGGATCCTGGTGGTTGAGGGGTCCTACCCTAACACACCACTTTGGCCTTGAATTCATGCAGAGTGGCAGCCTTGGGGTGACCAACTGCACCCCCAGGGTCGGTCAGCTGGTTCAGTTGGGCTAGAGTCAATCAGTTATCAGTGTTGGATATTCTCAGTGGGTGTTGTGGGCATTGTGTCTGATGCTGGTGTTTGGGTATAGTGCTCATGATATCCTGGGATTGTAGTGTGTCCCCTCGTACTACTCCATCGTGGGTGGAGTCAGTGGGCCCCAAAATATTCTTTCTTTATTCTGGATCCCCCAACTAAAAATGTAATAATAAAAAAACAACAACAAAAAAACAGACCATAAGTAAATGACCACGTCTTCAAGATTCTGAACAGCAATTTTTAACTTTTTCAACACCTGTACCTCATTATCTAATATTACATTTTTTGTCAGACAGATCTTTAGGGCAAATGTCTTCCTTTTTTTTTTTTTCAGAATGAACTACAGGGGCTTGCTGGCCCTCCTCGATCAGTCGAAAACTACGTTGTGGGGACATCATGGTGGAAACATCTACTCCAAAATAGAGTTAACTCCTCTTGCATATGAAGGCTATTGGGAATATACCCATTGAGGATACTTTCCATACTACTTTGAATTTATCACGATCAGTTATTGTTGAGAAGGATTTGAAGAACATCCCTGAGTTGGAAATCCTTGCTGATTTCTTCACCCAAGAAGTTCCTATAGTGAGGCATATTTCCACTCGCAAAGATTGAATTATGATGCCAACCAGTGTTCTAATTTTGAAGTTTATACCACCATGTCCACCTTCCACCATCAAGGTGGGTTGACTAAGTTGCAAGGTGTCGCCATATATTCCAAACACTCTCAGATGTTTCCAATGTTAGCAGTTTGGTCACTCAAAGACATCATGCCATGGTTCCCTGACATGTGCTCCTTGCAGTGGCAAGGACTCTCATTGTGTTGATTATAGTGGCTCTTACTTTCATTCTTGTCCTAGGTGGGTGGAGGAAAAAGAGGTAGAGCATTTGATAATAGTTCACAACATTTTCTTACCTACTGTTACAGTGGGAGTGCAGACAGATCTCTGTATCTCTGACAGTCACTTTCAAACCATGTGAAGAAGCTTTTGCTCTCCATGGTTAAGAGAGTTTAAGTCAACATCAACACCTATTTTTATCTTCACCATTCTTCCCAGTGGCTCTCTAGGTCCATTTCCTTGGGCTCTGGCTTCTGACATTTCCTTGCGTCCATCTTCTTCGGCATTGAGATGCAGAGCAATTATTCATTCATGCTCTTAGTCATTGGAATCTTCATCTACCATTAGAGACCTGCCCACTCAACCCAGGGCAGAATCCATGGAGGTTGATAGACCCTTTAGTGAAGAGAAACAATGTGTTCGAAAACGGTTGGGATCACCATCCATTTCTTCTTCACATAAGTAAAAGTGGTCTTTTTAATATAGTGGAACTGTAACGTTTCCATCCGAATTTGGATGACATCAAAATGCTGAGGCAGTTCTTGGGGCTTATCTTTGACTGTAAGCTGACCTTTATTCCATGCATCATGTCAAGTGTACAAGGGTACTGAACATCCTTCGTGTCCTCTCTTCCACCTATTGGGGAACAGATCAACATTCTATATTTAAAATCTGTTTTGCCCTCATTTGATCAAAACTGAACTATGGGTTTCTGGTCTTTGGCTCTGTCAGGAACTCAGTCTTGAAGATGTTGGACCCTATTCACCATCAGGGGCTTTGGTTCTGCACAAGGTCTTCCCACACTTCTCTAGTCCAGAGTTTGTACACCGAGTCTCATGAACCTCCTCTACACTTCTGCCATCAACTGTTTTTACTGTATGTGGTGAAACTTTGATCCTTACCATGCATTCCACCTGGAGTTGTGTTTTCCTTCCTCAGTGGGCCATGCTTTTTCAGAATAAACAGTCTGCCATTGCCCCTTTTGGCTTTTATATCCAGGCACAGTTGGCTGAATTTGGTTTGTCCTTGGATGATATTGCTGTCTCCACTGGTCATCATGACTTATTATCATCCCTAAATGTGACCTTTCTTTGAGTCATCTGAAAAAGGCAGATACTCCTGATTGGAAGTATCTATTTGCCAAGCATCTCTCGAACCATCCTTCCATTCCTACTTATATAGATGGTTTGAAATCAGGTGATTCTGTGGGCCCTGCTATGGTTTGTTTGGGTTTGGTGGTTGCACATAGGATCCCCTCTACAATTTCTGTGTTTGTTGCCAGACTGTGTGCCATTTCTCTTGCCCTGGATAACATCAAAGCTATGCAGTACACAAACTGTACTATTTATACTGATTCTACTTTCTACTGGCCTTGAAGTTGCTTCACATTAGTTCTCACCCTGTTCTCATTGATATTCTAAACCAACTGACTCGTTTCTTTTTATCATCCAGTTCTTCTGGATACTAGACCACGTTGGTATTTGTGGAAATGAACTTGCTGATGCCACAGCTACGCTTGTCTGCTCTGGTGTTGTTATGACAATATTTGTCTCATTCATGGCATGGTCTGTGGTCCAGTGTTTAAGGCTTGGTTCTGTGCCAGTTGGCAGTTAACTTGGAAGGAGCCACATGATAACAAGCTTTTCCAGATAAAACCTTCTCTTGGATTTTGACTGTTTTGTTTTCGCAAGGATCGGAAAGAGGAAGTAAGTTGTCCTAGCTAGGCTATGCTTTGGACATAGTTTTTTAATTCATTGTTTTATTTTATCTGGGATTGATGCATCAGTGTGTGGGCTGTATGACACTCTAGTCACAATATCCTATATTTTACTGTTGTGCTTCTTTACAACTGTGAATTATGGCACCATTTTAAACATATTTTTACAGTGGGTTCACTCTTAATGTTGGACAATGTCATTGGCAATGGTGACATTATTCACCTCAGTTGTATTTTTAAATTTTTAAGGGTCATTGGCCTTTTTAACTCTAAGTTTCAATCCAAAAATTGGACTCTTAATTTGTTTTAGTACGATTCCTTTTTGCATATTTAAATAATTTTACTTTTAATTTTTACCTGTTGTATGTTGCAGATAATGTAGTTGCTTTGTGCCAGTAAATGCCAATCAACCAACACTTGTAAATATTGTTTTTCCTTTTCAGGAGTAGATCAGGCATCTTGGGTTGGAGAAGTAACAAAACAGAGATTATTAATGGCTATGAGTGTAAGGTAGGAGAAAGTTTATTACACTGTATTTGGAAGACTTCATTGATGGTGTTAATCTCTGATTTAATGTATTTATCAAGCTTGTTTTATAATACATCTGAAATTATGTAACCTCTGACACTTGAATGTTCTCTAGCCTGTAATTTATCAACTGTCTTGTGAGGACAGTTAAAATAATGTACTTATTTAATTTCAGGTGTATTTTTGTATTAGGTTAAAAGACTGTATGTTAAATGTTGTTTGGAACAGAATTCACTCATTCATATTGGAAATTATTCACTATGTTCTGACTTGTTTGAACAATAAAATCCTGCAGTCAGTTATGTTTAGGAAAGCATTTACTGTTTTTAATTGGTAAGAAAAAATTAGTTTTACTGATGTGCATATTGGATTGTACATTCAGACCCATGCTATGCAATACATACAACTTCTTAACTTGTTGGGAAAAAAAACAACCAAAAAACACTTTACATATTTATTTAATGAACCCATTTTTATTAACCCTTTGCACAACATGAACTGTTCATGCATTGCTGCATAGTTCCATCATTTGAGATGCTCATACTGGGCTTCATCAACATATAAACAAACGTGACATCAACTCTGATTTGGTGGAAAGCATTTGTTAACTGGTGCTTTAATTCATGAATGGTTTTGGGCTTGTTTTTAAACATTCTCTAATATTGCCAGAAATAAAAAATAAAAGTTTTAGAATCAGTATGAAGACCTTGCAGAAATTAAAGGCTGGGTACATTTTTTTTTTAGAGGGTTCACCATATTTATGTATACATACATATATAGTTACTACACTTTAGAAAGAAAAATAAAAAAGCAACAATGGTTAATAATAGCTCTACCATGATTCCAATTTCTTAACATTATGCTAATAAAATTGCTATAACAAAACTTATTTGTTTAAAAAAATAAAATTTAAGAAATTGTGATTTAAATAAGTCTTTTATTAAAGGCTGATGAAACTTATTTTGCAGATACCAGTTAAGAAAAATAGTAACCAATAACTGATGTGATGCTAGTAATAACACTAGAAATTTTACTCAACCTAGCAGACAGGCTTTCTGTTTAAAAAAAAAAAAAAAAAATCAAAATTTTGCATGAACTGTAAAGTGAAAAGGATATTCAGAAATTGATCAAGAGAGATTTAAATAATATCTCTCCAATTTAAAACTATTTTTTTACATTTTGGTTTCTGTGCACAGTGAATTCAACTGTTGTTCCAATTTGGCACTCTACAGTGTTCACAGTTAAACTCATTTGTTACCATAGCTACCAAGTTTTTATTTCACTGAAGCTTTGGAGTTCTGATGTGTGTGCAATGAAAAGAATTAGTATGTTAGTTTTTGACAATGAGGTGCCTAACAAAAATATTTGGCATATTTATATTATTTTACTGATAATGGTACAAGTAGAAATGTTATTAGTGACGTAGATTAAATGGCCACTTTTATTAATCTTATAACGTTTACTTGTTTTATTCTGTGATGTTTAGGTTTTTGGAGCCAGTAATGTAGAACTTGTAACAAAGACACGTACAGAACATTTGACTGATGCTGATAAAACTCGCCATAAATCTTCGAGGTCATCATTCCAGTCTTTTCTAGGCATTGTTGAATCTGAGAATAGAGGAATGCAAGTGAGTGTGAATGGAGTAAGTATGTATTTGACTTGTGTGAGTTCTTTGTTTTCATTTTTACATGTAAAATAGCTTGGATAACTAAATGTCTGTAACTTTTTTTATAAACATACTAAAAGTTGATTTCATTGCTTAAGTTTATTCTTCACTAAAGGAGTGGGAATTAACTTTCAATAACTTTGTAGCTTAACTGTGAAATATGTAATAGAATAAAGTATTTATTCTGACTTTAAATTGTTTTGGTTTCAGTTTGTAATCAAGAAGGGTTTGTTTGTTTGAACTTGCAAAAAGAACTAATACTCAACACATTTTTCAAAGATTAGATATTACTTTGAAGGAATTAGTTCAGTGTTAAAATTTCTCAAGTTTTACATGGGTGATGTAATTTATATACTATTAGCGGGTCCCAGAGAATTATAGTTCCAGGCCATGGAAGTGTGTGAGTTTAAAACTACAGTTGAGAATATATAAATCTCCCATAAACAAAATACTAATTATTATACAAGTGAAAAACATCTGCAGTACTATTGTATGCTGAGTTTTCATTATTTATTCCAAGACAACTTTACTCCCTCTAGTTTTGAATTGGCTTTTAAAAAATTGTTATAATCACTAAACCTTTTCTCTGCCATTTGGAAGCAATCAGTGAACACATGGTAAAACCAAAAATAGCGTGTTGGCTTAAATTGGTTGGACCAGTAAGGATCAGTGACACATCAAGTGATAGCTCTCTTTATGCTCTACTTTGGTCTTGGGAATTTCACTGGTTCCATATTCATTTACTATTTGAAAACACACAAAGAAATCATTAAAACCATTTATAATTCTTTTTAGCCATTGAATTTGTAAAAACAAAACCATACAATAAACTTTATGGTGCATATTAAGTCACGCATAACCAGTACATAAATATGTCTACCCGGATCAAACCAGTAGCATGTCAAAAAATAATGAATGGGAATTGTAAACAGATTATATGTTAGCTTGGTAACAGCTGGCCTTACATCATAGCATTGACAATATAAATTATAGTTTTGTAGTCTGCCATACATTAGATCATTGGGTGTGGCTAGAGTGAAAGAAAGTGTGCTAAAATTGTCTGAATGTCGTATGAACAGTGACAGTATCATTGTATATTGAAGAAGAATGGGATTTATACAAGATAAATTATTAGTAATCACAGTCGTGCAATTCATCTCTAATCTAAAGAGGTGACGTATAATTACCATTTGTATTAAATTGAAATGAAATAGCTCACAAAACTCAGACTATTTCTTTGTATTCTGTCTTTTTGTAAATAGTTAGGCAAACAACTTTAGTGGAGAAAAGACAATGCAGTTTTGAAAATAGTTTTCTTCCTTTGCTTCAAGAATTAATACAGTTATTGTGAAAATAATATTCTGAAATTGAAACATCTTCATTCCATATGTTAAATATAATATTGAAAAAACAGATTAAATATAAAAACCATCAATATACTGAAGATTTAATAAGAATACTAAAAGATATAATTTGATTATTAAGAAAAATAGTGGAAGATTTGCTATCACAATTGTATAATTATATTAAACTGTGATTAAGGGAATTCCTTACAAGGTGTCTTAATTGTCTGCTGTTTCAACTCTACTCATCGTAGCTTTCACAATGCCCAAGGCAACATGGATGGATAAGAAGGACTTTAATCTGATTTTTTTTTTCTCTGCGACTTCAAACTTGGATGAAAAGTTACCGAAAATACATGGAAAATCAATCAGGCATTCGGCCATGGATCTGTTACTAAATGTACAGTTCAGCATTGATTCCAAAGGTTTTGACATAGAGATGAAAGTCTTGAAGACTATGAAGGTCGTGAAAGGAAACCCATCCTTAGATGAAAACCCATTAAGGGAAGCAGTTGAGATAGACTCTCATGCAGCAGTTCATGAACTTGCAGAAAAGCTAGGTACAAGCAAATCCAGTATTGTCAACCACCCAAGTGTGATTGGAAAGATGAAAAAGTTGGGTAAGTGGGTTTTGCGTGAGCTGACTGAAGATCAACAAAATCAGCATTATAAGACCTGTCAAGGATGATGCTGCAAAAATTGAATGAATTGGTAATAGAGGTTCTGTCTTATCCACCTTATTTTCTAGACCTTTGCCCTACAGACTTTCATAATTTCAAGCACTTTGAAAACTTTTTGAACAATAAATGCTTTCAAAACCAGGCAGCTGCAGCAGAAGCTTTCAGGGAGCTCATCGACCATAAAAACTGATTTCTACAGCAGGGGCATAAATAGCATCATTACATGTTGGCAAAAGTGTGTTGAAGCAGATGATGCTTACTTTGCTTAAAGCATGTTTTACAACACTGATTTGTACTTTTCCAAACTTTGCAGTTCAGAAATGAAGTTTATTCCTGGACAACATAATGTATTGTACACACAAATTCTTCGAATCAGTGACTTGTGAGCATTACTCATGACTTCATAACCAGAGACTATATCTATGGGATACCTGTTACTCTACCAAAGAGTGATGGCTTGAAGTGCTACCAAGGCTTTTATTAACATATTTCACCTGACAAAATCATGTTTGGGAACACATTGTTAGAAATAACATAATAAGTTAGATTTGTAATTATTTGCTACTGACACACTTGGAGGATTTTTGTATTGGCACTATCTATGTAACATTAATACTTTTGCTCATAACATTTTTTTTATTAGTATCTTAGTATATTCACCTATGTGACTAATTCCATTCATAACTTATTGGCAAACATTTTTTCCATCATTTTTGTATATTGATTATATACACCCTTGTGCAAATTAATTGAAACAAGATGGAAAATTACGATTTTCTTCAATTTTTGCATTTTATTTCTGAGAATCCAAACATTACTCACAAATTAATACATATGACTGCCTTTATTTTTCAGAAGATCATTAATTTGCTTTGGCATTGAGTTCACGAGTTGACTGCAATCTTTACCAATTTTTGGATTGTGCTACCATACCTCAGTTATGGCCCCAATTATCTTATCTTTCATAGTTGTCTTTTCCCCGAAATCTTTCTTTACAAATTGCCCAAAGATTTTCAATAAGATTTAAATCCGGAGAGTTTCCAGGCCAGTCTAGCACCTTTATTCGTGTTGTAGACATAAAATGTTCATATGTTTCGATGTGTGACGCGGAGCCAGATCTTGCTGAAAAATACCAGATCCATCTGGAAATCTTTTTCAATTCTGGAATGACTCTTCTCTGCAAAACTTTGATGTACTGTGGTCCTTGCATCATATCTTTTACGATATGTAAGCCTCCAGCACCATAGTAGCTGAAAAAGCCCCAAAACATCATCTTCAAAAGATGTTTTACGAACTGATTGATGTGAGATTCTTGAAGTTTCTCACCTGGAAATCTGCGAACATGCAGACTTCTTTGACCCTGTATGAAGAAATGAGTCTCATCACTGAATAACACCTTCCTCCATTGTTCTTGCATCCAGTTCTTGTATTTCAAACCCCATTGATACCGTTTTTTCTTCATTGAGTTGATAAGAAGTTGTTTTTTGACTGGTCTCCTTGCCCTTCTAATGCAATTTTGAACGGCGTAATATTCCTCAAAATTTCGTCATATATCCCATAAATAGATTGACCATCCTGCAAAACACAGCTAATGATGCTGTCTTTGTGAAAAAATGATTATTATAGGAAATCAGTGGGTCCAGCGAGCCTACACCGGCTGCCATGCTGAAAATATTGTAAAATGACCATTTGTTTCAATTAATTTGCACAAGGGTGTAGTTGGAAAGGTAATATCTTGAACTTGATTCTACAGTTTATCAATTGCATCAAGAAATGACATCAGAAGGGTGGAATTTAGTACTGGTACATGTCTGTCAATTTGGTATTCCAAGTTTAAAACCAATGTGAATACAGTATCTCTCCTTTACTTCTTTATATCAGCATTTCTCTAGTGAGAGGGTCAGGTGGTGCAAACTGTCAATTTGCAGCTGTGCTCTATAACTGTTTATCATTAATCCTTAAATACATATTTGAACTTGCAGTGTAAATCTACAAATTTTAATTATTGAATTCAGTGGTGTGTGCATATTTTGATTTTTATCATATAAAAATCACAAATACTGTACTACTAGTCTACTACATTGGAAGGTCTGAAATTTGGACATAGTCACATTTAGCATTAGGGAAGGAATGCATTTTAGAGCTGCGTGACATGATTATCAGCCTTATCAGTTAATTGAATATTTAAATAATTAGCACGATATTACTTATTGACATATTTTTTTATACCCATAATTTTTTTGCACATTTCACTGGAATTATTTTTGTGATTTCTTAATAATTATCACCATGTCGTATAAGATTTCATTTGTCTTAATTCTATGGATAATAACATGGTTTGGATTAGTTTTCAGCTGCAGAGACAAATATTATCAGATGCTGTTACCATCTTATGAGTAAATCATGAGTTTTGGCCAGTTGCTGGTAGAGTCCACATGGGTTTGAGAAGTTAATTTTGGCAGCTTATATTTTACACAAAATCAACGTTCTACCTGTTTCATTGGTCAGTAGTACATAAGCATAAGAATACAAGCATGTTCATGTGTTGTGTATCAGACTTTTCCTTTTTCTTGATACTGTAATGTGTACTACACAAAACCATTGATAGTTAAAGGGATGTAAACGTTGGATTTTAGGGAAAGAGAACACAAATTTTTATGAAATGAAACCTTGACATAAAAGAAATTGTGGCACAATAACAATTGCAAATAGAAACCTATAATTCTAACAAATGTTATATGCATGTTTGTTTATGTCCCCTGGCTCTTTGAAATTTTGTAGAGTTAGATTTGAAACCTTGCTATTTTTCAGATTCAGTAAATATGGAAGAATCTATCTTGATACATTTATTTCAGGACTAGTCTGAAAATGATAACTGCAATGTTTTTATTTACCACTTGATTTAGAATTACATTTGATAAACTAAATTTCACAAGGGTAGGTAATATGCAGGAAATTAATTTCTTAAATCAATATACTCAGTGTCATGGGCTAAATATTTCAAATAGTGTTTTTTCACTCTGAACCCTAAAATTGCCAACTTGTTTTGCAATCTTTTCATACTAATAAGGTATACATTCTTCATCCAAGTAACTTTATATTTTTATCAATTGCTCAATGCAAAGAAATTGGATAAAACAGCTCATTTACTGTCTAAAATATGGAGGCAATTCTGTGTCAATAAATTGGTATGTTTGCAATATTTATGGTATTTTGTGTGGCTTAAATGCTATTAGGGATTTTGTAACCAACCCATAAGCAATTTGTTATAGAAATATTAAAAAAAACGTGTTAAAGAAGTTGATAAAGGTCCATGATACTAAGTTAGGATTAAATGGCAAATGTTTTTTCTGGGTTTGTATAGATTTGATTACATGTGTGGAATGCTTGTTTTTTAATGTATTGATTTTGTCACATTTTATTTCAGTAATAGTTTATATATATTTTTTGTGGTTTTTCAGGATTCAGCTATTTTTTACAGGTTATGTACTTCAGTACACAGTAAACCAAGGAACCTTTTTTTTTTTCCAGGAAGCATTTGAATACCACGGCAATCCTTGTCACATCACTCCAGAAGAGTATTTTGACTCCAGTGTAGACCTTGGAAGACGAGATATTGGACGGCCACGGGAAATTTCCGCTAAAGTTCAAAAATTCAAGGCTAATTTGTGGTTATGTCAGAATTATCCTCTGTCTCTTAAAGAACAGGTATCTATTGTAATGTGCAGTTACTTCATATATATCACTTACCCACATCATGTGTTTTGTATTCACAATATTTTTTGTTTTCCTAAATTTTAATTTGGAACATACTGAATGTAGTTGAGACCATATGTTAAATTTAACCCTGGACGTTACTTTCTGTAGAAAGGTCTAATAACAGAATCTGTTGCTTAAAGTTATAGTTGTATCTTACTTTATCATGTATATGGAGGACTGGTTTTTTGTCCATCACATGGAGTAGTTTGACTCCCATATTCTTGTGATCCAGTTTTCTGATTTGGTTTTAGCAATTGAAAGCAAATTTTATTTCTGAAATAAAGGAGTCAAGACTTGGCATTGAAGTTCTATCTGTGTTTTCACCTTCTATTAATTATTTTTGAAGGCTGAAAGGGTTATCCTCACATCTTTAAGTACAGTTTGTTTTACTTCTGAGTTGAATGTATCGCAATGTAATAGCCCTGTTACTAAACAATTAGTCTTTAATCTTAAGTAAATAAAGTATTTATTTTTGTCTTTGTTCAACAATGACAAATCTCTATTCCTGTCATTCCACGTTCTTGGTCCTCAAACCCCCATGTTGCAAGGGTGGTAACTGTGTTTTTTCTTCATACTTGAATTTTCACAGCTTACCTGCATATAATAAGTTCTGTTAATGTTCTGTGTAGTTTAGCTTCTTCATATTTTAAGTTCTGAAGAAAAGAATTGAACAATTGATTGCTTTTTGGTTCTTTATTGTGATTTTGAAATTGTTCTGTGGTTGCCTCGCATTCTGTTATTTTCACTCTAGATATTGTTTGTAGATGAAAATCATAGAATTTGTTTTATAGTGTTTAACAAAAAAAAAGTTAATATTTTAAGTACAGGTATGTATATTTTTCTGAAATACTAGGGAGTTTAGTATAAACAAGTTAAATTGTAAGTAATTTTCTGCACATATTTTTGTTTTATCTTGAGTTTTTAAAATATTGTGATCTGACTGGAGTCATGAATATGACATGTTGATTGATTATGTAGTATTTTTTTTTGTTTTTTGCTTTGCTATTATTTACCCTTTTGTGGTGAACTGTTTCAGATTTTACCCATTGTGGACCTAATGGCAATAAGTAGTTCACACTTTGCTAAACTTAGGGACTTCATCACTCTGCAACTTCCTACTGGTTTTCCAGTAAAAATAGGTATGGTTTGGTGTGAGTAGCATAGTCGTTCTAAAGCAGTGGTGATTGTGTTCTAAATTATATACAGTCATGTGAAAAAATTAGGACACCCTATGAAAACCTGTGTATTGTTGTAACAATTTTGGATAAATGGACATTTAATCTCAATTGTAACAATACTGAGAGATTAAAGTAATATAACTAAACAATTAAAACTAAAGAAAAGACTTTTCAAGATCTCCTGTAAATGTAATTCTACAAAAATGCATATTCTAACTGAGGAAAAAGTTAGGACACCCCCACATTTATACCCACTTTAAATGGCTCAATTCACACACAGGTGTATCACACCAGGTGCATGTGATTAGAAGATTGTTACTCAGCATTGTGAATGAGGCCTGCCCTATTTAAACCTCAGGCAGTTAGTTTGGTGTGCTCCTGACTGTTGAAGTGAGAGTGAGCACCATGGTGAGAGCAAAAGAGCTATCTGAGGCCTTCAGAAAGAAATTTGTAGCAGCTTATGAGTCTGGTAAGGGATTTAAAAAGATCCCAAATGATTTTGAAATCAACCATTCCACTATCTGGAAAATAGTCAACAAGTGGAGGGCTTTCAAAATAAGCATGCCCAGGTCTGGTCGTCCAAGCAAGTTCACCCCGAGAGCAGACTGCAAGATGCTAAAAGAGGTCTCCAAAAACCCTGAAATGTCATCACGGGACCTACAGCAGGCTCTGATTACTGTTGATGTGAAAGTGCATGCCTCTACAATCAGAAAGAGACTGCACAAGTGTAACTTGCATGGGAGTTGTGCAAGGAGGAAACCTTTGTTCTCTAAGAGAAACATTAAGGCCAGACTGAAGTTTGCCAGAGAGAATGTAGACAAAGACCACGACTTCTGGAATAATGTTATTTGGACAGATGAGTCCAAAATTGAATTATATGGACACCAGAACAGAGGACATGTTTGGCATAAACCAAATACAGCATTCCAGGAAAAGAACTTCATACCAACTGCGAAGCATGGAGGTGGAAGTGTCATGGTTTGGGGCTGCTTTGCTGCAGCAGGACCTGAACAGCTCGCAATCATAGAATCCACCATGAATTCTACTGTGTATCAGAGGGTGCTTGAGGATGTGAGTCAATCTGTACGAAAATTAAAGCTGAAGCGGAACTGGACCCTGCAACACGACGATGACCCCAAACATACCAGTAAATCCACCAAGGACTGGCTGAAAACTAAGAAATGGAGAGTCCTGGAATGGCTTAGTCAAAGCCTGGATCTTAATCCCATTGAGATGCTGTGGGGTGACTTGAAATGGGCTGTACATGCAAGAAACCCCTCAAACATCTCACAGAGGAGTGTGGCAAACTTTTTTCAGACTGATGTCAGAGACTGGTAGATGCCTACAAGAAGCGTCTCACTGCAGTTATTTCAGCCAAAGGGAGTAACACTAGCTATTAGGGGGTAGGGTGTCCTAACTTTTTACTTAGTTAGAATATGTATTTCTGTAGAATTACATTTACAGAAGATCTTGAAAAATCTTTTCTTTAGTTTTAATTGTTTAGTTATATTCCTATAATCTCTCAGGATTGTTAAAATCAAGATTAAATATCTATATATCCAAAAATGTTACAAAAATACACAGGCTTTCATAGGGCGTCCTAATTTTTTCACATGATTGTGTACGAGTATGAAGGAGCGAAAAATATTTTGTGTTGTAAAGGAGTTTTACCCTAGGGACAATGACTTGTGTATTTGTCCCTAGGTTGTAATCACCATGAAAGTATACATATTGTAACTTCAAAATTTTGGATGCTTTCAGTAAATATTACAAGTCCTTTACACACAACAAAAAAAACTACAGATTTTTTTCAATAAAATGGTTGTAATAAAGATTTGACCAGGAACATTTGTACTCAGTGTTGAGTAGTTGAAGTGGAAAGTTATTTTTGTGCAAGATTAAAAATACTTTTTTCTTACAGTTTTCAAATTTTTTTATAATTTCTAAAACCTAAATGAATATCAGTTATTTCTATCAGTTTATATTTGTTATTTTCTCTACTTTAACTGCATATAAACTCAATCTGACCAATCTGTGTAAAAGTATGGACATGTAAGAGGAGTTTGATACATAGAATCCAACTGACTCTAATTCATGGTAATGCTGCAAAGCTAATTATTGCAGTATGTGAAAAGTTTATGACTGGTATATGATTAATTCAATTATTTTAACTCCAGTTTACCCTACTGTATCATTATCCTTGAATTCTTTTGTTTTTAATTTGATTTTGGATGTGAGCTAGTCTTATGGTAGAACTCTGTATTTTGGAATTGATGAAAATGGCTTAAGTCTGTTTTATAACAAAATATTCCTTTCAGTTTAAATTTTGTAGTATAAACTGTAGGATGCTGCAGACTGCCTGACTTCCATCTGGTCAGTAGTTCAAAAAATTATTGCATTTTTATCATTTGCTGTTTTCACTTAGCAGTAATTTAAAATTAAATGTGATATTAGAAAATTAGCTAAACTCTAACTAGGTGTCATCTTATCATACATACTGCACTGTATGAAAATGCAAGTGTTAGAAAATTGTACTTGTTGCACCATATCTATAACAAATATATATTTCAAGTTTAAAACATGCAAGAAATTAGTTCCCTTTATTCCCTTCTTTATTTATCATTAATAATTGAGAATACAATATTAATGAATTTCTCTGAACTTGCAGTAAAAAATACATCCTTTTTTAGATGTTTTTATATATTTATATGTAAATTTGTGTTTGATAAATAAAGCAAATGTAATATGGTTTTCAACAATTCTTTGTCTTTATATTATTTAATAAATTATGGATGCCAGTCTGATAGATTACACAGGGTTTTATGATATATTAAAATAGTTTTGAAAAACTAAATCAGGGGGTCATGTATCAGGCTGTTGAATGTAAAATGTTGAACTTTCATGTGCAACTTAAAATCTCAATTTTTTAGTGGTTGAAAGAGAAATATTATTGTAAATGTTTCAGAATAATATAGTATATTGTCTGGTTCATTTCAAGCTCATTGTATGTTTATTTCAGAAACTAAATCATATTTATATTGATTTTTGTCACCATGGATAACATTTATATTTGTGTAATTTTCTTGTATAAGTTCTAGTTTAGTCACAGTGCAGTGACAGTAGCTCATGATATCAATCATGTATTTGGCAATGACACAGCTAATAAGTGTATAACACAGTAGATTTCATTCTGGTGAAACAAACCTTCAAAATGATCCTGGGGGGCCACCCTCATACAGGCTTTAATGAGGAAGAATCGAAGGCCTTAACTGAATCAGATGTCTGCCAAACTGTGAAAGAACTTGCCAACAAACTTATTGCTCAGTATTTAACAAGTTCCCAAAATTTTTGAAGTAATTGGTAAAATGACAAAGCTCAATATATGGGTAACTCAGGAGTTGACTGAAACCATCAAACAAGACAAGTTGAAATTTGTTCCTCACTCCTTACTTGCAACAAAAAAGAGCTCTTTCTCCATAAAATTGTCACCTGTGCTGAAAAAAGATTATTTGTGACAATGAACTATGATCTAGACAGTAACTTGACTATGAAAAAGCACCAAAACATATGCAAAAATCAGCTCTTCACCATAAAAAGCTTAGGGGCAGTGTTTGGTCATCAGCAAGTTTGATCCATTATTCATTCTTTATACCCAAAAGAAACAATCACAGCGGAGAAATGTTCTAATGACCTTTATACTTTGCATCAAATGTTGTCATCAAATCATCAGTAATAATCAAGTAGTGGACCCATACTGCTTGAGGGTAATGCTCGACCTCATGTCCAAAAACTGAATGAACTTCAGTATGAAACTTTACTTCATCCATCATATTCATCACATTTTTCCCCTGTTGATTATCACTTTTTCAAACATTTGGGCATTTTTCTAAAGCCTTAAATGTTTGCAAATCAAAGGTCAATTGAAAGTGCCTTTGAAGATTTTTTTGCATCAAATGATGTCCAATTTTTTAAAGCTGGCATTTATAAAGTAACAACTCATTGGTGCAAGTGTATTGAGCCTAAAGGAGCTTATCTTGGTTAAATAAATTAAACAACAAAGATGTACTTGTTTCACATTTTATATGCAATAGCTTGATAACTTATGTAAAGTTATGGTGGAATGGTATTTATCAGAACTACGTTTTAATGTTGTTAGTCATTTTGTAAATACTCCAATGCCACTGAAAACTGAGTGCTTTTTAGAAGAGTATATAACAGTCCTTTTTGGCACAAAATATTCATATACTTGGATCATAAAGATGTATAAGGAATTATGATTTCCAAGAAAAAGATATCCTTTATATTTAATAGCATTGGAATAAAAGGGAATATGGATTAACTTAGGGAACCAGAATTATCATGGAAGAGTTATGCAAACAAAAAGTTGTATCCAAGTCAACAAAATCATATTGCTACAATTTGTTACAAGCAAAATCTTGTGGACACAAAAGTGTGTGGCACAATTTATCCTTATGTACAGAGCAACAGTACACAAGATGTAGGAACTTCTCAAGGAAAAATGTTAAGTTGTGTATGTAAGATGCTTTCATTTCACATTCAAGCAAGTATGACCAGTTGTAGAACACTGTATAAACAGTAGCTTGCTGTAAAAAAAAATGGCTGTATTTAGTAATGCTTGACTAAGTGTTTGGGTACATTTAACAAGTGTCATTTTATGCTTGTTAGTAGATGAACAAAATTTCGAAAGGTGGTACAAGGTATGATAGAGACCATATTTAAATGATTCTTGAGTATTGCTGGATATTGTGCGAGGGGCAAGTTAGGGGTCAGGAAAATGGAAACAAAGGTCAAGGTGAAGTCTGCTTTGTGTAAGACCACTTTGTGCCACACAAAAATAATGACTATACAGAACTGAGGTTAACAAGGTATGGGTTTACCAAATTAAGATTTTGAGCACTATCTGTGATTTGATTGTCCATTATGTCCAGCAGCTGGAGAGTGAAGTAGGTATTTATACCAGTCAGGTTACCTAGTACACTACCTGTGGATTTATGCACACTCAGATTGTTGAGACGGACACTCAGAAATCATTGTCCTCAAATGCCAGATGGAGTTTGCAAAGTATGAAGGAAGGATGATGTGTTTTGGCTTTGACAGCTGTGTATCAGAGCCTTTAGCAGTAGAAACTATGCTACAGTGCTATTATCATCAAGATTCACAGATATCATAGATTATGACTAGACGTGGTGACACAAACTGTAGTTATGTGGCAAAGCTCCAAAATCTGTACTCTGTGCAATATAGTCACATAATTTGTATTCTTCAAATAAAGTAGTTAAATATTTTAATACTTAAGTTAGTTTAGAAATACCAAAATTTCCTGTTAAGTGTTTTTATATTCTATTTAGAAAAGAAGTGATTGCATACTTCAAAAGAGTGTTATCCCTTCTATCTTAAATATAAAGAGATAAGAACAGAATACTTTTTACTGTTCAAGAAATTCCAATTTTCCATGTTCTGAATGCTCGCATCACCTTCGAAAACATCTATGCAATGGATAATTCAGTAGCTGGGGTGATGTCTGCAAGAGATGACAGTACATCTGTTTGTTTGATTGATGAAAACTGTTTTGAGCCTCCTCCTGGTTATATTAGACTAGGTATGTATTTATTATTAAGGTGAAAAGTTGTGGCTAGTAGATTTGTGAAGTCAAACTAAGAGAATTACTTTTGTGTTTAATTTAAATATCTTAAAGTGTGAGAATTTTCTGTAGCATGTTGCAAAAATTGTTTAAAAACCTGTTTTAAGAAGCCAAACTCATAGGACTAGTAAAGATACTTAGAGTTAAAAATGGATAGCAAATTGTTGCACACAAAACATCATTGGACTTGAAGAATGGCATAATTAGTTACCGTCTTTGGTTTCTACAGGAAGTGAAGAATTCAGACATCTCAGTATTGAGAATGATGATGACCTGCTTCAACTTGCAATTCAACAGTCACTATTAGAAGCAGGCAGTGAAGAGGAACAGGTAAGTGTCAAGAATGAGTTAAATATTTCATTGGTGCTTATAGTTTTCAGTATAACCTAATTTTTACACAGTAGTGGGAAAATTTTTGTTGTCTTGGAGCTTCTTCAGTATATGTTGTATTCCAGTGTGTATATCATATAGTCTTAACCTGATAAGTTTAATATTTCCCTATCTTTGCAAAGGAAGAAACTTGAAATTTTAATTAATATAGCTAATTCTTCAAAGTTTGCCCCAAAACTCACAAGTGTTTCACGTATCTTGTGACACGTTGCCATTAAATTTATGTGAACATGATATATGAATGTTTGATGTTGACATTGTCTCAACACACATTACATACACCACTTTATTTATCTTGTACTCCTGCATTTGTTTATTAACTGTATTGTTATTTTGTTAGTATATGCCTCATTGGTTTTAGAACCTTGTTTGTGTATGTCACACTTCCATTTTGAACACACAGTTAAACTTATATTCACTGTATTTCTGGAACATTTAAATAAACAATGTTTGGAAATCTCAGTACAAAGATTTTGAAAATGTACCATTAGTCAGATCATGAAAGTCTGGAAAATGAACATGAATAAATCACAAATAAAAATTATATGGTGACTAATAGCTATGGTGTTTTTGTTTGCAGACTCTATACTTTATAATATTCAGAAACTAACCAGATTGTGATAGCAACAAGGAGGGTTACTAACATAAAAATATTGAAGACTTTTTTTGGGTGATATTTTGAGAGTGCTTTTAGGTAGTTAATATTTAAGGACACTATATATTTAAAAATGGCTAGTATGGGTTGAGAAATGTATATTTCTCTACAAGAGGGTTTTTTCATCATCACAGATTTAGGGACACTGTAGTTTCATTAAGTTCATACAAATGTGCAATTGAATAGAACTAATGTGATTATTTGGATAGCAAAGGGAAAATTTTATGAAGAATTTGCTAGTGCAGTATTTGTAATAAAATCTGTAAAATATTCATTTTCACTACAGGTTGGTTGTAGGACAATATACTGGTTCACCTTTTTTAACTTAATATTGGAAAATATTTATAGCCTTATTAAGTAATAACTGGTAAAGACAGAGGAGCAAAATTGAGGTTGTGACCATTAACTAACACTACAAATTAAAACAATGTAAATATTTCATCCATTATTTGCTTGATATCAATTGTGTCAACATCTACAAAATAAAAACAAAATACACATGATTTTGACATAGATAAAACAAGCCAACTTTAAAATTTTCAAAATAATTATCTTCATTGATCTTAATAATGGTTTAATTTCATAGAGACATTTACTTCTACAAACACTTTAAGAGACATAAAATGCATTTGAGACCAACTAACTTAGATGGGGTTATGAGGGATGGGTAGTTGTTCATACTTTTTTTGTGTGAGATATAGTTTACACAAGACATTTATAATAATTAAATCGTACCCTCTCCCGCTTTAACTAACTAGTTGTGTCACTCATTGAAAATTTTTTTTTCAATTTTGTATTTCTCTAAATTGAAATTCATCAGTTGCAAAGATAGCCTAGTTTCTTTTGGTTCTAGTGTATTGTAAATGTATGTTTTGATTTTCAATACATGTACGTACATGCTGTACTTCTGAAAATGTTTAGGAAACTTTTATGCTTAGGTGTACAAGTACAAAAAATTTTGATATGTACGTTGGGCAAATCATGAAAGTTTTGAAAATAAAAGTTACAATACAACAACAACAACAACAAAAAAAACTGTCAAGATATTGTTAGGGAAGTGTATATTAGTTTAATCTAGATTTGAATGTTCTCTGCCCATATTTGATGTTGTAATTCTTAATAATCACATGATCTGTACCCTTCCTGACTTATTTTATAGGTGACCATATGGGAAGCATTAAGAGCTCACAGACCACTTCCTGAAGACAAAGATTTACAAAGGTAGTGTATTTGATAATTTATAAATAAATGTGTCACAATTTTCTTTCTTTATACTAAGAAATACTCATGATACTCAAAATATGGAGTTGGAATGTTTTTAATTTTTCAGCTGTTAAACAGTGTAAAAGTACTGACTTTTTAAACTTTTGATTGATTTTCTTATTTTGCTTATAGTAATAATAATAATAATAATAATAATTATGTAAAGTGTTATTTATTGGTTATTCCAATAAGTTTGTATCACTTAATGTAAAAGGAAAAAAAATTAAAAACTTCCATAGTTTGAAATCCTCTTCAATTAACTTAAAGTGTACATAAAGAGACAGTAGATTTGGCTGAACAGTTTAAAATTATTACGGTTTGCTATTAATACTTGTAAAAAGAGAGAGAGAGAGGCTAGGCTTAGCAACTTGATGTTTTTCCAGTTTGAACTTTTAGTACATGTAAAGAGAGAGGCTGGGCTTAACAGCTTGAGATTCTTTTAGTTTGAACTTTTAGTATTTATAAAGAAAGAAATACTAGGCTTAACAACTTGAGATTCTCCCAAATTAGCTTTAGATACTTGTAAAAAAATGAAAAACACTATTCCAATTGAAAACGGCTTTGGCTTGATGACAGAATATGGTCATCATTCTTTAAGTTCCTAATGAAGAAGTTTGCTTGTAGGTTTAGGTGGTGGTCTTGATGCAGCTGTGGCTTGAAAGGTGTAATTGTGCTTTGAGGTGGCTTGAAATGCATCCCATGACCAGTTTTCAGCAGGCATTCTTTATATGTTTTTCTGCTGTTATTTTGTTATGTTGCATTTGTACTGATTATTTAGGGTTCAGTACCACTATTTAAGAATAATACTTGGATGTTTGAATGGTCAAGGCTTTGTTTTTATAAGTATTTGGCATATATGTATAAGTGTGTTTTCTAGTTTTTTACATTCAGCTGATTTGTCAACTTACTCTCAGCAAATTAATGTGTTATTTCTAAGAAAACTGAAGATAGCCCAACACTTGTTGGTGAAAGTTTCTACTCTGTGTTCTTAAAACTTTGGTATCTAAAAAGAACAGATTTGGTTAAAGTATAGATTAACTGGTGTAATGTGATTTATAGTGTATCTATACTTTCAGGGTTTTTCATTATAGTATGACTGATTATCAAAATTGCAACAGTTCTGGTATTGTGTCTAATTTTGGACATCATGTCCAGCAGTCTGCCAGGGATTCTCAATTGTCCTTGGCACTACAACTTTCTCATCAGGCTGCACTGGAAGAAGATAATAAAAGAAAGGAAGAAGAAGAGCAACTAGCTAGAGTTATACAGTTGTCATTGTCTCAGAAGTAACCTAGTTTCTGAATGAATGTTTTAACTTTTCACACAGAACTTTCAATCAAAACTGTAGTTAGTAGCATTACACTGTTAATAAGAATTTCAAAATGTACTGTGTTGGATGTGGAGGGATATTTCAGTTTGATAAATTTAATTGTTGACTCAACAGTGAAAATGTTAAAAAGACAAATTTAAGAAGTGTGACTAAGGCAACAATTAAGTATTTCTATGGTGGTTTTAATATGGTGAATTAAAAAGGACTAAAAGCTTCATAGAAATTATATACACTTCACCATTATAAGAGGTCTAACTGTATGTCTTTGAGTTGCTTACTCAAGCTGTGCTGATGTAGGTAAAACTTTAGTCCACGTCAAAGGGTATGACCAATCAAGGAATACATTAAGCCTCTACATCACTGATTCAACTTTCAGTTTCATCTTTGCTGAAGAAGAGAAATCTTTAACATGTATGATAATTTAAATATTGTTTTTTGCTTTCTCCTGGCTGTATTTAAAATGAACTACATCATTATTTGTTGTTTCTTGCTCATACATTTGGTAATGTATGAGGAGTAAGGAAAAAGGAACAAAAATAAATAAATACATAAATACTTCTATTTAAGTTTGAGTTATCAAAACTGGTGATTTTAACATTGATAAACACATATAGTTGTTACTAGTTTAGTAGTAATGAGTAGTGTTATGTTCCCTTGGATTTAAGAATGTTATAGTTTTTTGTGTAGTTGTAATCTACATTGTACTGAGTTTCATCACTTTAGTTTGCAAAGATAAACTACAGAGACTGAGTATGTTAAACAGTTTTTTAGAACATCATCATGTTATAACAGATGGTACATCTTGACAATAGACCTGAAGTGTAGTTTCCATACAAAAAAGAAAAATACCAAAATAAGGCTGTTTTGTCCAAAGTAACCCACTAATTTCTATATGCTTTCTCTAATACATTTAATGTAAGAGGAGGATAGTTTTGTAGCACCTCTTTCACATGAATACATCTGGTGACTTCATCAGTATGTCGTTTTATAGTTAGGATGAATACCCATTTCATTTTTCAGCTGTTTATAGTTGAATATACACTTTTACACTTACAAAAGTGTAACTACATATCACAGTAATAACCAGAATACCAGATAGCTGCTATTTTGTTGCTTAGAAAAGTGAAACTGCATAACACAGTTGTGATCAGGATACGAGGCAGTTGCAATTTTATGCTTACAGTAGGGAAACTACATATCACAGTTGTGAACAGGATACCAGACATATGCTATCTTTACACTTACAGTAGAGTAACTACATTACACAGTTTATCAGGATATCAGAGAGTTGCTATCTTTAGTAAACACTTACAGTAGGGTAACTACATATCACTCTTTTGACCAAGATACCAGAGAGTTTCTATCTTTACACTTACAGTAGTGTAACTACATAACACAGTTTTGAACAGGATACCAGGCAACTGTAACTTCATAACACAGAAATGACCAGGACACTAGACAGCTGCTATTTTTACATTTATAAAAGTGTAACTACATAACACAGTTTTGAACAGGATACCAGGCAACTGTAACTTCATAACACAGAAATGACCAGGACACTGGACAGCTGCTATTTTTACATTTATAAAAGTGTAACTACATATCACAGTTGTGACCAAGCATCTGCTATTTTTACTTTTACAAGAATGTAACTATATATTGTAGTGGCAACCAGATTACCAAACAGCTGTTATCCTTATGTTCAGTAGTGTGTAACTACATATCACAGTGGTGACCAGATTACTCAACAATCAGTTTTTTACTTAGTACCATGTTTGTCAGCACTTTGCTTACTGGTGGTGAGAGCTTTTAACTGAAGTATGTATGTGTGTGTGTGTGTGTGTGTGTGTATATATATATATATATATATATATATGTATACACACATCAGTTATAAAACATTTACATGTGTATATATAAGTTTTTATTTATTAGATTGTCCAGAAATAAATGTTTTTGAACTGTGAAGTTTGGAAAAGTATAAACCAGTGTTGTAAAACATGAGTAATCAAACACCATTTGCTTCAACACATTGTTGCCAACTTCTAACAATGCTGCTGTAGAAATCAGGATTTCTTTGGTCAGTGAACTCCCTGAAAGTTTCTTCTGCAGCTGTCTGGTTTGTAAAGCGTTCATTGATTAAAAAAGTTGTCAACGTGCTTGGAAAAAATGAAAATCTGAAGATGAAAGGTCTGGGGAATGAAGTGGATGAGGCAGAAACTCAATTTTCAATTTGCTAAGTTTTAGGATTGTCATTTTTGACAGGAACCATAATGCTGATTTTGTTGATCTTTACACTTGCAAAATATCTTCATGCAGAACCCACTTATCCAATTTTTTCATCTTTCCAATTGCACTCAAGTGGTTGGCAATGCTTGATTTGCTTGTGCCTAGCTTTTGTCAAGTTCACATATTGTTGTGTAAGGGTCTGTCTCATCTTCTTTCCTTAATGTGTTTTCATCTAAGGATGGCTTCTTTTCACGACATTCATGGTCTTCAAGATTAGCATCTCCATATTGAAACCTTTAGAACTAACAATGAACTGTACATTCAGTAACAGATCCGTGGCTGTGAATATCTGGTAGATGTTCCATGCGGTTTTGGTAGCTTTTCATCCAAGTTTGAATTCGTAGAGAAAGAATCGGTCCGTCTTGTCTTAGGAGTTGCAAAAGTTACCCTGAGTAGAGTTGAAACAGCAGACAATTAAGACACCTTGTAAGTGACAACAATAATAATAAGTTACTCAGTATTCAGCTTCTAAATGTCATTGTGAGAATTCTGACATTTGTTTTTGGACAACCTAATGCAATATTTATGTAAGATATTTTAAAAAACATGTAAATTCTGTTAGATATTATCAAAACACTTATATATTGTGTCTGGAATGTTGATATGAAGTTACAAGTATGGTAAAGTTGTAGAAACTCTCACATATGTACAGTTGGGTAAAAAGGTTAGCTTTGGTATAAAGGTATCCAAACTTCAAATGAACCGTTAACAGCCAGTGTATGTTGAAACAGAAAAAGTGTTGAATAGAACTTGCTATCAAACAACTTTTTAATGATGCTTTTAATCTCAAGATGTTGCTTATTTAAAACCATACCAATATATGTCATAAAAGAAAATTTTAAATCGGTTAAATGTAGATCAATATTCTTAATGAAAACAAGAGTGGTAGACATTTTGCTGAATTATCTTTTGAAATTGTGATTTTGAATCTTAAAATAGATTGTGATGTATTCAAAGGGTGATATATTTGATATCTGAAGGTTTAACCACATGTAGTGTGTATATCAAAGAACATGGATGCATTTAAGTGATCAATTCATGATTTCAACATGAAACGTGACATTTGAAAGTTAGTGATAGAATTCCTTTTTTCTTGTAAATTGTCTTTTATCTGTATATTAATAACTTGGGAAATTGTTTGATATTTAATAGGATGCAACTGAAAATCCATGAAAAGAAAAACAGCTAAAAAATCTAGTGTCATTGTCACTTGCATTTGCAATAAATGTCTTTATTTCTTGCATAAACAGTTCTCTTAAACTAAACTTTTCATGTGTGTAGATGTTTATATAATGTCTACATAAAACTTGTCTAACAAGTGATTACATTTCTTTATCTAGTGATTAACTTAAGTTTTTAATGGATAATGTTATTGTTAATTTTGTTAGTTTCTTCACATATTATAAATAACTATTTATTTTTAAAGGGAAAACTTAGAGCCTGTGCTTTATGAAGTTACCATTGTGGTTAAAAATATTCATTCAGAGTTGGAGTTTTTAATTTTATTTTTAATGATTTTGTTTTAACTTTGCTTTTGTCAAGAATATTTAAATACTTCAAATGTATTTTTGTAAGACTGAAAGCAGTTCCTCATAGCTAGTCATCTTGAAGTTTAAACAGTTTTTTTTTTTGTAATTTAATTAAATAATCAGGGTAGAGTTTTTAATATTTAAGTGTAGTCAGAATTAGAAGCCTCTAGTGGCTCCGTGGTTAGTCCAAGGACTTGTACAGTTAAAAGCTTGGTTTTGTTACTATGATGGGCACAGCACAGATAGTCTATTGTGATGAGTTTATGGACATACAAAATTAAGATGTATTGGACTGATTCCTTGTGGTGGACAGATTGTAAATAGTCCATTGTGCAATTTTGTTGTATTAAAAAATCTGAAAGTATCTAAACTGGTAAAAATGCAACTTTTAATTGCTACTATGGGATATGGTCTGATGTAAAATATAAGTTATCTATTTTCATAACAGTGAGTGAAAGAAAAATAGAAACTTTTCATTGTTAATTATATTCCTTGAAAGATGTTTGATTTTTATCATATCAAATTTGTGCACCAAATAAAAAAAAATATGCAACATACTTTTGGCTGAACTCTTCAAAAACTTTACAGCCAACAAAATAATCTTAAAATATGAGACAGGCCAATGTGCTGTGTATGGCCATTTTTCAGCCTTATGTTGGTGAGTAAAAGACAGTGTGCAGAGATGTCTATGGTATTGTATTAGTGTTATGTTGATAAGTAAAAAATGGTCTGTATCAGTTTCATGTTTATGTGAAAGGTAATGAATGGTGTGTGGAGATGTTTATGGTAGTGTATCAATGTTATGTCGATAGGTAGAGGTGTGTATGGTAGTGTATCAGTGTTATGTCGATAGGTAGAGGTGTGTATGGTAGTGTATCAGTGTTATGTTGATGAGTAAGAGAAAGGCCTACATGAATTATTTGTTGTAGTATGGAGATACTTGACATTTACATTTTGTAAGAATGTTTTTAATTTTTTTTAACTTGTGTTTAGAAACTGTTTTATATATATATAAACATATTTACCTACTTTTTAAATTAAAATATTCGTTTTGGAAATGCATTTATTTTGTTTTGTTGTCAACTTTTTACACTTTTTTTACATTGTAAAATCTAAAGTGTGGACAAGAATTACTTTATAAAAAGAAAGATATATGTGTTTATTTGCATCAAAGCAACTGTAAAATGAATTCATGCAAGTACTATGATAAAGATTACAGTTGAAAGTTTTATTCCAAGCATATTATAAAAGTAGTGTAAAGCATAGCCTAACATTATTATTACTAAACATACAAATAGTTGTTGGTAAAAAGATTGTCATAAGAGATACAAATTGTACTTTTTCTCTTGGGATTTTTTTGTCTTCTGCATTAATGAAAAGTAAAAATTCAAAATTAATGTGAATGTTGAAGGAATTTTTTAATATACTACAAACTTTACTGTAAAAACGTTGTCTTTGCTGGCATTATTTATTGAAGAATTTTCATATTTCTTGTTAATGTTAATACGTGCAATAAACAATTTGTTTGAAACCCACTAGGACTTCTCGCTTTGTGTGTGCACTCAATATTTTAGTTTGAGGTGACTTTACCCCAAACGTTGTAATGTCTCAGGTTATTCAGTGGTGTTTTTTTTTTTATATATTTCACCCCACAACTGGACGTGCATAAATAAAATACTTATTTTATAGTAAGCTGGTAGTGCTTTCAATTTGTGTATTATGTATAACATGTTAAGTTGAAAACAAAAATGGAAAAAAAATTGTACCACAAAAAGTAACTGACGCGAAATAGGTATTTTATTTGTATTTTAATAGTAAGGGCGTTTCGAACTGGTTCCTCCTTCCTTTAGTTTTCTAAAATTGTTTGTCCGAAATGTAAATATTAAAACATCTATTTCGCATTAGCCATTGTGGCATAATTTTTTTCGATTATTTCGTATCACAGCAGTTTTTTTAGCTTATTTATAACTATATATTATAAGAATAGGAAATATGTTTATGGTTTGAGAATATATTAAGAGTTGCAAAACATTGAACAAGTACTAGAATGAATTAAAATGCAGTAAAACCTTGCATCATGAAAACTGAAATTTATAAAATAGGTAATGTATTTTTAGAACCTTTTCTAATTTTAAAAAAAACAAACAACAAATGGTTTCATTTGTTTTAACCAGCATTGTTATGTAGATACAATCGAATAACACCATGTAACCAAAATTTTGTTCCTGGATAGTATATGTTATTTCTTAATTGTTTATGTTGTGAAAGTACAGAAAATGGCCATTATTCCCTTCAAACTTTGCTTTTGTGACCTAGATAATGAAATTTAGAAATAAACCTATTTTCTATGTATAAATGGGCAAATTTACACATTTTTTATTTACATAAGGTCTGAATGAAACAACATATGAATCAAGATTTACATGTATTTATATTAAAGTTATACAAAAATGAAAAAAAATATTTAGAAGTGAGTAGTTTTTCAAGATTTGCGACTGTAATGTAAACCACTTTCACGTATAAGCCCCCAAATATAGTCTCTCGTGATGTTTTTGTTATACGTTCCTTGGTAGTGGCGTTCAAAACCCAGTATATCTTGTTGGAAGCTCCTCTCGCCTTGCTCCTCTGAGTATGCTCTCATGTTCTCCTTGAATTTATCAAGATAAACGTCAAGGATATGGATTTTCGGGTACATCCTGCAGCCCATTTTTTCGTAGTTCTTCACCAAAACCTCAATCAGTTCCACATAATTTTCGGCCTTGTAATTGCCCAAGAAGCTTCGAACCACTACGACAAAGCTGCCACAAGCTTTTTTCCTTCCTACTGAGCTTCTTGGGGAATTCTGTGCACTCCAGGATCTTTATTTGTGGTCCAATGAAGACACTAGCTTTGACCTTTGCCTCAGACAGCTTAGAGAAGAAGTCTCGAAGGTACTTGAAGGCTGCAGATTCCTTATCAAGAGCTGTGACAAATTGTTTCGTAAGACAATTTTATGTGCAATGGTGGGAACAACACCTTCTGTAGGTCCACTAGTGGCTCCCACTTGACATTGTGCCTCCCCAGTGTGTAGTGCTATACGGTGTCCCTGCTGTTTCTAAGGCAAAGGTAACAGGGAAATTTGGTAAAGCCCCCTTGGAGACCAGTCAGGAATGCCATCATTTTCAAGTCTTCGATAACTTCCCAGCCATTCTCATCATACTTCAAGGCTTCTCGGAAGTTCTTACCGTTGTTGTATTCCTCTTGGAGGTGCACCGAAAGATATTTAAATTTTAAAAGGTCTAAATTTTGTATAATATGTAATCTTACTATTTAAGCAAGCAAAAATTATGCGTCTTACCTTCTAGAATTGTTTTGCAGTGCTTGCATGTAAGATGAGGTGCTCAGGGTTTGTCTTGATCCCCGACAGGCATGCCGAAATATGCCTTGTAGGCTTCACACATTTTGGCAGATGCTGTCACTGAGTACTTTTTCGCTCTTGTCTTGATAAATTGGCCACATACATAGTAGAATGCGTCTGGAGAATGGTTGCAGCTTCTTGATGCCATCTGTGATAAAATTAGATAGGTCTGTGTATGGTGAGCCACTGTATAGATGTATATTACCATGGAAAGTTCTACAACATTCTAGAAAGTTCAAGAAAATTCTCTATCAGCAACTCAGTACTGAATCTACCAGGAATGTTCTGGAAAATGAGTAAATTTGAACATTTCATTACTCAGGTCTCAAAAGCAAAGTTTGAAGAGAAAAATAGTTCTTTTTCCATTTACCTTAGGTATAAGCAATTGGGAAATAACACTTTCTGCCCAACAACAAGAAAAAGTAAAAATTTTGTTACATAGTGTAATGGAATGAAACCGTTACTGTAGTCGCTACCTGTTACTACAGTCGCTAGGCAAAAAAATAAAATAAATATATACAAATGGTAAATAGGATAAATTCAAAATAAACACTTCTTAAGGCTGATTAATGCAAGATCTCTGTTGTTTTAACAAAGAGGGCTTCTTCGAATTTTTCTCTATTTGTAGTATTTGCTCTGTGATCATAACTTTCGAAAAAGCAAAACTTTATTTCGAGCCATGTGTTTAAACACAAGCCAAGGGGGTTGTGGTGCACAAACACTAAGTAAGGGGTTCACGTTTTAAAAGATAAGTGCTTTTAACTCTTATTTTAAGCACTTGTCGATCGGTTTAAACATCTGATGAGTTACAAAAGATTGAGGAAGTACTGGGATAAGTCATTTATATGCATGTTGATATTTTGCATATACTAGTTCCATCCAAGAATTTTCTTAACGTATACCTAAGATATAGCCAATGAGTTTGTTGTAATCATTTTTATTTGTTGTCCATAAGCTAAGGGAATATGTGACCCGAGTGTAGTTCGGAAGGAATATGTTACGCTGTTAGCCAGTTCTTTTGTTTTGGGCCTGGCATGGCCAAGCGTATTAAGGCGTGCGACTCGTAATCTGAGGGTCGCGGATTTGCACCCCAGTCGCGCCAAACATGCTCGCTCTTTCAGCCGTGGGGGCGTTATAATGTTACAGTCAATCCCACTATTCGTTGGTAAAAAGAGTAGCCCAAGAGTTGGCGGTGGGTGGTAATGACTAGCTGCCTTCCCTCTAGTCTTACACTGCTAAATTAGGGACAACTAGCACAGATAGCCCTCGAGTAGCTTTGTGCGAAATTAAAAACAAACAACAAAAACAAATTCTTTTGTTTAAAACTTTAGCATTAGCGTTTCTAAACTTACCTTTTTTATCATCACTTTCAAATGAACTCTTAAATCCATTAAGAACCAAATCACTTTACTAAACCAAGCTTCCTTCCCGAATAAGAGATAACCCACTCTACCAAACCAAGCTTCCTTCCCGAATAAGAGATAACCTACTCTACCAAACCATCTATGGATTATTTTATTCCTAATAAAATAATTAAAACTTCACTTTTTCTCTTGGTCAAAGAATGCTGCTTGCTGCCTCATGATGAATAAACCATGATCTGTAACGTCGTCTGCACTGATTGTCTGCCTGAAAAATCCTTTCAACGTGAGGGATCGCGTGACTTATTGTGATCTTATACTTCCGCAAAAGACGGATTTTTCTGTTGAGTTAATTCGGGAAGGATAGATCGTTACATGATGACGTTAAGAAATTACGTAATTCTGTTTGTGTGTGTGAGAGAGAGAGAGAGAGATGATGATATATCCAAAGTAGCGAAAAATATTTTAAAATGCTTTACTCTGCATTTTCGGATGCACGAACAGACGGGGTAATGAAGCAAGTCTATGTTTTTTACATATTCTCAGTTGACCCACAAGGAAAATCAATATGGACTGTTTTGTAATTCTGAGACAAACCTGACAATCTTTACAGTATTCTCGTAACTGCAGTGCATATTTTGTGAAAGATAAGTTTGTTAAGCAACATTTAAATACATTTTTTTCATTAAATAGTGTGTAAATATCAATTTGGCCCAGCATGGCTAAGTGGTTAAGGCACTCGAGTCGTAATCCGAGGGTCGCGATTTCGAATCCCCGTCACACCAAACATGCTCGCTTGTTCAGCAATGGGGTTGTTATAATGTTACAGTCAATCCAACTACACGTTGGTAAAAGAGTAGTCCAAGAGTTGGCGGTGAGTGATGACTAGCTGCCTTCTCTCTAGTCTTACACTGCTAAATTAGGGACGGCTAGCGCAGATAGCCCTCGTGTAACTTTGCAAGGAATTCAAACCAATCAAACTTTAGTTATCGAGACAAATATATTAAACGTTTCCGCTTCTGGCGTTCGCCTTTCATAATCACAATATGTAAGAAACTGGTAAACACGGAAATTATGGTACATGTAGCTAAAGATTCTTGTGTTTTGAACTAACATTTGTAAACCTAATATTTAACTTAGGATCAGTTAACCGTTTTAATAAACTGAAGACATTTAATATTCTCTTTCTTAAAGAGTTTGCAAACGTAATCACACAGAAATTACTCGCGAAAAGCGTGCCCGACATCCATCTTATGAAGAAGTGGCTACTATTTTCTTTGTTCGAGTCGGTTTTGCAAAATAGTCTTGACTTTGATTTCTGTTTCATAGCAACTATTGTAAATTAACGTACAACTTTTTAAGCATTTAGCTTATTAAAGAGGCTTAAGCAATTTGTAAAAAACTTCCATTCTGCAATTTATGATTTAATGAATCTAATTTAGAACACTATTTCCATAAATCAGTTTAGTTTTAACTATTCATAAATTTGTTGTTTGCAGTAAAACTAATTGATGTCGGCCATAGTTTTTTTTAACGAACTGTTGAAGTTTACTAGGGATTATTATATATTGTTTATCTTATTTTGTTTTTTTTGGGTTGTTCTTTATTCTGTTTTTGGGAGGTAGTTGTGTGTTGTTATTTCTCTTTTCTTCTAATTATTGAAGCCAGATGTGAATTTTTTTTTCTCTTTTTAATTGTTGGACATAGGTGTGAGTTATTGTTGGTTGTTTTTTTCTGATTGTTGGAGACAAGTTTGAGTTATAGTTTCCTTTTATTCTAATTGTTAGAACCAATTAAATATTGTTTCTTTATTTTCTTCTAATTGTTAAAGTCAGATGTGAGCTATTGTTTCTTCTCTTTTTAATTGTTAGAGCCAGCTGTAAAATATTGTTCCTTTTTCTCTAATTTTTGAAACCAGATGTGCGGTATTGTTTCTTTTTTTAAATGTTAAATCCAGTTCTGAGTTATTGCGTCTTTTTTATAATTGTTGGAGTTAGATGTTAATTGTTGTTTGTTTATTTTCTATTAATTGTTGGAAACGGCTGCGAGCTATATTTTCCTCTTTTTTGTAATTGTTGGAGCCAGCTGTGAAATATGTTCTTTTTCTTCTAATTGTTGGAACCGTGTACGGGCTGTTGTTTCTTTTCAGTTGTTAGTTATGTTTCGTATTATTGGAATTAAGAGAATACAGTGATAACTCACTGGCTGTATTGATATATTATACTGCACGACTTTCTCTCATTTCACTTATTTATTTCTCTCTTTTTGTTTTGGTAGTAAATAGGTGTTTTTGACTTTCAACTGTGCTATAATAAAAACCTTCAGTTTAAACAATCCATTGACAGTAGGCAAGCTTTTGTAAAGCTAAGATAGATTACTTCAGTTACAATATTTTTTTTATCTGTTTGAGGTCTTTAAATTTCATAATAAATTTAATCTGGTCAAGACTTGTATTTTACCCTTCACAATTTGATACATGAAAATGTATACAAACACAACACTAATCATAGACTCCCCAAAGATAAAAAATAGTGAGTATTGATATTAATGAACATATTTCTAGTTACATAAGTAGACTTAATGTATTAGTTACATCATGGGGTTTATCTGGTTGGTATTTAATTTTCTGGACTTGCAATATCAAGATCTGGAATTCGATTCCATGTGGTGGACAAAGCACACTTAATCCATCTAGGAGCTTTTCGCTAAAACTAAAAAGAAAAACTAAGGTATGAATGTTATTTTATTGTTGAATTTTACATGTGAATTAACCTCGGTTAATTTGTGGTTACTGACTGATTCTTCATTTCATTCAGATAGGCGGCGCTTTTGTCATCAGCTTTAATACTCTCGTAGTATTGCGCATCAAACCACTGCCACTCGTGGTTTGTCTTTATCTACTTGGTATTCTTGACAGCTGGAGTAAATCAAAGGAAGGCTGAAAAGAGAAAAGACTGATAGAAATAAAAAAAATCACGCATACGACAGGAAAGTTAGAGGAATATATGAAAATTAGTTTGTAGAATAATTTGAGATAAAAACAAATTGTGGTAAAATGGTTATTTTCTAACTATAAAATTACTGGGGTGGGTCTATGTTCCATGGACTGTAAAATTTCTTTGACATTAATACAACAAACTGGGATCTACGCCTTGGTTAGTAACAGGATGCATAATAAGTGTGGGTCACATATAAAACAATTAATTGAAAATGCTATTAATGTTTATATTACAGTAATTACTGTTATAGCCTCCTGTATAATTTATATAAAAACGATGGATTTTTCTAAATTTTGGTTAGTTCCTCACACTACGAGAGGTAAGAGACAAAAGTATAAATTATTTAACATAATTAAACATGCGAATTCCACTAACAATAAATGGTATTACAATAACTCGGTAATTTAAGAGTTAAAAGTGTTAACAACTTCAAATATTCTATTCGGTCTTGAACTTTTGGTAGTATCTCACACGAATTATTTCTTAAATGTGTACACGCATATCAATTTATATACTTTACTAGAATTAACTGTTTGTTGTTGATGTTTATACGCACCTACTCCAGTTTATTTGTTCGAATTTTGCCTGAAGCTACACTATGGCTAGCTGTGCCTAATTTAGCAGTATAAGACTAGAGGGAAGGCAAGTAATCATCACCAACCAGAGCTAACTCTTGGGCTACTCTTTTACCAATGAATAGTGGTATTGACCGTTACATTATAACGTCTCAACGGCTGAAAGGGCAAACAAACTTGGTGTGACTGAGATTCGAGCTCGCGACCCTCATATTGCAAGGAGAAAGCCATAACCACTTGTCCATGCCAGCTCCCCCCTACTCTAGAGCTATATACACCATCTACCACTTACTCCTGAGTTTTTGTGTGTGTTTTTTTCTGTCCAAATAGTGAGAATTAACCACCACTTACAACATAACCATAACCCCGACTTGTGAAGCAGGATTTTTTCTTTTCTTTTGGCAGTAAATGAACATGAACACAAACCCCCTCAGATTCACATTCAATACTGACCCGATATTAGCAGGTGGATGGGACGATTGACTAACAATCTGAAGGTCGCGGTTCGAATCATCGTCACATCAAACATGCTCATCTTTTCAGCTGTGGGGGTGTTATAATGTGACGGTCACTCCTACTATTTGTTGGTAAAAGGGTAGCATAAAAGTTGGCGATGGGTGGTGATAAGTAGCTGCTTTCCTTCTACTCTTTTACTGCTAAATTATCACAGATAGCCCTGGTGTAACTTTCTCCCAAATTCAAAAGAAACCAAACTAATACACAGTCTAGTTCACTGTTTGTTTGTTTTGAATTTCGCGCAAAGCTACTCAAGGGCTATCTGCGCTAGCCGTTCCTAATTTAGCACTGTAAGAATAGAGGGAAGGTAGTTTGTCATCACCACCCACCGCCAACTCTTGGGCTACTCTTTTACCAAAGAATTGTGGGATTGACCATCACATTATAACGTCCCTACGGCTGAAAGAGCGAGCGTGTTTGGTGCGACGGGGATTCGAACCCGCGACCCTTAGGTTGCGAGTCGAACGTCTTAACCCATCTGGCCATGCCGGGCCCACTGATCACTGAGCCACGATCGTCCCCAGTTGTAATTAAATGGTCAAATTGTCATGAATGTATTACGTTATTAAAGAAAATACAGAAGGAAAAACAAATAACTTGTACAGCGCACTAGTGCTTTTTATTTTTGTTTTGAATAGAACAGTACAAATTTTATGGCATCATAAATTTTTCAGTGTATGATTTTGAAGTATTATTCTAATTCACTCAAATTATGATTTTCTTTTTGCATTCACAGTTTACCTATGAACTCATATAGTCTTAATAATATTATTTGTGGAATTTTATTAAGTTCAAATCATGGCCGAGTGTGTTCAATTTAGGAAATCTGCTTTGGGTAAGATTTTACCACATTTGCTGCACGTTTGAAATTACTGTCTAGTGGGGGACGAGTGTCTTCCCAACTTGTCTCGTTTCCCAGGAATTAAAACGATAGGTGAGAATATTCCTGTATCTGTCAGTAGTTATGGTGCTAACACTTTACCATAGATCTCACCACCATCGGCTGAGATACAGCCCACTTGTATTGATGCTCCAGCACGCTTTATTGTAGACGTTGTAGGTTGACTAAAATACAGTTTTCTCTTCTATTAAATGAGCTATCATAACTTGTTGACAGACGCCCTCTTTCAGCTTAGTTCATTCGGTGTTTAAAATCTGATTTCTATTTCAGCGTTTTGATTTAATTTTCTCTTCTAACCATTGGTTTTCGAGTATCTAAAATATAATTGAGATATGACTATTCTAAGGATAGTATTCACAAAACTTACATGCAGGTAATTGGCAAGAGAATACCCTGAATTTCTTATTAATATAATTAATTTTGAAGAGTTTTTGCTTTTGTTTTCTTCTTAGATCACTTCTCTTTCTCTTTTTAATAGGACCAGTTTACCAATTTCACGTACTCTCTTGAAAGTTTTCTTGCAGCTTCTACTAAAACATAAAATTTGCCTTAATCTGTCGCATGAAATTACTTCTCTGACAGTCATGTTTGCAATTATCACACTACTGCTGGGAATAGTATAATTACTTGTATTTTTATAGATATTATGCCAATTTTTGGTTGGCCAAACGACAGTTGATTTTAATAATATTTGCATTTTAATTCACGTTTCATTGTATTTATGTTTTTTGCTTTTCATCTCTCGAAAATACGTTAAGACACTACGGATTACTTAGTATTTGTCTCTGTGCCATATCTAATTTGTCATTACAGTTTGTAACAAAATCTATATACATAGATCAGAGTAACTCTTTCCATCCATACAAGCGAGGCATCAGTAATTAGAGAAATGAGTCCTTCATAATTGCTGACGGAAGTTTTGAACGTTGATTATATGAATTATGCTACGTAACATAATAAGCTTGTCGTGATTGTAAAGAAAGGAGAAACAAACTTAAACAGAGTATAACCACTAAACTTACCCTTTGTATCGTAGGCATTTCATTATGGGATGCTCCAGTTTGAAACACTGGACTTGCAATACGTTAAAGAAAACACGCCCAACGTCATTTGAAGTTTTGGTATTGGACATTTTTAGACACCAGCTGAATATCTCGTCACAATTACACAAGGACCTGCAAACAAAAGCACTGGTATCAAACATTTCTCGGTAGACTTTATTAAGTCAATATATAATTGTATTTGAGAGACGAGCTGTTATTTCTTAAACTACTGTTTAGTGGAAATTAAATATCCCTGACGATTGATCTCGTAAGCTGATTGAACCTCGTAACATATTATTAGGATTACGTCCAAAAACACCGTTCATATTAAGTTTACCAAACTGATGATTTATGCAGTTTAATCACTATTGATAATTTTTGCATACAAATTAATTTATTATATTTAGCAGCTGAAGTTGGTTTATATCCTAGTATCGGATTCATTAATGCTTAACTGATATAATGTTTTGATGACGCTGTCAAAATGTTTAATAATTATTGTTCTATCTTAATTTCGCTGTTAAACAAGAATTTGAAAGTTTTAGTACTTTTACATGAAGAAACCTGAGATGTGTATAAAGAATTAAAATTAAGCTTAGGGGTGGTTGTATTGTACTTTGCATTTCACGAGTAAAATGGTAGGATTTTTCTCCTTGTGTTATGAGTATGTAAGTTAACTGTTTCATTCACGTAAGATACACCAGTAACTTACTTGGTATACAAAGCAACGTTTTTAAGACCATATTTCGTTTGAAGTGAAGGAATGGTGTCGTTACAATGATCATGGTTTCATATGTCTGTTTCCTGAGCAGATCCAAGATCTTCGTAGCTTTCGGCCACGTTCCCTGCTCCACACCATTTTGTCCCTGGGTAGGCAAAGACCATAAGTTACATGTAGTAAATACATCTTATTGTTTTTTCTCAGGCTTACGAAATATATCGTTCGAATATTAAAGACAGAAATTAAAATCAAATAAACTCATGCAATGTTTTGCTGTGTAGGATTTGGGGACGGACGGCTAGTCTATAAATATACACGTCTTGTGAGAGATGAACGCGTTTTCTTATCATATAAGCGACATCTGAAGTTCCACCTGCTTACTTACTGAGCTTTCTAAGCCTGAACAGAATCAGTTTCAACTTCATCCTATCACTCCTATGATTAATTCACGTTAACCACCTGCTGATGCAACTCGCTGAAGGCTACAGATGAGCAATTGAAATGTTTCTTTATTAACTGTTTTCAAGTGATTAAGGCCTCATTTAAAAAATAAATCACGTGACAAACACGTGCAAATATAATCAGAGAGTCCGAATCAATGTTATTTGCACTGACAATTTTTATATCTATATAGAAGTTTAAAGTTTAATTTTTTTAAATCCAAATTTACCTAACTTATTGAGGTTGCGGTTATTTAGCAGAATTAACTGAGAAGTTACGAGCGAGAATCACACATCGTCTCGACTCTGTATCAAAGCTTCCTCTAGCATAGAGTATTAAACGTCTAAGATATTAAATCGTGTTTTAAACTTAAATTTATATTGATTTATTATCAGACCTTCTCAGAGGTTCATAGAAACCCGAGCCACTTCCAGCTTTTGAGGGCTCTGGTCATAACTAAATGACGAAACACGAAAGCAAAGTTATAGTAACATTAGCTAAAAGAAAATGGGTGAAATGTAATTGGAAGGGAGGCATGTAAAAAAAAAACAATTAACGAGCGTCTAAATTTGAGGTTCCCTTTGAGTTTGAGGTCCAGTCCAAATGTCCCTCCTGGAGACAATACCGTTTGATCAGTATTGTTTTTATTAAAAAGGTAATATTTATATTTTTTGTTTACCTGGATAGATAAAAAAGCTATCAAGGAAACCACCACTGGTGGCTGCATGTGGCACCCCTTTAGGATACAGATGGAAAGTCCCTGATTCTAGTTTACCAAGAAGGAGAATACTGCAAGTGTCAATCATTTTGGTCATTTCCCACCTTTCTGAGAGATTAATCACCCTGACTGGGACGTCATCTAGGACCTTCTTGATGACGTTGCTTGTAAAAGAAAAAAATAAAGAAGGATTAAAGTGTTGCTTTCATTTATACTTCGGGCTCTTTTGGTTTGTTTTTCTCTATCTTACTTTCTCTACAGATTTGTTATTTCAATTTCACTTTTACGTGACGATTTTCCAGTTTCATCATTGTTTTTTCTTTCTTTCATTTTAGGTACAATACCTTATACTCTTTGTAGTTCAAAATGATATTATTTTTATCTTTTTATACAACACCAGAAACCGGGATTCGATATCCGTGGTGGGCAGAGCACGGGTAGCCCACTGTGTTGCTTTGTACTTAACTTTCAGAAAACAAACTTACTTTTGTTCTTGATATCTTACAAATCATTACATAGACTTTATGTGAATGTTATACAGTTCAAACTTTTTAAAGGTTTTAACTGAACGGAAGACAGATTTAGTTCAGTAAACACAAGTTGTGCTATGTATATACATATTACATTTCACCTAAAACACGTACAAGTCTCCATAGATGAAGCAGTCATCAATTACTACTTTCCATTCGTTAGATTTTGTCACTACTGCTTTCACCATGCGTTGCCCCCCTTTTTCCAAATAAAAAATTGTATCATAGACAACAGAGGTCGCTTTCTTAGGTGCAGCTGCCTCAACCGGAACTTAACTTGGTTTGGCTTCTGCGGAAGTCAGGGTAACGGATACCAGTGCTAGACATAGGATTTGGTGAATCATGGTGAGACTGGCGAATCTATATATAATAATAAATTGAGTGTCTGTGAAAAATTACAAAAAAAAATGTTTTTAGCTAATGTCGGAAATCCAAAGGTTTTAGGCCCAACTGATAACCCTACCACACCAGGTGGCAGGGAGCAGACTTTTCTATTGCCTTTTGTTGTTGTTTTTAATCGTTTAAACCGCTAAGTTTTAAAACTAATTGAACACTTTTCCATTTTTTAGCTAAAGTATTCAATTGACATAACCTGGTTTAGTTGAACTCATTTATGATATTACAGAAGGTGAACGAATAACCTCTTAAACTTTATAACAAGACAGCTCTTTTTCATTTACTAAATTATAAAGCTGTATTACAAGAAGTAACGTACAATTATTAATTACAGTGGGCTCTCAGAATCTAAGCCTTGTTCAATGTATTTCTTATAAACACTTGATCGGTGTCTCCATGTTTATACGTTTGTCCCATAATAGAAAATACACATGAAGGGGTAAAAAATGTTTTTTGTTTTGCCGGGGAGAGAATGACACCCCATATGTACCGATGAATTTATTTATTTATCTTTCATATAGAAGAGTTGGGCCTGGCATGGCTAAGCGCGTAAGGCGTGCGACTCGTAATTCGCGGGTTCGCGCCCGCGTCGCGCCAAACATGCTCGCCCTCCCAGCCATGGGGGCGTTATAATGTAACGGTCAATCCCACTATTCGTTGGTAAAAGAGTAGCCCAAGAGTTGGCGGTGGGTGGTGATGACTAGCTGCCTTCCCTCTAGTCTTACACTGCTAAATTAGGGACGGCTCGGTGCAGTATTTAACCTACTCGCTTAAATACTTGTTGAAGAATCTGCAAGTGATTACGGCCCTATGTTCCTTGATGGAATCTAATGGTGAAAACTAACTAACTAACTATAGAAGAGTTAGAAAATAAATACGTATTTAGTCCTGAGACACTCTTTTATTTTATGTGTATATGTGTTCGGCCTATGAATGACACCAAAATTGTTTGTTTTGTTTGTTTTTTAAATTTCGCGCTAAGCTATACGAGGGCTATCTGCGCTAGCCGTCCCTAATTTAGCAATGCAAGACTAGAGGGAAAGGTATCTAGTCATTCCCATCGCCAACTCTTGTGCTAATCTTTTACCAACGAATAGCGGGATTGATCGCCACATTGTAACGCCTCCACGACTGAAAAAGCGATTATGTTTAGTATAACGGGGATTCGAACCCGCCATCTTCAGATTACGAGTAAAGTGCTTTAATCACTTGGCCATGCCGGGCCGGCCTGATAGAATGAAGTGTTAAATGCTGAAAGCTGGAAAAGTAAAGTAACCAGTATGCCTAATATTAATGATAAAAGTTACTTCGGACTGTAAATGTGTTCCTACGTTTCTTTAAGTTAGTTCTATACGAATTTCGATTTATGCTTATGTAAAAACACAGTTTTAGATTTTTATCTGCTATACTTTACAAAAATAGTCATTTAGGCAGATGTATTTCTGTATTTTTATTGCTTTATTACGCAAATACCATTGTTTGTTGAAATTATCGGTTTTGGACACGAATCAGTTTAGCAATGCAAGACTAGAGGGAAAGGTATCTAGTCATTCCCATCGCCAACTCTTGTGCTAATCTTTTACCAACGAATAGCGGGATTGATCGCCACATTGTAACGCCTCCACGACTGAAAAAGCGATTATGTTTAGTATAACTGGGATTCGAACCCGCCATCTTCAGATTACGAGTAAAGTGCTTTAATCACTTGGCCATGCCGGGCCGGCCTGATAGAATGAAGTGTTAAATGCTGAAAGCTGGAAAAGTAAAGTAACCAGTATGCCTAATATTAATGATAAAAGTTACTTCGGACTGTAAATGTGTTCCTACGTTTCTTTAAGTTAGTTCTATACGAATTTCGATTTATGCTTATGTAAAAACACAGTTTTAGATTTTTATCTGCTATACTTTACAAAAATAGTCATTTAGGCAGATGTATTTCTGTATTTTTATTGCTTTATTACGCAAATACCATTGTTTGTTGAAATTATCGGTTTTGGACACGAATCAGTTTAAAAAAAAATTTTTTGGTGATGAATCAAAGCTGTGATCATCTTAAAACAACTGGCTAATAATACATGCACTATAAACTTTCCAGCTGCTTTTGCACTTTTGCACTAAACTAATATAAATAAAACAAAGATTTTCATATCGATTTTATAAAACAATAGCTTTCTTGGTATCAGAACTAAGAAACCAGCGTCTATGTTTATGAACAGCAGTTAATTCAAAAATAAACTAAATGGTGAAACGTACTGAAAACATTAAAAACACTCGTTAAACTGGGCGCTATGAGGAGAGAACTACCTAATAACTTAAATCATTTACACGTATCGAAACTTTTCAACCATTTAAAATCCTGTTGAACTCGGTACCGTGTGTATTAATAATCATCCAACTAATTAAAGTATCGGGCTCGGTATGACCAGAAGGTTAGTGGGCTCGACTGAGGGTCAAGGGTTCGAATCCTGCAACACCAAACATGCTAGCCCTTTCAGCTGTGAGGGCGTTATTATGTTATGGTCAGTCCTACTATTCGTTGGTAAAAGAGTAGACCGAGAGTTGGTGGTGGGTGAGTGATGACTAGCTGCCTTCCCTCTAGTTTTATACTGCTAAATTAGGGACGGCTAGTGCAGATAGCCCTCGTGTAGCTTTGTGCGAAATAAAAATAATAATAAAGTTTTGTTAGAGATTGTCTTGTGTACAATGGCTTACGCAGTCACTTGATATATAGAATGACGAGTTGGGGCTTGTGTGTCAGACAGAGCTTTACCCACCAATCAAATTATTGCAGAGCTGTATTTATTTTTAAAAGAGTTAATCAGAAAGTGTAAAAACAATAAACGAAAAAAAATGATGTACTCTTACGATTTTTCCATTTGACAATGCCCAATTTTTATCAGGATCACTAATTGTAGTTCTATATAAATAGTGAAAACATTCGATAACAGTACCCCTAAATATAAGGACATTTACTTTGGACATCTATTTTATACCGTCAAAAAGGCTCTTACCTTCCAGCGGGTGGCGATCGTAACTCAGTTGTTATGAGTCGGACAAAATTTGAAGTTATCCAAAAACTTTTATATATCAGATATAAATATAAATCATATCGTTGACGCATCCTTTGTACTCTCAGCTTGTCAACAAATTTATCAGTTATTTATTAGTTATGGAACGAGATACAAGGGTAATGATAAATGCTTCCACTTTTGCCGATTTGTTAAGGTACTAGAAGATAATTTGATCCCTTACAAATATTGATATATATATGAACAATTTTTAGCGCTCCCTTACTTTGAAGTCTTTCGGTATGTTTTGTTAAAATCACGGAAATCTCTGGTGTTGGAATTCTGAGTTAATAAGTTGTTGACGCTGTTTGTGTTAGAGTATCTACGTGACAAAAATGATTTATCCCATATATTTTAGTTACAAACGTAACCTGTCAATATGTGTAGGTTTTGGTGGCGATACTTACAAGTATTAGGATAAAAGACAGTATATCTGAGCATGACTTATGGTTCACTTGGCTGTATTTTCGATAAACAGAATTGTTTAAGAGATCATTTATTACATGTCCAATAATTTCAATACAAAAATATAAAGTTACAAATAAATTGTTTGTAGTGATTTAAATTATCAACTGGTGTCCACTCTTTTTATTTCAACACATTTAACAACAGGAATTCCATAGATGTTTATCACAAACCCAAATTACTTTGGCAACATCTTACTTAGAACAGCCCCGGCAGTGATACAGTGCGAATTTATACCACTAGAAACCGGATTTCGATACCCATGGTGGGCAGAGCACAGATAGCCCATTGTGTAATACAGGAAAATAAGGATAGAAAAGAGAGGTTATAAGGATATTGAGGAAAATAAGGATAGAAAAGAGAGGTTATAAGAATATTAAGGAAAATAAGAACGTTACACCAAAAATAAATAAACAAATGTATATTTCAGAATGGCTTTCAGACACCATAAACTCAGCAATACTGTCGGCTCAAAAACAAAACAGAGAGAGAGAGTAAGAAACTTGAAAATTGGAATCCAACAGCAGGGTAACCCTAATATATACACATATATTTATATATATATATTCTTTGACCTCCATAATTTTGTGCAATGATAAGCATGAAGAAAACATACGTAGTTGTCCTACGTTTTGGACTGACAGCGTGGACGGAAGTAGCTAGTCAGGTTCGCCCACATAGCTAAATCTTGGGCTAACTGTTATTGTTTTACTAATAATATAATCTGACCCTGACCTTTAGAACGTGACCACGGTTCTAAAGTGCGGTGCGCGTTTTGTGGCAACGGGATGCAAACCTTGAATCCTCAGCCCAGCCACACTAACCATTAAGCCATAACCGGCTCTTTTGATCTTGAAACATAAATAAAATTCATTTCGTTGTACAATTTTGTAACATTTTTTTTTTAAATCTGAATATTTCTGTGTTGGTTAAAGCAACTTGTATTGTTTCACATATTTATATGTATTTTAAGATAAGTAAAGTAATAATGTATCTACAATAAAGTTACATAACGATCATCGTAATTTTCGAAATTTGGTGTTTAGAATCGTGAGTCTTCAGATTTATTGCTGAGCTAATAACCATTATAGTTTACATGAAAGTGTTTACCTGACACTTTTGGTTCTCAATAGTGGAAAAATTAGATAGCATGGTACAGTTTTTCAAAATATTTTTTATTAGTTTAAACAATTTTTTTCTTTTAATATTCTCGTACATATATAACGAAGTTTGTTTGTTTGGGAATTTCGCACAAAGCTACACGAGGGCTATCTGTGCTAGCCGTTCCTAATTTAGCAGTGTAAGACTAGAGGGAAGACAGCTAGTCATCACCACCCACCGCCAACTCTTGGGCTACTCTTTTACCAACGAATAGTGGGATTGACCGACACATTATACACCCCCACGGCTGGGAGGGCGAGCATGTTTAGCGCGACGCGGGCGCGAACCCGCGACCCTCGGGTTACGAGTCGCACGCCTTACGCGCTTCGTCATGCCAGGCCTTATATAATGAAGTAATGGAATTATAAAATAAAATAAAAACTTAAAAGTTTATATTCTTTCAGACTTAGCCATGACTGGTGAATAAATTCGATCACGCTGTGACTCACCTTAAAGTCACAAGAAGGACAAATTTGTTCGAACCTAATATATATAGACTAAACCATATGCATTTCGCTTTAAGAGATATTATAGATATGATGCCCTATCTTTTTCCCACAGAGTATATTAGAACGACAGCTGCCTTTCATGCTACGCCAAGACTCATTGTTATCCTACCAAGCTTATTAGATCTCAAGACACTTTACCTTACTATTTCACTTATTAGACCTCAAGACACTTTACCCTGCTATTTCACTTATTAGATCTCAAGACACTTTACCCTGCTATTTCACTTATTAGACCTCAAGACACTTTACCCTGCTATTTCAGTTATTAGACCTCAAGACACTTTACCCTGCTATTTCACTTATTAGACCTCAAGACACTTTACCATACTATTTCACTTATTAGATCTCAAGGCACTTTACCCTACTATTTCACTTATTAAACCTCAAGACATTTTACCATCTTGTTTCACTTATTAGGCCTCAAGACACTTTACCCTATTGTTGCAGTACAGTCAGCTGTATGATGGGTACCAGCTGTTAACTGGGGGTTAACACGGCTTTGACAAAAGTGAATGCTTTTTTAAGGAACTTGAACTTACTTCAGGAACATAAAATACGTTTTTATACATATAGTAACGTTTTACTATGTGTAATCGCTCAATGTTTCTTATACAACTTGATACAGAGTATTTTGTAATATATACAACAGGTATTTAAAATGCTACAAGTACAATTCTACATAAGTATCCTTGTGTATTTGATTGTCACTAGTTCAATGCCTTTTAAGGCGAACGACTCCATTTGTTTTAGCACCCATAATGATTTTACGTAGGTTTAACCTTACAGTTATATTCTTGGTGTGCTGGAGTACACTTTATTATATTTAAATTCTGTTGATTGGTTGTCGTTAAACACAAAGATACACAATGGACTATCTGTGCTCTGTCATAACCGGTATAGAAACTTGATTTTTGTGTTGTAAATCTGCAGAACTGTCAGAGTCATTGGGAGACAGTATTTATTGCAAAGCTATTTTCTATTTATTCTTTTAATTACACCTTGAAAGATAATCATCGTTCTCGAATTGATATACCATTAACAAATCTGTCTTGAGAATGGTAGGGCTGTAAATCAGTGTAGGTTTAATTGGTGATGCCTGATATAAATTAAGTCTTTCTTTTTTATATCACTGTATACCTATAACAGGCCACAGCGTTCAAGGGTACTCTTACATCATAATTAATAAAATAGCCTTGAGTGATATTCTAGAAGATTTATTGTTAGAAAGCGGAGCTTATGTAATATACGTTTATCTTTATCATGTGAGATTATAATTGCCAATACGTTTATACATGTCTGATTTGTCAAAAGTTTTGGTTAAAAAACAAAAGCACTGCTTATTTTTGATTTCCAAGTGAAACGTGTTCAACTGTGAGTGAAATAAGAAATATTATAATCAAATTCCATGGAAAAAAAATCTGGTTCCTTGAGCAGGTCTTAAACTTTAAGATACACTGTTAAAGCACGATGGTCTGCTATTTATGTGTAACATAACAATCCACTGTGTTTAAGTTTATACACACACGTGGGTTGTTAATCAGTTTTAATACTAGATTTTGAGATATATTTTCAAATAAATAAATGAGGTGAATAAAAAAAATGTAATAGTAACCGTGAAGTTAAAGTTAAATTACAACTAATATATTGTTGTAGGATATGAATTATTAATAAGAAACGTTTCAATTGTATAAAACAACGAGTCAAGTTAAGCTATAAGAAGGTTTGTTTGTTTGTTTGTTTTTGATATTCGCTCAAAGCTACACGAGGGCTATCTGCGCTAGCTGTCCTTGGTTTAGCAGTGTGAGATTAAAGGGAAGACAACTAGTCACCACCACCCATTGCCAATTCTTGGGCTACTCTTTTACCAATGAATATTGGTTTGACCGTTACATTACAACACCTCCACGGCTGAAAGGGCGAGTATGGCTGGTGCGACGGGAATTCGAACCTGTGACCTCCAGATTACGAGTCGATCGACCTAACCATGCCGGACACTATAAACTGAATGATTTATGAATTCGTCACAGTGGGTTACTGATAATTAATCAAGAGACACTATTATATTTATTATAAATATTTTTCATTATATCAGGAAAGGAAAGAAATTTGGTTTTCTAGATTTTAGCAAAATGGTAGAAATAAGAATGTTCCATAGCGACTACTGAAGGAAGAATATATCTCCAACAGACATTGAAATAGTGACAAAAAGAACAGGAATATAAACAAAATATCATTATATATTTATATTAGCACAATTTATTGTGCGAGAAATTTAATAAAGCTTCAATTCTTTAATTTTGAAATAAATGTTTTGTCCCTAAGTTTTCATTCTTATATGGTGTTCATATCTGTTACTATCCACTTTAGTTCTTTACAATTCAAATCATTTTACCTTATTCTTATCTGTTCACTCTTAATGTTCCTTCGCTGGATTGATGGGAAGTTTACAGATTTACAATGGTAAAATACGATCTTCGATTCTCCATATTGGACACAACAAATAGCCTAATGTGGCTGTTTCTAAAGCACCCGAACAAAATTATTCTTTTTATTTTTGTAAACTTAATAATTTGTCATTTTTATTATTTTCGTATTTTTAATATCTTTGCCTTTACTATTCTTTATTTAAAGATTTTTTATCTTTTAATGACAAGTTATTTTTCCTGATTATTTCATTTCATTAATCCTTTACACTTTATTTTCTATTTGTTGTTAGCATTATTACTTTATTATTTTTTTGTAAATTTTGGTCAATCGCACTATTTGTTGGTTAAAGACTGGCCCAAGGGTTGGTAGTGGGTTGTGTTGAGTAGTTGTTTTTCTTCTAGTTTATCACTGCAATATTAGGACCAGCTGACGCAGATAACCATCGTGTAGCTTTCAAGAAATGCAATACGAACCAAACTTAAGCTCCAATGGGAAATTTTGTGTTAATCTTTTTATCTTTGAATAACTGCGAGTCTTAGCAATACGAAAACTAACAAATGTTTATAATGCAGGCCTTTAATTAGCCCGAATAAAGGTAACTATGCACACACACACGTTTATCAGAAAATTGTGTAAGTAAAGTTACATAAGTGAAGTGGTGTTATTGTGAAGATTATGAAAACAATGTAGTTAAGTACAAAGCTACACATGGTTATTTGAGTTCTGCTCCCCTCAAGTATCGAAACCCGGTATCTAGCGTTGTAAGTTTGTGGACATAACGCTGTGCCACTTTAGGGAAGGAGCTCCTGTATAGAGAATAATAGAGAAATCGATGTAACATATACTTAAGTTTTTTTATGGTAATGTGTGAACATATAACATACATGCGTGTAGATAAAAACCACCTTTTAAAATGAAAGAAAATTAATACATGTCATATAAAAAGCTTTATTGCAGTACCCGTTGGTAATGCAGGGAAACAATCTAATAAAAATTTCACTACCGCACACATAGTTAGTGCAGGGAAACGAAGTAATCTACAAACATATTTACAAACAGCTTTACTGGAGTACGTGTTAGCCAAAAGGTTCCTAAAGCAGCTTTATTGCAACACACGTTGGTATAACATACTAGCCGATATTGTTGCGACAAAAACTTCACTACTCTAGAAACGTGAAATGAAAAAAATCCAATAAATCAGTCGCAAACAGCTTCAATCCACTACACTTTGGCACAACAGAAAAACTAATAAAATACTACAAAATGCTTTACTGCAATATATATTAGCGCTACAAAGAAGCCCACAAAATATTTACAAATATATTTGCTACAGTATACTTTGAGACTGCATGGAAGTCAACATAGTGGCTAAAAGGAACTTCACTGCAGTACAAATCTGCAAGGTGAGAAGCTAACAAATAGGTTACAAACAAACTCCACTGGCACAGCAGATAAACCAAAAACATTTTTATAAGTGACTTCTCTACAGTACATTTTGGAATACAGGGCAGCCAACACAATTGATACAACAAACTTAACTCCACTAGAAATATCCAAGGAGGGAAGCCACCAAATTAGTTACAAAACCATTTATATAAGGTATATATGTTTTATAATTTACAGTATTTAAACAGTGTAAGTATGTATAATATAGGGCAGTGCAGTGTGCATGACATGTACAGTATAGCATAATATGTATAATGTAGGGCAGTATGTATATAGCATAAGTATGTATAATATAGGGCAGTACAGTGTGCATAGTGTATATAACACAGAATATGTACAGTGTAGTCTGTACCGACTCTATCATAGTACGAAACTCAGATTCTCTTCAATAAATTAATATCAGATGTCTTACGTTTCAACATGAAATAATAGTTATTTAATATCATCTATGTAACAATCTGTTCTCGATATCGTACATGTAGTATATATAGCATATACCTATGCTACATGTTCCGACTATTCAATATGCTCTAAAGTGTGTTAATATTTAACAAATACAAACAAGTTTGACGTAATTGTACTGTGGTATTCATTACTAGATACTTAAAGCTATGTTTGCGGAAAACGTGATTTACCGTTACAACAACATTGCTCGTTTAAAATAATTAGTCTGTTATATTTAAACGATTGTAAAATTTTTATTTTAAAACAACAACAACAATATTTACCTATTACATTGAACAGATAGAGTTTACTTCATTACTTTAGGCCTAGTAACTAAGCAAGTTTCATTGCACGCCCACATTCATCCTTTAACTTGGTTAATATTTAATCTCGTGTTTTTACATAAGATATCGTTCGTATTAGGTCATTGCTTTTATCTTCATAATAATGACAAAAAGATATATTTACAAATAGACGCGTCTAAATATAACGATCACAAAACTAATGATATGGCCACACTCATAACTACAATGAAACAAATGGTTTATAAAAGACTTAGATAAGATGAAAAAAACACAATAAACCAATTAAGAAAAATGATTAACCTTTCACAAGATTTAAGTCAGTTGTGATAAACCTTATTACAATACCGACTATCTACCGGAGAAAAATAAAGAAAAATAAGTAGATCGAGTAGGATTAACTTTAGAAGTTTAAATATGAAAACTCACTTAACTTCAAACCAGTGATTACTCTACTCAAAATACACAGATAAACGTAAAGTAAACAATATCGTTATTTGATACAAAACGTTGACTTCAACAGAGTTTTTTTTTTGTTTTTTTTCTGCAGAATTTCGTTCAAAGCTACTAAAGAGCTATCTGTTCTAACCAGTGTTCAGAAGGGGCCATCGACTGATCACCAAGAAAAAATAAACCTCATTAAGATTCTAGAAATGACTCTAGTTGTATATGACAATCACAAGTGACCTAAATTAACAATACACATGGACACCCTCAATTAATTTATATTTTTAATAACCATACTGCTTTCTCAACCTTTGTATTAGTTCAACTGGGCAAGATACAAGAAGTTATAATTGATTATATTTGCCATTAAATTATTAGAATAAGAACCAAAAGTCTTTACACTCTCTGTAATTCTTGCATATTTTCTGCTGAAAAAGAGTTAAGACTTATATTATTATGGGGAGTTATTCTGATATTTATAGACTTAAAGAAAAAGAAGCAAATTTTCTAATACACGTAATTCTAGGATTGTGTAATCCAGCACTGGCATTAGCCATCTATAATTTTAAAATGATGGATTAGAGGATAAGACAGCTAGTCAACACTACTCACCTTCTCAACTCTTGGGCTACTTCTATAATTTTAAAATGATGGATTAGAGGATAAGACAGCTAGTCAACACTACTCACCTTCACAACTCTTGGGCTACTTTTTGTCAGAAAAAAGTGGGATTGACAGTGACATCATAAGTCCCCCACAGTTAAAAGGGCAATAATGCGTGGCGAGGAGTTTCGATTCCGTAGCTTGTAACTGGGCATGTTATACCTGTATAGAAAATTAATAAAATCTTGTAACGAACGTTTGCATCTGCTAAAACATTACCTTGTCGCCACAAATTCGATTCATAGCACCAAGGTAGCACCCACATTTTGGGGTTACAGCATGTTTTACCATGCAACGTGCAATGTCGCCACTGGTAGTCTCACGTCTGAACTATATTGTCGCAGCCTTTTCTGTGTAATAGCATTCGTAAAGCGAGATTGTTGAAAGACACAACGTTTTGAAGAATGAAACTTTGAATGGAGGCTAAAATATGCACACAGGAACACATATGGTACTGAAATCGGTTCCCAGTACCCATGACAACTCCAATGTCAGCGAAGTAAACGTTGTGGTTAAGATAGAGAATTCAAAGAAACACATGTTTTCATGAGAATTTTGGCCAAGGAGGTTAGAATTACAGCAATTCCATTCTATCAAACACTTATCAAGTAGCTTGATGCAGCTCCTAAGGAGTTTTCTACTTTTGGTCTGCTAAAACTTAGTTTTGGAAATTCGACGTCCACATAAGATGGTAGATATATGAAATTATTGTCAGGATGGGTGACTGAACATTAGCGTCCTTTGAAGAAACTTGTTGCAATGAAAATCCGAAGCAATGAAATTGTGCTTAACACAAGGCACCCGACCGAGCACCGTCTACGATAGAGGAAGTGTTCCACTAAAAAAGCACGAGACCTGGAAAAAATCATAATTACAATCATTCGATATTGTGAGATTTCTTGACATTATTTTATAACATTGTTTGCGTTTGTTTCCTTGTTTGTTGTTTTTGAGCTAATCCACATTGGACTATCTGCCGTGTCTTCCGCGGGAAATCGAAACCCGGATTTTAACTTTGCAAGTCCGTATACTTACCGCTGTGTATCTGTGGGAACACACCATGGTGCGAAACTCATAGGACAGCAAATACCAAAACTATTGGACAGTCTGCGGTCTATTTTGTAAGTGATGGTTCTTAGCCATACTTATATTGTCTTTCTTTTTAAACACTTACTGACTTTTAATTCGCTATGTGAGCACTTACTAACTTTTTATTGGCTATATGAACACTTGCTAACTTCTTATTGGCTATATGAACATTTACTAATTTCTTATTGGCTGTATAAGCACTTACTGACCATAAGAGGAAATCATGAAAATGCTATATTTGTTATAATCGGGATGTTTAACCAACTTGTAAAACGAAATAGACAGAAAGCTGTCAGCTAAATACTTATCCGTATATTTATTTAAGAGAAACCGGGTGTATATATATGTGTGTGTGTGTGTGAACGTGCTAATTTACATACTAATTTAACGCATAGGAGGGAGATATTGTAATAATGAGAATGGCATAGAGGGATCAGATCTGAGCGGTGGGTTCTAATTGTATAATGCCATATTTGAAGACAATTAGTCCAAAGTTTTGCCAGCTACAAGTGAGCAAAACACATGAGAAAGACATAAGTCCCCGAGGGGACGTAGCTTAGTAGTATCTGAGCATCGGTCCTTCTTACAAGCAGTTAGAGGGAGTCCTTTGTGGAATACATTTTGCTTAGTGACAATCAGGTCAAAGGTTCACCACACACACAGATTGTTGTCAAGTAATGGTTTAGATGTAGGTATAATATGATATTAATTTGACTTAACTGCAAATAACATAGTGTTTGATTGATATCAAAATTTATAAATTATTTTCTAATTAAATACTTTTAAAGAAATAATATGCTACACAAATGTAAGAAAAACTGCATGCTTAAGGAAGATTCCAACTTTGTACTTTATATATGTAACTGTAACTTCTAGGCTAAAGTTATTTCAATAACATATTAAGTAGTATATCGGTATTTAGATGGAAATAAACGTCCTTTCAAACAAATGAAATGTTTATGTTATTTTGTTTGAGAACCAATGTCATCTTTACCAAATGAAACTTAGAATCATTAAACCAGCTAATTATTTTCCATTGTTAGTGATTGTCGTTACTTTTACAGAAGGCGCGACATAGCCAGGCGGTTAAGGCGCTCAACTCTTAATCTGAGGATTGCGGGTTCGAATCCTCGTCACACCAAACATGCTCGCCCTTTCAGCCGTGGTGACGTTATAATGTGACGATCAATCCCATTATTCGTTGGATAAGGGTAGCCCAAGAGTTGGCGGTGAGTGGTGATGACTAGCTGCATTCCCTCTAGTCTTACACTGCTAAATTAGGGACGGCTAGCACAGATAGCCCTCGTGTAGCTTTACGCGAAATTCCAAAACACAAACTTTTAAAAAAAGATCGCAAGGAGTTCCTAAGATGTAAGCTACTTAGTAGCTAACGTTCCGAAACTTTCTTGCATTCTTCGTCTACAGCTAAAACTACTTTAAGTTAAGCATATTCTCTTATCATTTATTACCCAGAGTTAAATTTCCATGGGAAAGACATGAAACCTGTTCTTTATAGTTTTTACTCACTCATTACCTAAAGTATTTCTGTTTACTTTTACAATATTTTTTAACCTTAATGTTTCTTAAATGAAAGAAACAGTTTGACGAACGTTTTAACAAGAGATGGCACTAGCTGCTAGCCCACGCGACTCTAAAAATTGAAGACCGTGAGCGATGTCGGTCTAAGAGACAAGGACCATGTGGTTTGTGTATATGTGTGTGTGTGACGGCTCGAGATGTTAAAGTCAAGCAAGCTCGATGCTTGCACTTGCGGATGAGTGCACGGAATACCGTAGAAATGTCGATAATGTAATGTTCTAAACTGGTTGTAAACATGTGTGCTTTCCGGTTCAGACTACGCAATTAAAGCTGACCTCCAAAATGACGTTAGAGAGGAAACGATCATCTCGGCGAAGTAGAAGAGAAGGTCACCATCCCGCGAAAAAACGGCGGCCAGCCAATAGATGTAAAACGTGCTGCCGGAAGTTCACAGCTTTCATGTTTTCTCACGTCGGTTTGTGCGGACTTGTGGTCGGATACAGCATCATGGGCGCTTTCGCTTTCCGGGCGCTCGAGGCTCCCTACGAGGAGGAGAAAGCGAGTGAAGTAATCGAGATGCGGGAGCAGACGGTGAAGCGACTGTGGGATATCACATGTAATTATAATGTGCTCTACAGAGAAAATTGGACCAGAACTGTGACCTCTGAGATAGAAGACTTCCAGTCTGCTCTGATAGCGGCAGTCAGGGACGGATATGACGGCAAGGGAGTGGAGGCTGGTCAACAGTGGTCATTCTCGGGAGCTTTTCTCTACTCGCTCACTGTCATCACCACTATCGGTAAGACGTTGTCAACTTAACTTTTACGTACATAACATTTTCGCTATTCACCCTCAAATTTCTGACTCGTTTTCGTACTGTCCACTATTGGTGGGGTTTACGTATGACACACAAAGTATTGTTTTTATTCGTCACAACATTGTGTTAAGAACTCTACTAGAAATAATGTGAGTAAAAATACTCATTTTCTGTAGGGGTTGTTTGTTAAATTTTAAGTATAAAGCTACACCATAGTTATCACGGATACCGAAATATGGTTTTTATTGTTTATAACCCTTCAGATTTACTGTTGATCCACTAAGTGTGTAGGTGGGTAGGGAATATGAGGACTTGTAAAAGTTTAAAAAACAAAATGATGAAAATCTAGTTTAGTAAGAGCAACGAGACACGTGCTACATGAACTACACGTGTTACGTCAGAGTATATGTTTCAGAATTTGGTTTGGTTGTTGTTAAACGTATAGCAACACAAAGGGGCTATATGTATTCTGCCCACTAAGGGTGTCGAAACCCAATTTTTGCGTCGGATGCCTGCAGAGCGTTTCATAACTCAGTTTAATGCATCACTTCGTGTTTTAACGCAGGTGACTCCATGAGTTGTATTTATTACAATGCAGATAGTACATTTGTTAATTTTTGTGTATGACACGATGACTATTACGGACCCTCCTAACCAACAAAGTTATGGCATCACAAGCCATATGGTGCACAAACAGTTTAGAACGGTGCACTTGCAAAGCCGGTGTATGTGTGGGGGTGGGGTCGGGTTTAATGCACAAAATAAAAGTTGAAATGTCATTTTTCACTGTAATATTTAATATTTATTCATTTGTTTATTTGTTTAGAACCTTCGAGTAAAGAAATACAAAGACTACCTGTGCACAGCCATTCCTAATTTTAAACTAATAAACAAAATGAAAAACAGGTAGTCAACAGCACTCGCCAGAAACTTTTGGGCATTTATCATACGAACAAATGACGTTATTTCACCGTAATCTTATAACGCAGCCACAATCCCAAAGTGTGGACAAGATTTTCCAAGAAAAGGGCGCGAAACACGAGCTCTCAGACTCGTACTATGAGCATATTTATTGGAAAGGATAAAGGTGATGACAAATATCTTTGTCTCATAGGCAAAAAAGCCATCTATAATCACCGACTTGTGAATAAAAATTCAGTTTAAAAAACAATAAAAAATAATTATGAATATTTATCACAATTCAGAATCAACTTCCATAAACCGATGAAAAAAAAGTGAAGAGTTACGAGATTTAATTGGATTTCTTCTGGGAATTACATGTTATTCATGTTATTACATGTTATTCTTAGGCTTAGTTTGGTACATCTTATTTATTTATTTCCATACAGATAACATAAATATTTACTATAAGCAAAATATAGTTAGTGTGTGTGGGGGTTGTATTTGCAGCTTAGATACATGTATTTAACATAAATGTAACTGATATATCGATGATGATCTTTGAGTACCTTTGCTACCCCATTCATTTACTCGAAGTTCATTTCTATGCTGTTGCTTTAGGTTCATTAGAACTACCTTTTGAAACTCTTGATGTTATTTTTGCCTAATTCACCAGTCCGACTCCCCTCGTTAGTCTGAATGTTTATACAATTTTTTCGTGTGTTTTTTTGTAAGACTGCATTCGCAGTAAAATGTAACATGTGATATAAAGGGATGTCTCCTTGCCGTAAAAACGATCTCCGCACTTTGAGGTTCTGAGTGCACTGTAAGTTTGTCTATTGTGAAAAGTTAGCGCAAAGCTATACAAAGCCTACCTGTGCAAATTGTTATTAATTTTGAACTGATAGGCCAATTTTTGGACTACTTTCTGTCATATTGAAAAGTTAGGTTAACTGTTACTCTTATAGCACACTCTCAGCACACTTTTTATGCTCAAGGATAACGTCATACAAATTCTAAATCATGAAATTTACAGTCCAGGAACGTAACTACTAGGCCACGCCCGACTAAGAGTAATGATCAAAACTCACTGTTCGACCAGAAAAAAAAGTGACCAAAGAGTTAAGGGCAGGTGTTCTTGACTTTTTGCTATCTCCATAGAAAATTGAAGATCTGGTACGCGAGCATAGCTTTGCCTGAATATAAAATAAAAACGGAGATATTTCGTGTATGTTTGTGGTGTTTAAATCTAAAGTTAATGCAACTAATACCTGACAATGGAAATATGTGGTTTCAAATTCAAATAGCAATTTTAATATAAACCCAGTTTTTTGTTTAAGAAAGAAGAAGATGAAAATGTTCTCCGTTAGCTCAGCGGTACGTTTACAGAATTAGAATGGAAACATGCGGAGCTTAATTCCTCAAAGTGGACAGATCACAGATGTTTTACTGTGTGGTTTTGGGATTAAACAAAGAAACAGGAAAATATATAGATGATTATTACATACCACACCGTAGTAATATTAACTAAAATAAAACGTAAATTAATGTCGTTAGATTTTTCAAAAACCCAGAAACAAATAAATTAGTTAGGGTTACGTCACCCTATTCTTCTCAAAATGTATCATTTATATATGTATATAGAGGATACTTGAAGTAACAAGTTAAAAAAAACAACGCTCATGACCACAGTCTTAACATTTAACCTGGAACAAACGGATGCGTTAGATGTAACATTGGTTCCTTTAAATGCAATTATCAGGAGATATCTATTACATTTTTCTTTGCTAAATCTTAGTTATGTAATATAATGTTGTAATACATTGTTTTATTTTTTTCTCTTTCTACTATATTAAGAGTAAAAATGCTTTTAAACACAGCTAAAGATAAAATATTTATTAAAAATTTCAGTCGAAATGTTTCTGCAACACAGTTGCTATCATCAGAGCTGCATTACCGAAACTAGTCAGCTGAAACGTTCGATAAAGATTTTATCTTTGATTGTGTAAAGAAACGTTGTTCTTGCTTTTCTTCTTTTATCAGACCTTGTTTATCGTTTTATTACAGCCCATCAAGAGCCCTCCAAAGATAAATCTGGTTGGTAATGTTTGTATTATTACAGTTAGTAACTGAATTATTTGACCTGGTTTTATTCGAACCAGCGTTTAAACATACACCATAAAAATGGTCGCCTTCAGTCAGTTTAAAGACATTCTCATTAAAAAAAAAAAAAAGCGAGGCCGAAGTTTTATTATCCATGTCGACATCTGTGTATCGGTTAACTTGTCGACTGCATGATTGCCTGGTCTATTTCGGGAACCAATGTCGTTCACAATATAGTAAGGTGAATCCATTACGCAGAACCCCACCAACTGGGACTTGTTTTCTTCCGCCAGGGTGACTGTTTCACTCCGTGAATAAAAATAATTAAACTGTTATTTTAGAAAACGTAAAAAACAAAACAAAAAACGATTAAAGATACCTAAAAAGTGACTTAAATTTGCATACCGTGAGGAACATCTGAGTTGACATTTTCGACCGTACATTCATTTATTAGAAGCGTATTTAAGGTAATATTTTAATCAGGTGCATTTGGGAAAAAAACCCAAAAAAGCAACCAAAAATAACTGATATCTTAATAGCATCGTTGCGTATTTTATTTTTCCTATAAAAATTATAAATACTGTTGCCAAGCTACGCCACTTTCAACCGCTTTATCTCATAAAAATACAAGTACTTTGCTTATCCAGTCGTCATAAAAATGCTAATAATACGATTTATTTTGCTTTGAATTTCGCGCAAAGCTACTCGAGGGCTATCTGCGCTAGCTATCCCTAATTTAGCAATGTAAGGCTAGAGGGAATACAGCTAGTCATCACCACCCATCGCCAACTCTTGAGCTACTCTTTTACCAAAGAATAGTGGGCTTGATCGAAACATTATAACGCCTCCATGGCTGAAGCGGCTAGCATGTTTGGTGTGACGACTAATAATACGATAATCTGTTTTTACTTATCCATGTCTTTCATTATAAAAATATGAATATTTTATTAATCAGGTGTACTTATTTTGTTGTGAAAATATATATGCGCTACTAATGTGTTTATCGTTTTATGTTCTTTGTTATAAAAAAAATGAATATTATACTAATGCGTCATATTTACCCAATATTATCCTTAAATTAGCATAAAATACCCACGATCAACCCCCATGATACACGTAGGCCCCAGTGTAACGATTAAGCTCCTCCACTGTCCCCATTTACTTTTATAGATACCTTAAGGGGGGTTTCGCTCCTGGTACCTGAGCATGTGTGCCCAGTTTGGTATCGTTAGTTCCTGAATGTAGGTATGAATAGAGTGCCCCAAAATTCTCAGAGAGGTCAGGATTATGAAAATTGATAACAGACTCTAGTTTATCTACCATTAATATGTATTCTCAGATATCTATAACGCTTGTTTTAGACCTCTTTTACAGGAGGACCATGTAATTTTGTAAATGACTCCTTCGGGCCACCTTGAGTTCGTTTGCTAAGTTCGGTCTTGCTAGCTCAAAATCTGTAGGAGGAATTTGCGGACAGACAAACAAACAAATTTACACATATTATGAATTAATATACATACTAACATTCTCACTTCATTTTATGTTACTTAGCTTATGATTACAACATTAATCTATCTCACCAATATACACATTCACATTACGTCTTAATTTGCTCAGTGTATGGTTACAACATTAATTTATTTCATCTTTACGCATCTTCACGCTACACCTAACGTTAGTAAGTATATGCTTACTATATACCCTTTTTTTTTTTTTATTATATCTAAGTTATTCCAAAAGCATCTGTTATAAATGACTTGGCTACTGCAGTTGTGCCCTACTGTTCGTTTCCTGTCAGGAAGGACCGTGATTAGTAAGAAAGTGTCGTTTTTAGTTCATTTAGATTCTTTAAAGACCCACAATATTTGACTAACAGTAAGAACCTTCGAGGCTCGCGCTTGGACGAAAACAAAATACAAAACAAAACAAAACAAAAAACAACGTGCTGTTTTAAGTCGTCGTAAATAAAGCCAAACACAACACGAAGCAGCCGAATTCTTGAGAAATATCACATGGCCAGCACACCTTCAGCACTCTATGGTCTTGTTGAATATTCTCAGCATGTTTGGCATCATGAAAAAACAGACGACAGCAGCCGACGTCAGCACCAAACAGCGTTGAAAGATAGAGGTATATTAAGAAATGCACGTGCAATAACAACAACAACTGCGGGGTAAGGGTTGTTGCAAATTAAGCTTCAAATTTCTTGTTTATTTTAATATCATTTTCAATTTTACGCTATGATAAGTATTTTTATATTTTTTGTTTGTTACAACAACAGGTATAAAGACATGAACAAAAACATTTTTGGGGAAGTTACCAGTTTCTGCGTAACTATATATAGGACCCCACATAATAATAGGTGGAATTACTTGCGATATTGTTTATATGTTTTTGTATAACTTATATGTTGGTAAGAACACTTCCAATCAGCAAAATAAGGGACCACAAGCAACGGTACGAAAAAGTTTTAAAATGTTTGTTTAAAAAGCCAATGTGCTGTATCGGAAATTTGAGGATTTAAAAAACAAAACAACTTAAAACAAAATACGAAAAAAAATGGAATTATATGTTTACCCTGGTATTGTATTGCAGCAAAAGTGGAATAATTTTAACATAACACGATATTATATGTATGTATACGTATGTATGTGTATTTTTCACACGTACCAAAAATATAAATTCGGGATCAATTTAATTCACAAAACACTGCTACTTATTTTACGAATAGCACAAATTATAGTGATCCAAAAAAGGAGTTCTCGTTTTGATAAACACTCTTCTATTACAACTAAAAATGTTTTAAATGTTTTTGCCAGTCAGAAGTCCTCTTATTTATGTAAACCAAAGAGAAGAATGAAATACGTAATATTCCTTTCAACTTCAATATTATAGTTTCTAGGGGAAATTAGATACAGCTCTAAATCTCAAGACATTTCTCTTGATATATATAGCAAAAACGAATTATTCATTAGCTATTCGCATACTTCCCTAAATACTTGGAACTTGAGTACCAGAGCTGTCACCAAGTTCATACATATTTCTTTCACTAACCAGACACAGAGAACGAGGTATCGACAAAACGTGTATAAGTTTACTACAGCATTAAAAACGTTACAAAATGCACAAAATTTGACTCTCTGTCACATCCAGAAAAATGAATTGTTCTCTAAAGGTGCATACGTTATTTCGAGCACCATGAAATGTCACCAAAGTCCACACTTTCTACGATACCCGTAAAACAAACAGCAGATGTGGAACTTGAGACAACTTCACTGAGTGTCCATTCACTTATTATCACGTTTGGAAAGGTGTCTCTGACATCGAATTGCCCGGATAGATATATTTAATAATATTTTTAAAACATTTTTATGTCATTCGTTAAAGAAGAGCTCTGGGCTTCGAAGCTGACGAAGTTGGGTTCAATTCCGTGCGACACCCCAAAATGTTCACCGCCTTTAAAGCTGTGAGTGTACTGTAATAGTTAATAGTCAATTCGCGAGCGTGAATGGTGTGACTGGCAGGTTATTGCTCATTAGCTTTCCTTCCTTTAGTCAACAGTTAAAAATGGAGAGGGCAGAAGATAACCGCAGTAGCTCTGCCATAAATACAAGTACAGTCGACAGAAAAACATAAATAAACAACCCAACAGTTTAGATACATTTTAACCCCACACACTTGCCAAATTATCCACGAGAAAAGTCCTAACATTTAATGTCATCTATTTGAAGAAAACAACAAACAAAAACCTTTGCATTTGTTATAACATATCCAGAAAGGGAAGAGGTATACATTGCAATGGCATATGTCTTTGCATTATCTGAGAAGAGCACAAGATATACAGAAAAGCCACATTTGTTTTTAAAAAAACATTTGCGAGGTTCAAGAGTTATCCAGTGATATTTTAAATATTTTAGGAAAAAAAAAGATAATTTATGACTTTACTTTCTAAAATACCCAGAAGGTGTAGAAATTATTAAAGTTGTATACACTTTCTGAAGCACAGTAAAAGGAGCCATACTATTAAATTTGTTATATTTTTTTACGATTTCTGAAAACAATTTCAAATCTTGAAAACTAGTCATAAAATCCTCTTAAATCGCACACATTGAAAATATAATGATATCTTCTGTCAGGTCTGACAAATGGCTGAAGTTTAAAAGGAAAGGGAACGTTTATGAATCATTTATCGTTAATTTTTGTGCCATAACAATGTGAAGGTAAATGAAAACGTTTAATCTTGGTTGTTTGAAAGTTTCCTGCGAAACTATACAACGTCGTCCTAAAATGTAAAATAACAGAATTGAGTGAAGACAGCTAATCGACAGTACCGACTGTCAATTTTTGGGTTACTTTTGACTTATTGAAGAGAGTGATTTGGTTATCACCGTCTTTATAGTACACTTACGTCCCAAAATGTGGAGTGCGTTTTTGTAGAAATGGATCGCTAGCCATGAATCCTCAAATTCACAGTCCAGACATGGTGATCACCCTCATAATGCATCCCTGCCACAAAGTGTGGAGCAGCAATGGATCACGAAACACGTATCCTTAGATTCTCAGTTCAGGTAAGCTAACCATTGACAAACTCTACTAAATTTAAATGCATTTTGAAGCAAAGAAAGAAAATCGATCTTATTCTGACCTTATAGAAAGTCATTTTATGTTTAAATGAGCTTTCTTTCAAAACATGATGAACAGCTTGTAATCACTGTCATGTCACAACAACAGGGAGGAAGAAAAGTCTGAAAAACCAATGAAAATGCCTCATTTATTCTCCAAATTGTCTTTCAAACAAACCGCGTGTTTCGTTTTGTTTTTCGCGCGTCTCGTTTTATAAGAACTTAAACAACAACAGACGTGATGAGATTGTTTATAAATGCATTCCTTGGTTTTTCTAGTTATCTCACACTAAAAAGAGTAGTGAGACGTTAAATTACAGCCCGCTGTTTTGAAAGTTTGTAGTTAAGCACAAAGGTCTACAATAGGCTATTTGTGCTCCTCCCACTACGGGTATTCAAACCCGGTTTTTAGCATTGTAAGTTCGCAATATACCGGTGTGTCACTGGGGAATATTTTTCAAACTTATACGAGTTTATCTTATTACTGACGTTTAGCGATATACTTAAATTTAGACAAAATTATTTCTATTTTAATGAATTCATATTTTTGCTCAGAATTTTACTGTAACTGGATACTTACGGAACCAAACGTTACTGTATAACCTTTTCTTTTTTCACTTGCATTTTTCCAAGTTTTTGTTCCCAAGTACTGTTTTCTTTTTAAAATATGTTGACTATTAAATTTATTTATCAACTCCACTGATATTTTTGTATGTTTTACACAATCGATAGAAATTTCCTATCTATCGCGTTGTATATGTATTTACATGTGCACATATGCTTAATTTTACACGGGTGAAATGTCCCCAATACTTTTTAAGGACTAATATTTTGATGTAATACCCTCGTGCATACCTCACATACAGTAACTGTCTCCCCACTTTTGAAACCCAAGCTACGCCACTACATGTGTATATTCATATGTTAACGTGCTTAAAAATTAATTCATGTTAACATTTAAACTCACAACACAACAATTTTGACAAAATAATTTACCTTTCACACTCTATAACTGTTGCACGTCGACGCTACTAGAATCTATCAACGCATAGCAAGATAATATTTCTTGTTGCTAATACCTGATAAAACTAGCATCTACACTGATACCACTGACAGTTATACTTATAACTTTGCTACTCCTTAACGATGACGTAAAATAATCATCATCTTACAATAGATTATCGAATAGTAGTTATACGTGTGTGGTGAAGTGTAGTTAACTTAATTGTGACGTTATTTTATTCAGTTTTATTTTACTTTTCTGTTTATTTTTCTATCCACTCTCTGGATATTGTACTTAACGAAGTACTCAGAAGAAGGTACAGACAGTAATTAACCGAAACTACAGAGGATCTTTCATCTTCAACACGTATTGATTCGCGTTTCAAATTGCTTAGACTTGCGTATTCATGATACTTTATATTTTTCATATAGTTATAAAAACACGGTCTATTACCAGACCAGGAAAAATGACAGGTAGTTTCGTCACGCCCATCAGTGGCACAGATCTATGGCCTTACAACGTTATAAACCGGGTTTTAGTAGCTGTGGTGGGCAGAGCACAGATAGCCCATTGTATAGCTTTCTTCTTAACTACAAACAAACAAAATTTCGTCATAGAGTTAAATTACTTTCCTTAACATAAACAGAGAAGATAATATTTTCATAAGTATCAAGATGTTCATAGCAGACATTATTAATACCAAGTTTCACTACGTGACATTATATTTATGAAACAAGGCTGGCTACGGTTTTATGATAATAGTAGTGTTCGCTGTAGGTGCATTGTATTTATAATTTAAGACTGGTTTTGTTATTATGATAAAAGTGTTTGCTTTATGTGGATTGTATCTTATAACACAAGGCTGGGTGTGTTATATTAACCACATTTGAATTTTACGTGTTACAGAAAGTTAATATTTCCCTTTAACATTTGTGCTACCAATAATATAGCAATTCGAATATTCAGTTAAATGATAAATCATGCAGATATGGACTAAATACAGGGCAGACTTCTAGATTTTAGACATTGCTGACCACAGGAGGAGGTAACAGCCTCTCAGAAGACTCGTCGCAACAAGGGCTTTATTTAGACCTTTGAACCGTTGTAATTAATGGAGCCGAGTGTCACTTTTAGAACGCGCCCACAGCTGAACGTGTGGAGCGAATTTAGCAGTATAGTGGTACAAACTTTTGACTTTTCGATATGCAGTCCGTCATGCTAGACACTAGACCATGCTCAACCTTGAGTAAATATTAGGTATTATGTGTAAATAATTATTTTAATCTTCATAGAGTGTTTAAGTCAATGAATATTGTATTTAAGCATTATTTTTCTTTAGACTAATACAATAAAGATATTTGAAGTAGTTTTGTTATTATTATTATTAACAATAACTGAACTAAATATAGTAAAGGAATGGTTATAAAAATAATTAGTTTATGTGTTTTTAATGCTAGATTTCTTTCACGCACATTAGCTTGAATGGTTAAGGGATACAAGTTTCAAATTAAGATGTCAGAAAAAGAAAATTAGGCGATTACCTTTTAACACGTTACATCAAGACTATTTAGGATATCTTAGTTCACTGTTTTGTAAAACTGAAATAGAAATCTTTCTTTTCCTCGTCTTCACTTACACACTGCGTGAAAAGTCTATGAATAGTAAAGCCGCTGAGAAACCGAAGCGTCACTGTCACTTCTTTACTTTTATCAACATTATCTCATCTTTACATTCCGGTTTACCCAACATTGAACATCTGTTCTTGTTGCTAGGATACAATGACGCAGGGTGGACAACTCCTCTCGTCATTTGGATACCAAAATGACACAGAAGGCAGGCTACCACTACCACACTCGCTTGAAGTACACCATTTCCTTGCTTTGTTTTGTTTCTGTTGTCATTTTTGGTATAAGTTTGTTCTGATTATCAACAGAATAAGGTTTTTCATTTAGTAAATCTTTAAACGTAGCTGTAGTTAAGTTCACAGGGAAGTAGAACAAAACATATACTTGGGAATTGTCCAGGACAACGTTCAACGTCTTATAATAATTGATGGGGCAAAAACACGTGCACATCTTTTATACCAGCATAACATTGTATGGATTAGTCGTTCGGTACAGGACAAAACGTACACCCTCTGATGTCAGCTACGCTTCTCTGAAATGAAAATAAGCACAGTAGAAGTTACATACTACCAGAAATACATGTAGTGTCGTTATAAGAAGTTGCATGCAAACATGGATAGTTATAATGTCGATATAAGTAGTTACATACCTCCAAGAATAGTTGTAATGTCGATATACGAATTGCATATCATCATAAGTATGATGAAATTTTTTCTAAAAAGTAGCATACAACTGTACTGTCGCTCTAAGAAGTTACATAGCATCAGGAACGGTTTAGATGTCGCTCTAAGGAGTTAGATACCATCGAAATAGTTGTGATATCACTTTAAGAAGTTAGGCACTACCAGGGCTATTTGTAATGTCGCTCTAAGAAGTCATATGCCACCAGAAATAGTGGTAATGTTGCTATAAGAAGTTACATACCATCAGGGATAGGTGTAATACGCTCCAAGCAGTTGTACGCAATGGAGTATATAGTAATTTCTTTATGAAAAGTGGTATACGTCCAGGGATAAATATTAATGTTGCTCTAAGAAGTTGTATATCAATAGGGGCAGCCGTAATTTGTTTTTAGGAAGTTACATACTACCAGGAATAGTTGTAATATCACTCTAAGACGTTACATATCTCCATGAATAGTTGTAATGCCACTCTAGGAAGTTACATACTACCAGGAATAATTGTAATGTCACTCTAAGAAGTTACATACCTCCAAGAATAGTTGTAATGTCACTCTAAGAAGTTACATGCTACCAGGAATACGAGAAATATCGCGCTACTGGGTTCCCCTCTGACTTGGTTACTAATAAATTCGAACATTCTGTAAATTGCATTTTCGGTTATAAGAACACAATTATAAGTGTTAACATAAACCTTAGATTTAAAGCATTTATAAAATACAGTTTGAATCTACTTAAACATTCGTTAGTGTCTAAACATATAATTTATAAATAGCATCAGAGAACTTACAAACCTGCGTTTACCGGAGCATCTGTTACCACCCTGAACGAGTCTGCAATTTTTAGAATCCATAAATTAACGGATTATCTAAATATTTACTTTGAGCATATACGAACATTCAAACTCAAAATCTATATCAATTCAGAAGATTTATTTTGACATGAATGTATGTTTAAGAGTATCCACTAAGTATCTAACTGCTACGAGAAAATCTACCACATGAAATGATAGTACTTTATATAAACCTTAGGTTTATGTTACTGCATCATGAAATATTCAATGAAATCGTAAAAAACAAACAAAAAACTATATATATTATAACAAGACGATCTTATAGATTTTGTATATTGTTTGGTTTGATAGCACCACTGTAAATACTACATAGATGATGTCGTTTAAGGCGTTATATTTGTAAAACACTCACCAAATCAACTTTGTTTCATATTTTGTTATTGTCGTTACATTGATGTGTGATCACGAAATTGTTGCTATGTTAATCAATTGGAAATAAAAGAACAGAAAATTAATCAAATAAATAGTCCATGATCGTCGCAACGACTAACAATCAATAAAGATTTGCAAAAAATAAAAAAGAAATTGATTTTTTTTTGCAGTTAACTAGTTAACAACAAAATAAAATAAAATATCTGGTCATAGTGAAGCACTAAACAATGAAATACAGATGGCTTAACACTGAGCCATTCTAATAAAAGATCTGATCCTACTGAAGTTCAAAACAATGAGATACAGGTGGCTTAACACTGGGCCATTGTAATAAAAGATTTGATACAACTAAAGTACAAAACAATGAGATACAGGTGGTTTAACATTGGGTCATTGCGCATTATATGAGAAATTTATTTTTATGATGAATAACTGCAGTTATACAGAATTTCGATTTATCTGCCTGTTTTTAAGCCAGGTAAGGAACCTCGGAAGTTTTGGGATTTTATCAACGAAAGTGAATACATTATTCTATCATATAATATAATTTGTTATATCGCAAAATGATGTTCATACATGGTTTATAAATCATGTAAAACGAACTTGGTCAAAAGGTCACTCTCGAACTAATACATTTTATATAAGATATATATATATGTGTTTGTGTATTTGTTTATGAGTGCATAAATAATAATCAGTGATGACGAGAAACCCACTTGTAGAAAAACCTGAACCTGACGATGACCGAAGAAGGTCGAAACGTTGTTCGCTCCTGTACATAAAATGTTCTCAACCCAAACGAGCCGTTTTTACATATATATGAGTGCAGAAAGTATTGTAAAGTGTTCCATAACTAAGCGTTTGTTCTCTTCTCTATTTTTAACATATTTATCCTGTACCACATGAACTTCAGGTGTACTTGTTAATAGAAAGTTGTTATTGGCTTTTATTTCAATTGATTTATACTCATAGACTAACTTTAGAATCTATCCTATGCATATTCCTTGTTTAACTTGTAGCTATCAGTTGTGTGAGCTAATGAACGTTCATATGACAGGAGATTTCTTATAATATATAGATGGTATCTAATGTGACTACTGGTCTTCTACGAATGTATACGGATATTAATATCACAGCGGTATAGCTTTAACTCAACAGGGTCATTAAAAGAAAGAGGAAGCGAAACGTCTAGCATGGGTTTTGAGCAGAACCCTCAGTTGGGACAACCATTTTGTATATTATTTAAGGCTTACCACTTACTAGTTAACAATATGCTAAAACAATGGCTACCATTAAAAGCCAATTGATCGGAAATCATAGACAAATATCCAAAATCCAAAAAGGTTACTTTGAAATATAATCGAAAACTGAGTGAATAAAGAAACAGTGCACGTTGAACATTCTCTGATTTGCTGTAGGATAAAACGCTTATTCAAGATAATATGTAAATCGTTGGTTCTTATTTACAACAACAACTTTAAAAAATCGTAACTTCAAACTTCCAGCCAAGTCTATCTATACCATTCAACTGTATTATTTCGTCTACTCTTTACCCTTGATAAATAAAAAAAAAAATATTTTCCCTTTGTCGGTGGAATGATTAGGCGTGGGAATTTACGGCGTTTCAGTATAATATCAAACGAAAACAGGACTTCCAACTAAAATTATTCGCAGTTTATCAAACTTCCTGGAGGTAAGTAGCATTATAGTAGAGGTGGAAGACACTCTCTCAGATATTTTACTCCCCAAGAGAGGATAGAACTATCTAGCCCTACCCTGTTTATCATAGGTGTAAACGAAACGTCTGTAAAAGACTTAAATTTCACATAATGCTCACACTTCGCAGATGATGTGGTCATCTGGAAGAGAGCCTAAAATAATATGTACATCATGTACAACAGCAAGGTATGGGTAAGTTTTGACCGGTTTAAATACTGACACGCTGGTTAAAATGACCTGAACTACTCAATTGTTTTCAGAGAATACTCATGATTAAAACCCAGACGTGTTTGCACCGTGATTGCTCAACCTGCATGAAACAACTCATTTTATTACTTGTTGTATTTTTAATGCCACTAAGTATACTTTAAGACAGAGCTTATTTTATGTGATCTAAAACAAATTTATTTATGTAGATTACATTATTATTTCAGTGTACTGTAGTGAGAACGCAAGATTGTGCAAACCTACATCAGCGTTCGCGTGTAATTACATCAAACTAATATCAGCCCACAAGGCATTGAAAAGGCAATGTGAAGCTTCATTTACAAACGTTAAAAATAATTCTAGCATTGCGTGAGTGTGGGAAGTATCATCGGAAGAATCTGGCATTGTGTATGTGTTGGAAGTATCACCGGAAGAATCTAGCATTGTGTATGTGTTGGAAGTATCACCGGAAGAATCTGGCATTGTGTATGTGTTGGAAGTATCACCGGAAGAATCTAGCATTGTGTAAGTGTGGGAAGTATTAAGGCAAGAATTCTATGTGGATTAAATAAAGTCACAACAACATGAACACAATATCATTAGCGCGAAGCCCTCGAGTAGCTTTGCGCGAAATTCAAAAAACAAACAAACTTTGGTTTATAAGCATTTATTCTTAGATGTACATATAATCACTATTTTCGTATCAAAAGTACATGAAAGCGAGCATATTGGTCTGCCTGCGACATAGATAGCGAATGAGAATACAAGCACTATTTATTTACTTTAATGTAATTACATATTTGTATTCACATAAATGCAAGCTTATCGTTATAATCAACGGTCTACAGTTGAGAGTATAATAATTTGTTTGCAAGCCTAAATGAAGTTTGATGTTTACGTGATTGATACGCTTGTTTAAATATTCGACCGTTTGCTCTTGTCTTATTCTTAGCTCCATTAAGTTATAATACCAGTTAATAATATACATAGGAATGAAAGAAAGCATAGATTTTTTTAGCTAATATTATTCTGATGAATTTATGATTTCAAATCCTATAATAAATAGCTTTAGTTTACACTTAATGAATATTTGTTTGTTTGTTTTTGAATTTCGCGGAAGGCTATGCGAGAGCTATCTACTTTAGCCGTCCCTAATTTAGCAGTGTAAAACCAGAAGAAAAGCAGCTTTCGGACTACTGTTTTACCGATGAATAGGAGGATGGACAAACAAATATAAAGCTCCCACGGCTGAAAGGGCAAGCACGTTTGGTGCGACGGGGATTCGAACTTGCCATCCTCAGATTACGAGTCGAGTGCCTTAGCCACCTTGCCATGCCGGACCGTATAATGAATATTTAATTTGTGTAATGCTTATAGGAGTATACAAGAATAATCAATTTTATAAATAAATAACCTGCTAGCACCTTTTTCATTCTTTTTTAATCAATTAGACACTCAGCGTTTCGCTTCACACAAACCGAAACTGACAAACGTTGAGTATCAAATTACAAGTAAAACAAGAAAACTTAAATTATTTTTATATATTTCTTTACTAATGAATATTATTATGGCATGATGAAGAAACGGATCTAATCCTATACCATGCTAGCTGGATGAAGAATCCATCCTGCGTCATTGTAACCTAGCGACATGAACTAACGATCAGCATCCACTTGAGTAGTATAAAAGAAGGGACTCCGGAAATCTATTCAAAGACTCGTGTCCTTACAATAAGACATTTGAAGTCAAAGTTTCAATTCTTACTTTCAGTTAACAGCTGGAACGGCATTCCTCTCCGTGTCTCCACTTTAAAACCACAATGTGTTGGTAACATACCTGGATAAAATTAAATTTAAAAACTAGAATGACTAAGGTGGTATGTATGTTTGATATTTTATATATTATTAGTACAAGACCGAAATAAATAACTGACATAAAGTATTCAAACGGAAACTGCAGATTGGCAGAGTATCGATTTATTTGTTTGTTTGAACAAAGCTAGACAGTGGACTATCTGTATTGTGTCCACCCGATTTTGAACATTACAAGCTTTCAGGGTTATAGCTAAACCACTGATGGAAGCAAGCATAGATAATACATAATAAATAAAGTCTATACGAACACAGAGATAAAACTTGTTTGGTTGGGAAAACGATTTTTGGTTAAAGACGAAAGTAGATACAAACAGTTCGTGTGTTGTGAAACGTGGAAAAAAAAAGGTGAATCGGGCAAAGCAGTACGCTAGAGTTATTTTACAAAAAAAAACAGGAGATTTTAATCTACACCTTTTGTAGGATACGAAGCTCAACTTGAAGAAACAGTTAGTATATTCTCTTTAAAACATTGATTCTCAAATTTTCTTGAACGGATAAAAACATATATTGGAACCAACCGCTCCTACTGTACTAGGGCTATTCTCTGATACGGCCTCGACCGTTGTGCGTCAGTGATAGTCGGCGGGCTACCAAGAGGACCCTCCGCACTACCTGTGAGCTCGGGCCACACTTTGAGAAACTGGTTTAAACGTCTCAAACTGAATCTTTGAAGATTCTGTTCTTCTTTTGTTTTTATCAATAAAACCTAGTATTTTTGAAGCACATTGAAAGCTATCATTTAGTTCTAACAACGGCACTAAGTCACTTCAGACTCCATATCGTACATCTTTGAGTATTACACTTAAAAAACAAACAAACTCATTACGATGTCGTAAAGCGTCAGTGAATGGTATATTGTCGACACCACAACAACGGACAATTGTTACCCCGAAATGACGCACTTGTTCTTTAAGATCTAACCCAGCGTACGTAAACTAAATGCCAAGTATATACCGGGCATTGTCGAAACATTTGTCTCACAGAACGAATCTTTTGTTCGAGTTCGACGATAAAGCAACAGTATGCAACATTTCTCAAACATCTTCCAAAAAGTCAAAAGAGAACAAAATAGTTGATTTTGCTGATCTGTGCTAAAGGAACGGGTTACAAACTGTTTCAGTGTTTTACAGAACTATAGGTCATTCATATAACTGGGCAGGACAAAATACAACTTTTTTTCCCTTCTTCATCGGTATATCTCTAACAAGGAAGATAAAAGAGAATACAAAAGAGAGAGTTGAACTATAACATGACTTTATCAGAAACTTATGGAATCGTCTTAACGTACGGAAAAAGTAACAGTTCGTTATCTTCTGGGTAAAAAGAAACTTTCCTAATTAATGACTTACTTATAGTTTAAAGTTTTTAAGAATAAGTTTATTTTGTATCACATTTAGTTTTCTATCCCGCTGGAACTGACTAAAGCCTTCTTGGAGAATCTCAGACTTTAAGATCTATATGCATGTGATGGCAGTTTCTGTTTAGATAAGAAATAAAGTAAAACATATGGTATATGTTCTGTATTTATAATCGTGTTTAGACACAAGATGAAATCTTTTTATTTCAGTTGGTAACCAATAAAAAATAAAAACAAAAACATCACAGTTGTGAGACTCGACAGCAAGGTAAAAAAAAACTTATTGGAGTCAGAGTTAATGAAATAAACTATTTTTGAAGTCAGAGATGTTAATCATAGTAAACACAGGCTTCTCTGTGACCAATAGTAACAAATATAAAGAAAGTTTTATTTTTCTACTTCTGATCAGAGAAACAGAAAATAGCAAAACAAAAATAAAAACAAAAACAAACGTTGAAAGTGTTTGATTTGAAACAATAACTCTATATGATCCCAAACGACTTTATTTATTAATAACCAATTTTCGTATTGGTAGGTCAGGCATAGCCAGATGGTTAGGGATATTCGACTAGCAGTCTGAGGGTCGCGGTTTCGAATCACCATCCCACTAAATATAAAGTCCTTTTAGTCATAATGTGACGCTCAATCTCACTATTTCTTGGAGAAAAAGTAGCCCAAGAGTTGGCGGTGGGTGGTGATGACTAGCTGCCTTCCCTCTAGTCTTACACTGCTAAATTAGGAAGGGCTAGCGCAGATAGCTCTCGTGTAGCTTTGCATGAAATTTAAAACAAATCAAACCAATCTAATTTTACACTGCTAAATTATGGACTGCTAGCGCAGATAGCCCTGGTGAAGCTTTGCGCGAAACTGAAAAAAAAACCGAACGCATTAGCAATAACATTGAGAGTTTTGATTCGTATTTCTTTAAAAAACTGTAATATTTTTTCAAACAAATCATACACTTCTTTAAAATATAATTTTCTTATACGAACCAAAATAATCCATATTTCTTTTTTATTATTTTTTCTTTCACAAAAATATAGGCTTCTCAAAGTTTGTAAACTTTTTATTATAAATCACGTTCTTATGTAAAACATCAAATTAATATTTATTTTTGTTATTTTTAAATTTCATAATCCTCCCATTGGCTCAACGATAAGTCTGTGGATTTACATCCCTAAAAAATCTGAGTTGATATTCGAGGCAGGCAGAGAACAAAAATAACCTATTGCGTTGCTTTGCATTTAACAAGAAACAAACAGACAATAATAATATTTAGACATGAAATACACAGGAGTGTATGAAACTGTTCAAGGTATTTGCATAATTTTATATATACTTGAACTGGGGATGAAATATAAGTCCACCACTAGTACAGTGGTATGTCTACGAATTTACAACACTAAAATCAGCGGTTCTATTCCCCTGGGTGGGTTCAGCAGATAGCCCGATGTGGCTTTGCAATAAGAAAATACACGAAATATAAATTTACAAAATTTGTTGCTGTTCATGTTAAAATCTATAAAAGTCTTATATCAAAACCTAAGTTAATAGTTATAGAAGATATATATCGTAAGGTATGGGGGGGGGGAGAAAGGTATATTTTGAACAAATACGGATCCTTATTTCATTTCGATTCTTGTTACTTAAAGACATTCCATGACTTGTTTTCGTTGTATTACCGATAAAAGCTAAACAAACTATGTGGTAAGATAAATTTTATTTCGTTTTCTACTGAGCCTCACACCTCCAAACTAGTATGTGGGTTCTCTACCAGTTGAACTGAAGGGTTAGTTCAAAAGTCATTGACAGCAAATTACTAATCATTACTATTTTGCCAATAATTCGATGTAACAAAATTATCTCTTAGTCCCACCTCATTGATTAGATGGACAGACGACCATTGATGCTGGTAGTCCTCATCCTAATTAGACTGGTGAACATTGTTCTCTCCGTAAATTGTAGTCCTCAACCTGGTTAGAGGGATAAAAATTGACCTCTTACAATAAATTGAAGTTCTCGGCCTGGTTAGGCTGATGAGAAATAATAGCATTCCAAACTAAGCTTGGTTAGAGAGATAAGTATTAATATTGCTACTAACCATATTTTCAGCCAGCTTGATATCGGCAGGTGACCTCTAATACAGTTATTCAGTTTTCAGCATCTCAGTTTGTACTGCAATTGCTTTGAGACTAAAAACACAATATTTGTGATAATTTGAAAAAAAAATAATTCTAGCTATACCATTAAACTGAATGTCTTTCATTTTTATGTCACATGTTACTAAGTGATTCTACTCAGAAACGAACCTCTCGATCTGTCGTGGTTTGCCAAGTCTTTTCAATGTTTATATAATCATCAACCTTTCGCAATTAACCACTGCTTTTAACACGAGTAGTATTTTTTTAAATCCTGGTTTCATATCACGGTCAAAACATTCGTGTTTCTCATGTAAAGTATTTTTCCACTGCCATATTGGAATTTCTTCTTCTTCTCCATAACAGCCTTAACCCCCACTTTCAAAATGAAGAATTTTTACAACCAGGTATCCTGCTCAGGCGGCAGCCATGTAGGATGAGTGTGTCCAGTGACGAGGATTCTAGCTCGAGATTCTTAGATTGTGAGTTTAGCTCCCTAACCACCAGCTAGATGGCTTAGGATCGAAATTCGTTAATGTCAAACGTTTTCCAGCCATTAGAACATGACACTAACTCTAACACAGCAAACACTAGATGTAGTCACGTAGTCACGAAAGTACAAACTGTAACGTTGAGCGGTCCTTATGTGACGTCACTTTAGTGTCTACTAACTGACTGAGAGACAACACACCACTCTAGAGTGGTGTGAGTAGTTAAAACAGAAAAACCTTCGGCCCTTATAGGAGATATTAATGTGCAAAATGTGTCCTATTGATTACCTTGTTTGGAGTGTGAATCCAACATCCATGTTGCCAAAGATACTTCGCCCTTTGGGATTGTGGGTGCGCTATAAGAATGATAATCTATCCCGTTATTGAGTCAGACAAGGGTTGATGGTGGTTGCTGTTTTACGGCTGTTTCCCTTTTGTTTATCAGTTTAAAATTAAGGATGACTATATGCAACTAGACTTTTTGTGTAATTAATTCTTAAAGATACATACAAACAAACAAGAAATAAAAAACTTCACATTTTTAATAATATTTATGCACATAATTTACGAAAGTGTGTTTTGTGTGTTTTTTCTTATAGCAAAGCCACATAGGGCTATCTGCTCAGCCCACCGAGGGGAATCGAACCCCTGATTTTAGCGTTGTAAATCCGGAGACATACCGCTGTACTAGCGTAGGGCCGTAATTTACGAAAAAACACACACAAAGTATTTGAACTTTAATAGAACTGAGGTCATAGAAGTACACTTTTTGTTAAAGAAAGTAAGAAAAGAAAACAGTTTTATTGCCAACACGTAGTGTGATGCCCTTCATTGATAATATATGTATATACACATATGCCATAGTTACATTCCATAACTGAACAGAGACCAATGAAGAACACCTATAACTAGGACTCTTCCGATGTCTAAAAGATTCTTGGTGATGCACCAACATGTCCATCTAACGATAACGAAACAATTATTTGCGTGAGTATGTGTAAGACTAATAACAATAGGGCGTTACTAAAGTCACTTTGTTCTGTCCACATGAACTGACATAACCAACTGCGTACACAGTCTGGCAAAAACTATCCGTTGATGCTACGAGTATGTGTGACTTTAAGTTATTCTGAATATTCTCTCAAATGTTGTGAACATTAATCATGTAGTAGTTAATCTTAAGTCGTAAATTTTCTAACCTCTTGACTTAAACAGCAATTCGGGTAAATATGTTGAGGGATTGATAACGAACTTAGACGATCCCTTTCAAACTTGGAGAACGTCAAACGTTCTTTTTTTTTCTGTAATGTTCTTGTCTATTGTTCTTTTTTTGTTTCTGTGCAAGAGCCTATTTCCTCTTGTACTAACACTGGTTAACAAAATGGCTTCCTTCCTGGATAACTTGGACGATATCGATGGCGGATTTAAGACATTATTTTAAAGCATGACCTATGTATCTCAGAACGGCTGGTATGGGTATTAACATTTTTATTTCAAGTGGGCTTCTCGTCATCTGAAATATGACCTATATTTGAGTCACAAGTTCTTATCCTAATCCGCCTTCCAAAACTATTTTTTAAGTGTAGTGGGCTTTGTTTTAATGGCCAGTATGAAAAAAAAACCAACGACGTTGCCACAAGTATAGAAATGAAAATGAGTCATAATTTTATCGGTTGTATTACTGAGCTCGTGGTCTCCCACTATGCAGTCTCATAACTTCTCCTTTTCAAGAGGGTGTGTTGAAACGTGGCAGAGACTTTTGCCAAATAGTCTCTTATTTGAAATTGCTCATAAATTACGTAAACTGCTTCGCTCACTTGAATACAAACGCAGTTTATCTGATACGTCACTACCGTTCATAAAAACACTCTACTTTTTGAACTAGAGCATGCATGCGCTATAAACCCTATGCCACATCCAGTTATTCCATTTAATCACCTAACACTAAAAAAACCTGAAATTACATTTGACCTTATTGCGAAAAAATGTGTGTTGAAGACGGCACAAACACTAAGTTACGAACATCGATTATTGTACTATTAAAATACCATTTGTCACCTCCTACTATTCCCACAACACCATATTTACAAACATAACTTTGCAAATGTTTGCTCCCTTCCCAGTAGCACAGCTTTATGCCTGCGAACTTAGACTGATAGAAACCGGGTTTGATACCCGTGATGGGCAAAACAATGACAGCCCTTTGTGTTTAATATAAACAACAACGTTTTCACATTCTGCAAGCCCCCCAAAAAACGATTATATCTTGATCTCATTCTTCCCACTAAACCCTTCCCTTCTTCTTTGTAAACGTGCTGTCAGTAGTAAAAACTGTTGTGATCTGTCTGTGGAGCATCTGTCTGTGTATGAACGGAAATAAATAGATTTTAGCCAGCAATGTCTGTGAATCCAATAGAAGTATAACTGATGGTAATATATGTTCTTCTGCTTAAGAGCTATCCAACTCATTGAGTGCCTTTTACAGGCTTCCCGCTAGTACAGCGGTAAGTCTACGAATTTACAACGCTAAAATCAGGGGTTCGATTCCCCTCGGTGGGCTTAGCAGATAGCTCAATGTGGGCTTTGCTATAAGAAAAAAAAACTCACACACACACGCCTTTTACAGTGTCTTTCCAACTTAGTTATAGGTAGATATTGCAATGTTTGTAATTTTCAGAAGCGGAGAGAGATAAATGTAAGAGTCATGTATCGTTTCAGAAAATCCTCTAAAGAACTTTAATTTGCTATAAATAAGAAAAAGCTTGCAAACGTATGGCTAGATTTATGGATTTAAACAACTCTATTTCTGTTTCCCAGTACCCTGTTTATAATGATTGATGTTGAAAAACAATCTCTTTTAAAAAATTAATGTTTGTTTGAAGTTAATCACAAAGATACACAGTGATATCGAAACTCGTTTTGTAACTTTGTAAGTCCGGAGACATTCCCCTGTGCCACTGGGGGGCTGAGTTAACGTTAACAATTGATCAAACAAAACTACTTGTATAAGTTAAACGTAAAATATATATTCAGTAATGTGCAGAGTTAATTAAATAAGTTGTATTACTTATAATGTTTAGAATAAATTATTTCATAAGACATCAGTAAACCAAATTTTGCCATTTAATGTGCACGTTTTTAGAGGGAGTGGAGGGGGATTCTAGAAAATACATACGTTTAATGTGCACGTTTTTAGAGGGAGTGGAGGGGGATTCTAGAAAATATATACGTTTAATGTGCACGTTTTTAGAGGGAGTGGAGGGGGATTCTAGAAAATATATACGTTTAATGTGCACGTTTTTAGAGGGAGTGGAGGGGGATTCTACAAAATATATACGTTTAATGTGCACGTTTTTAGAGGGAGTGGAGGGGGATTCTAGAAAATATATACGTTTAATGTGCACGTTTTTAGAGGGAGTGGAGGGGGATTCTACAAAATATATACGTTCTGTACATTCGTGAAAACTGTCAATTGCAAACTTCTCCTAAAATGTTTTGTTAATTTATTCAATTTTAACAATACTCGATATCCATGGTACCTAGTTTTCGATGATTTAGCGGTAAGTTTATGGATTTTAACTTTAAAATCCGGGGTTTGTTATGACTACACACGTAACGTTATTTTGAGCGAATCGATATTTCAAGTTGAATAAAGTTTTCAAGTATCAAACATGTTAGATAATATTTTAATAAATCTCTCTAAAAGAAGTTTTGGTTGGAGCATCACATGTTTCTTTGTATTTAATCTACAAAACTACACAGTAAGCTATATGTGTGTGTGCCACCAAGTGAGGGGTCAATAGGAGCTTAACCAGAAAGTAAGATTCATAATACAATGAACAGCGATTTAGTAGTGAATTTTTATTTTATTTTATTTTTTTTCTAAAAGAGTGATCTACTTTGCAGCACCTCGCTCGAACTGACCCAAAATGAGTTTCTAAATTTGTGAAAGCAAAACGACATACATAATAAGAATTGGATGTTAGTTTGCCGGAACGGAAGACATAGATTGTTGATGATTGTTATTGAGCATGAAGATAGCTTTACAAAGCACTATGCGTGATCTGCTTATACTGCCACTTTCTGGCAGTGTAAGCCCGCAGACATTCTGATGTGCCACTAATGGAAGCTATGTTAGAAATGTGTTTACTTATGTTTCAGAGACAGGAAGAGTCTTGATTCTCTTCCAATGCGATGCTTTTCATTGTCAGTTACAAATTTACAATGGTGGACAAGTGTAGTATGAAGACACCGTGTGTAACCTTCTGGAAGTACAATAATATACACAATAAAGATTATTGTATGCTTGTACTGTTGTTTAGCACAAAAGTACAAACGTAATATCTGTATTCTCACTGCTAGTAATATTCAACCCTATTTGTAGCGTTATAGATTTATCTTTGAGCTATTGGGTGAGGGATTAAAAATCATAAAGTGACTTAATTTAAGTACACGACAAGTAACTGACAGGGAAATGTTACTGAATTTCAATGTCTAAATTTCATATAATGTTACGGTAAGCTCAAGTTAGTTCAAAGTGGCTGTGAATAAAGCGTTTTTTTGTTTTGTTTTAGAAGGGGTCTTAGCTTTGAAATACCGCTAAATATGCTTTCAAGTCAGGTTCACGCAAGTGTGTATGAAAAGTATTCGATATTTTCAGTTTTTAATAAAGTAGATGGCTTTATAACAATACTCTTGAGTCTGATCCAAATTTTAACCCAAACCGAAAAAAAAACGCCAGACTTTTCACATATCCATAAAATAAACTGCATGCAAAAAACTGATTTTTTAACGGATCCACTGTGATGTCTATTTATCTAACAAAATTTTAAAAAATAAAACGACTTATATCATTTGTGATTTTTCTATTATTGCAGTACAACGAAAATGATTCAGTAGAAAGTGTTATTTTTCTACTATTCCTGAAGAAGGAATGTGATCCAGTATAGGATGTTATCTTTTCCTCTATCTTTGAAGAACTAAAACGTTTTTTTATAATGTAATATAACTTCTACTATTGTGGAAGAACTAAAACGCTTCATTATAATGTTATATGTTTCTACTATTGTTGAAGATGTTATTTTGAATTAAGCACAAAGCTACACAATGGGCTAGATTTGCTCTGCCCACCACGGGTATCGAAACCCGGTTTTTAGCGAAGGATGTCCACAGACATACCGCTGAGCCACTGGGGGCATTATTGAAGAACTAAAACGCTTCATTATAATGTTATATTTTTATATTATTGTTGAAGAACTAGAACGCCTCATTATAATATTATATTTCTCTACTGTTGTTGAAGAACCGAAACGTTTCATTATAATGTTATGTTTTTTACTATTTTTGAAGACGTTTCATTATAATGTTATATTTTTTACTATTTTTGAAGAGCTGAAACGTTTCATTATAATGTTATATTTTTTACTATTTTTGAAGAACTGAAACGTTTCATTTTTTACTATTTTAATGTTTCATTATATGTTATTTTTACTATTTTGAAGAGCTGAAACGTTTCATTATAATGATATATTTTTTTATTATTTTTGAAGAGCTGAAACGTTTCATTATAATGATGTATTTTTTACTATTTTTGAAGAACTGAAACGTTTCATTATAATGTTATATTTTTACTCTTTTTGAAGAACTGAAACGTTTCATTATAATGTTATATTTTTACTATTTTTGAAGAACTGAAACGTTTCATTATAATGTTATATTTTTTACTATTTTTGAAGAGCTGAAACGTTTCATTATAATGTTATATTTTTTACTATTTTTGAAGAGCTGAAACGTTTCATTATAATGATGTATTTTTTACTATTTTTGAAGAACTGAAACGTTTCATTATAATGTTATATTTTTACTATTTTTGAAGAGCTGAAACGTTTCATTATAATGATATATTTTTTATTATTTTTGAAGAGCTGAAACGTTTCATTATAATGATGTATTTTTTACTATTTTTGAAGAACTGAAACGTTTCATTATAATGTTATATTTTTTACTATTTTTAAAGAGCTGAAACGTTTCATTATAATGATGTATTTTTTACTATTTTTGAAGAACTGAAACGTTTCATTATAATGTTATATTTTTTACTATTTTTGAAGAACTGAAACGTTTCATTATAATGTTATATTTTTTTACCATTTTTGAAGAATTAAAATGATTTATTATAAATTGATACTTTTCTACTACTGAAGAAGAACTATATTAATTCAATACAATATTTGTTTTATCAGTTATTGCTAAAAAAATTTAAACTGAATATCATATTTTCTGGAATCAATAAAGATATAAACTTCACCAAAAGATTTTTTTCTGAAATGAAAAACGGACTGGACGTGGCCCAATTATTAACACACTAGATTGTCTCTACAGGAATTTATGGTTCAAGTCCTGTTTCCGTACTTTCAAGCCGTGGGTGCATTATAAAAGTGACGATAAATTCCTTCTGTTTGGCTATAGCAACCCAAGATTTAACACTTTATGCCATTGATTATAGCTGTCTTCTCTCTATAAAGCTATAAAGCTATAAAGATAAAAATTGTATCTTTTGTCCCACGTAGGATTGGCTAAGCCTGCTGAATCGTTTAAACTTCAAATGTGCTAGGCCCGGCATGGCCAGGTGGGTTTAGGCACTCGGCTCGTAATTCGAGGGTCGCAGGTTCGAATCCCCGTCGCACCAAACATGCTCGCCCTTTCAGCCGTGGGGGCGTTATAATGTGAAAGTCAATCCTACTATTCGTTGGTGAAAGAGTAGTCCAAGAGTTGGCGGTGGGTGGCGATTACTAGCTGCCTTCCTAGAATAACAGGGGAAAGATGTAAATAGTGACGAAGCATTTATTTGTCGATTCACAATAAAACTGGTATCAGTAGAGCAGAAGACATAGTATTTATTAGTGGAAAGTCAACATTAGAAAGTAATGTCGTTTGGTATGCTCGTGGATCTAGATTAGGAGTATCTTGTTTCAAAAGTTATGATGAAATAAAAATAGTCCTAAATTGTGAACTTTGTATGATGGTAGAAGCCTTTTTCCAAAATAAAACAATACAATATCCTTTAGACATTATTAAATCGTTTAAAGCAGTTGAATGTATAGTGTAAGTGTAGCAACTGGGGAATAAAACCGGGATCATTCTTATATATATATATAATAAATAAATAACTGTCAATAGTTAAACTACAGATTACTTTAAACTTTGGAAAAAAAAGTTCAGCCAAGGCTGCTAATAAGCAAAGTATATATCACTAAGCTTATACAGCACCTTTCAAATTTAATGAATTAATTGTTATTGATGGGTGTTATGAGAATGAATCAAAAGGTAACTTCATAGGCTTTCCTATTTGTACATGTCAGCTGATAATCAAAGAGATATCTTGATTTTTTTTTATGTTACAGGCTATGGAAACATCGCAGCAAAGACAAACTGGGGAAAAGTGGTCACCATCCTGTATGCTATTATAGGAATTCCTTTGATGTTCTTATACTTAACAAATATAGGTGACTTACTCGCTAAGTCTTTTAAATACCTTTACCGTAGACTGTGTGGATGTAAACCGGAAGATGGGCGGCAGCGACGTCGCCACCCAGAACATTATCGTGTTCATCACATTGTTCTACAAGAAAATGCTCCCAATTCTCATGGCTCCCTGGACCCATCGCTTCCAAGCAAGTTCGCTACGCCGCATTCCACAGAAGAGGAAGTAAAAATGGAGGCCATTCCGGATGACTTATCAGAAGAAGGGGATTATGGGAAATCGAGAGCTAATGTACCCATCACTCTCTGTTTGGCCTTGATCACCGGATATATATGTGGAGGAGCTTTTCTGTTTTCTCTCTGGGAAGGCTGGAACTACCTAGATGGCGCTTACTTTTGTTTTGTTACTCTTAGTACGATTGGATTTGGAGACCTGGTTCCTGGTGACACGGTGGTCTCGGATACTACGGGGTCTCAGGAGAAGCTAGTAATCTGTTCCCTCTACGTACTTGGGGGCATGGCTTTGATTGCCATGTGTTTCAACCTCGTCCAGGAAGAGGTCATCTTCAAAATGAGGAACCTCGGGAAGAGGCTAGGCATCGTAAATGATTCCGATGATTCTGATGACTGATCTTATAGTCAGATGGCGTAAAAATAGATCCAGTTTCTAGCTTGTACATCACGTTTTAGATAAGGGAATAACATCGGAGTAATCTGTAGTCATGGTCTGGTGAAAAATCTTCAAAGAGAAAATTAATATACTTTCTTTAGCATGTAAACCAGGATTGTTCAAGTTAATTTTAAATAGAGACCATATGAACAGCTTTAACAGAAAACACTAACTAGTTTTTTGCATTCAACCAGTTCTATAAATGATAAAAACCACTTCTAGATTATATAAATGCACTACATCACTGGAGCTCATGGAGTTAAAATAAAACATCAGTTGTATGATTGATCTTAAGTGTACTAGCCTTCCAATCACCAGTAGCCAAACAAGTTTGGTAATAAAGTAAATAAGGGAGCGAAAACAGCCAGTGATCAACAGATTTACATAGATACACATATATAGATTAAATTATCATTGTTTATATACGAGCTAAGGAAGGCGGTTTCAGAGGTTCGAGTGTTCCAGGGTAAGACAAGGATGTGCCTTAATGATTTATCTTCATTCTTCTTATGGGTCCACTTCATCACCATTTGAGCACTGTTCATTGTTGTTGAATTTGTTTTCTCTTCTTTCACTGTTTGTTGTGCACATGTATAGAAGATAGTATCAATAAAACTGCGTAGTGTTGCACTACGGATACATCTTTTGTTATTGGAGCTTAATGTTGATCATACGATTTGTTGCATGTTTTCATTGTACATTAATTAATTCATTCAAGAAAAAGAAGAAACGTGGAACACAGATCCATGCTCTAAGAGGCTTTGAATTTTTAATTAAAATTGAAATTGCACCATTCTTAAATGCTCGTGAAAGAAACTGGATAGGGGTTTTGTCAACCGGATATGACTTTACCCTTTAAGTTTGCTGTTGTTCTTTTGAGGGGAGAAGAGGTCTTTCGTGTACTCGTATGCTACTTCGAAAGTGACTTGAATGTAACAGGATAATTTTGTTCTTAACTGCAGAACGTAAAGACAGAAGAATCCACTCAGTATAGAGCAGAAAATGATGTTAAGTGATCTAGATAATATTTGTTGTGATGTCACTTTGCTTTGCAGAGATCAGTGTCTTTTTAAACAGTTTCCTGTATAGCACATTAAATAAATTATTCAGTCTGTATACTGTGATTATTGTCCGAGCAAGTTTTTAACATATAGTGGTAACAACTAGTGGTAATTATCATTATTTTGGTTGGAAAACAAAACAGGATTTCCCAGAACAACATTATAGAGAATGAAGCTGTGGAATATAGTTACGTCGACATGTATAATTGTAAATTACTTGTTTGTTTCCACTGAAACAAGATTCCATATCTCATAGTGGTCAGTAATACGACTATACTGACCCTTCAGCAAGAGATTGTAGAGGTGAGGTCATTTCTTTATTATTACGCAGCTGTATTTGGACAGAAAATTTAAAGTCACGGGCGCGAGTCTCAGAAAAATGTTGTTTCGTTGAGGTATTGGAACATCAGTGGCCCGTGACTTTGAAGACAAAAACAATCAAATTGAAATTCTGTTTTATAACCCAGTAGAACGTAATCGAAAAGTTTTGTATGTGAGAAGTAACTTCTTAGAATACATTTACATTTATGTATTTATAAATATAAGAGAAAATAATAGCGTTTGTCAAATATGTAATATTCTACGAGAATGACTATCGATATGGCACAAATATTATAAACTCGTCGTACTTTTCCCAGCCAATAGATGTCACTACACGAATATTCAACATTGTGACAATCAGAGTATTCACCCTAATGTAGTTCAGTAATCAAAGATATTTACCAAAACACAGATTAAATTTTCTAGTCACTATTTTCATTACTTACATTTATAGAAACAAATGTAAATTTGAGACTCAATAAATGCATTGTTCTTTTCTTTCCTTTTTCACAGTGCAATACACTCACTAAGCCGAGTATTTTCGGAATGTAAACGGTTTTTCTTCGCGGAATTCAGACATGGATTTGATGGAACATCTTAGAATGAGAAAGTATTCTATTTTGTTAACTTTTCATTGTGGTATTGTTAATATTCAGTAGTTTATTTATGGTTTTATACTTTTGCAGACTGATGACTTTCAAATCAAATAAACATGTATTAAATAGAACTAGATGTATTTTTGTTGCTACATGTATTTTCAGTACTATATGTATTAAATAGAACAACACGTATTTCAGTGTTACATGTATTAAATAGAACGAAATATATTTTCAGGGTTACACGTAATAAATACAACTAGATGTATTCACGATGCTACAAGTACTAAATACAACTAGATGTATTCACGATGCTACAAGTACTAAATAGAAGTAGATGTATTTTCGGTGCTACAGTATTAAATAGAACAACATTTATTTTCATTGCTACATGTATTATATAGAATGAGATGTATTTGCGGTGCTACTTGTTTTAAATAGGACTAGGTTTAGTTTCGGCACTACAAGTATTAAATAGAACTAGCTGCATTTTCGGTGCTACAGTATTAAATAGAAGTAGATGTATTTGCGGTGCTACTTGTTTTAAATAGGACTAGGTTTAGTTTCGGCACTACAAGTATTAAATAGAACTAGCTGCATTTTCGGTGCTACAGTATTAAATAGAAGTAGATGTATTTTCGGTTTACATGTAATAAACAGAACTAAATGTATTTTCTTTCCTACATGTACTGAATATACCAAATAGAACAATTCAGTACTACATGTATTAAATAGAATTAAATGTATTTTCAGAGCTGCATGTACTAAACAGAGTTAGATTATTTTTGTTGTTACGTGTATTAAATAGAACTAGATGTGTTTTCGGTGCTACATGTATTTTCAGTGCTACATGTCCTAAATTATCTGACTTCTGGGATAATCTCACTTCTATATTCACATTATCTGACTTTTGGGGTAATCTCACTTCTATATTCACATTATCTGACTTTGGGATAATCTCACTTTTATATTTACATTATCTGACTTCTGGGATAATCTGACTTCTATATTCACATTAGCTGGCATCTGGGATAATCTCACTTCTATATTCACGTTAGCTGGCTTCTGGGATAATCTCATTTCTATATCCACATTATCTGACTTCTGGGATAATCTTACTTCTATATTCACATTAGCTGACTTCTGGAATTATCTCATTTCTATATATTCATATTATCTAACTTCTGGGATAATTTTACTTCTGTGTTCAGACGTGGTGTAGCCAGGTGGTTTAGGCAATCGACTCGTAATCTGAGGGTCGCTCGTCACACCAAACATGCTCGCCCTTTCAGCCGTGGGGGCGTTATAATGTGACGGTTAATCCCACTATTTGTGGGTAAAAGTGTAGCCCAAGATTTTGCGGTGGGTGGTGATAACTAGCTGCCTTCCATCTAGTCTTACACTGCTAAATCAGTGACGGCTAGCGCAGATAGCTCCCTTGTAGCTTTGCGCGAATTTCAAAAACAAACAAACAAACATTAGCTGACGTGTTTTGGAATTGAATTTTTTTTGTTTTATGTTTCATCTGGAGAAACTGTAATCTCAAAGTTCTGATTACATAGTTTAGTGTAAGTTTACTATTTTCTTCCTTTCGAACAATTTGGGAACGTTCGTACTTATAACATCTTATTTGATCAAGAACTACACGAGACTGTAATGTTTGTTTTACAGCTACGTTGGTCGGAGTTTTTGTTTCGTTTTCATTTCCTTCGAGACACTTGTACTTCTAATTTCTATGTTACATTTTCTGGTGTTTACAACTGTAAACAGCGCTTAAATACCCTTTTGACGAGAGGGTTTGAATTTGGAATTTTGGAAAATCACGATTCTAAACTTTTTTGATGATATTATCCGTGAAGTGGCGGGAACATAGTAACGTAGTTAAATACGTGAACCAAATATCAGTTACTAATGCAACAAAAGCAGCCTTAAAATTATTTATAGACTTTTAACCTTCACATAAAAAACGGGTTGCGGATATCAATTCGAAGAATTACTGCAGAAATTTACCATTGACTGAAACGTTAAAATTCCAACAATTTTGAGTTGTTTTGTAACAAAATCAGAACTGGAATTTTGTAGTGAAGTTTTTATGTTGTAATACGGCTTTATCTGTTTAACATCTTAACAGTACGACTGATTGTAGAGATATAGAGACAATAATCATTACAATCTGAAAGTAATATCTAGGATTTAACGTTTATGAAATTAATATGAGATCATTTTCCACTAGAATTTTGCAAATTCATAAAGAATAGAACTCCCACGTTTAGGTTCTTTTTAGTAAATGATACCAGAGGCGATAGTTTCAAAAAATGTTTAATTAGTGAATTAATAAGATTTTAAATGTCATAAGTGTATCGTGATATGTAGAATTATTTCATATTTAATATATATTTGTTTTCTGATAGGTTAGTCTGCACTTTATCAATATTGTGTATTGTTCGTATTTGAATGTTTACAGACAGAGCATAACAGATAACATGTTTGTTTTTTGTTTTTAATTTCGCACAAAGCTACTCGAGGTCTATCTGCGATAGTCGTCCCTACTCTTTTACCAACGAATAGTGGTACTGACCGTCACATTATAACGCCCTCACGGCTGAAAGGGCGAGCATGTTTGGTGCGATCGGGATTCGAACCCGCGACCCTCAGATTACGAGTCAAACGCCTTAACCCACCTGGCCATGCCGGGCTTCCATAACAGATAACATGGTCGATATTATACTTTGGTAAATGGTAGCTGCAGTTTTGGCAGTGGGTGCTGTTAACTAGGTGCCACCTTCCCTCTAGTATGTCATGTCAAAATTAAGAGTCCCTGGGTGTGACAACGGTAAGTTTTGGGATTCACAACGCTAAAATTAGGGGTTCGATTCCCCTTGGTAGTCACAGCAGATAGTCCGATGTGGCTTTGCTGTAAAAAAACACACACACACACACACACAATTAAGAACCTGTGGTGGTTTTGCGCGAAATTGAACAAACAAATAAAGAAACATATAAGCTTACCGTAAAAATTAAAACAGCTCACCTAATAAAAGCTTTATTTGTTTTTATAGCATCGACCTCTGAGATTCTGCTATATATGTTTTTTATTTTTTTATTTTCTACTTTTGAAAGTATTATAAATAAAAACTTTCCAAAGTCTGAACGTTTAGAACGCTAAAAACAGGGATTCAATACTTGTGGTGGGACAGCACAGATAGCCCATTGTGCGCTTTTAAGTTTAACAATAAAACAAACAACAACAATATTTCGTATTTCATATACAATAATTTCATCGTTCGTTTTAGAAGCGGAGCAAAAAATATGTTTTTCCTAGTTGGAATATGAGTGTAAGATAAATAATTTTATATACTTACACCGTACATTGATAAAAACAAGTACCATAAGGTTTGTTCGTTTCGTAACTTCTCACAAAGTGACACAAGCTATAACAGTCCTTAATTTTCAACTCATAGAATGGACAGAGAGTAACTAGTCAACAGTACTCACTGTCAAATCACTGATTACTATAATTGAATAATAAAATTTGACTCTCGCTCTTGTAACACACCTACAACCCTAACGAACTAGATTTTGTGACCGTCCAAAGCGAATCATTAACCCATGACTCACAGTTTAGCATGCTAAACCATTAAGCCACATCCAGTACTAATTATAAAAAATAAAACTACAAGGTTGTAATTTCAAAGATAAAAATAATTTAAATACACAATAACTTATAAGTTTTTGTCTGTATGAAGTAAGAAAAGAGATATACATATATATTTTTTACAACACGAACAACTGCTTTGAGAAATAGCGTATCGCAGATAAACATAGTTTGTTTGTAGTTTAAACACAAAGCTACACAATGGGCTATCTGTGCTCTGCAAAACCATGGGTATCAAAACCCGGTTTCTAGCGTTGTAAGCATGCATACTTACCGCAGTGTCACCGGGGGAAGAATATTAACGCTTGTATCGATTCTTGTAAGCAATAACAAGCATACTTTCTGCGGGCTTATAACGTTAAAACCGAACTTCGATACCCGTTATGGGCACAGCACAGGTAACACATTTTGTGAAGCTTTGTGCAAAACAAGTAAAGAAACACGTAGAAAAAAGAATAGTTTTTCCATGCTCTCAGGTGGTGGGAATGTCACTAGTTTTTCCCTGCACTCTAAAGACTGTATTATTGTAAGAATTTAATTCTGTCAGAGAAAACAAACCACAAAGAAAAGCTAAAGAAAATGAACGTCAACTGCTGGATTTCGTTCTGATCACAGAAACGAACTATTTTATAATCTATTATTTCCTAGGAAAGAGAAACAGCGACTAACGAACCTCTAATCTCTCTGCTCGACTAAGCGTAAAATACGACCGTTAATCCTTGCAACACGATAAAGCCGCCTTGACACGCGTGGTGGCGACAGAATTTGTTCTGACAGTGCGTGCTGTCGAGTTCACCGGCAAAATGGGAAGCTTGCCAGAACAAAAGCTACATCATCTTGTTAGCTGGAAGTTCGTGTATAATGGATGGTCGAATCACGGCTATTAAAATTTTAATGGTCGGATCCATTACGTATATCAAAAGAAACAGATAACTTATTGTTTCACGAAAGTTCGTCATCAGCTCGACTTAGGCAGTTTAACCTCCTATGATTTCATACGATATACACAATTTTAGACACGTACAGTATCGAAAACATAAAAATTAAAGGTTTCAGAATAAAATTTAATAATTCAAATATAAAGCGAGACCTTGACCTAGAAATTTAAAGTATCCGGAGTAACATAGTAGAGAGACTTAACACATATACACATCTTGGCAGTAAAACTTAATTTTGTTTAAAGGAATAGAAAAAGAAAAAAAAAAAGTGATACTTTCTCGCTTTTCCCAACAGGAATATTCAGGAGCAATCGTTCTTCTTAACCCCGCCCACTGGAATGCTTTCCTCCAATTGTGGTTGTTTTTTTATGATAGTTTAAACGTAAGTGACAATTTCTGCCCATTTATACTCTTCGAACATACACAGTTCGTAAAAGATTTAACACCAGTACAGTTTAGTAATAGTACGTATGCCTATATTTAATGTCAATACAGTCTACACTGCCACATACGTTACTGCATTTAATGTCAGTAGAGCCTATTCTGCCACACATGTTATTATATAGTTAACGTTAGTGCAGCCTATTTTGCTACAATTGTTACTATATTTAACGTCAGTACAACCTATTCTGCCACAAATGTTGCTATATTTAACGTCAATACAACATATTCTGCCACAAGTCACTATATTTTACGTCAGTCGAACCTACTTTGCCACACATGTCACTATATTTAACGTCAATAAAACCTACTTTGCCACACATGTCACTATATTTAATATCAGTTGAACCTACTTTGCCACACATGTCACTATTTAATGTCTTAACTCGTAGAATGGGCAATTTAACAATACAATTAAATAACAAGTTGAACAGACTGTCTAATGATTTACGCTTTTTAATTTTAATACATTTTATATACATTATTTGTGTTTAAATAACTGATAAAACACATATTTACATAACATGTGCCAAAAATATGTTCTGTAGACATTATTTACTGAGATTTAGATATCTGACATAATTTCGATAACACTATCAACATCCCTGACAAACTAGTCAGCTTAAGGAAGTTTCTATAACATTATCACTAGATTGGGGAGCAGGTTCGTGTCACCTATGTGACAGATTCACATTCCTGCGGGTTATTCCTGTCCATGTGGAACGTGTATCTCTCATACATGCAAAGGCAATGCTACTGAGCAATGTATATAAGCCCACGTTTAGTCTCGGTTGCTATAGCAACTCGTCTTTAGAGAAATGTGAACGCCTAACAACTGAAGGTATTTTGTCCGTAATGTTAATAAAGCACATGAATTACGAGAGGAGTAATAAATTTAGTAAAGACACAAGACGGTCGCGAGATGTCATCATTACGTCGTCGTTGGTTCCGTTATTGATAATATTAGCACTATCTTTCTCCTACCATGCAGTTTGAGTTCTGGTACTTTTAAACCGTGAATAGGAGACCAGAAAAAAAAATTGTTAAAGGATTTCCATATCCATCCTCATTACAAATAAATCGTAACAAAATATAGGAAAATACAGAAGGTATGTTTCTTGTTTAAACTATTCCCAGTAAAGTAGAAATAATAAAAATAATTAGATGCAACAGTTACAACACGAGAAAAGGATGTTTCCTAATACACACACATACTCAGCAGATAGCTTGATGTGGCTTTGCTGTAAGAAAACACACACACACACAGAAGTGGAGGAATACAGCAAGTATTTTTGACCTTGGAGCTACTGACGTCACTGAATGTTCCACAAGACTTTTTATATAAAAGTACTGTGTTTTCGTATGTTTGCATAGGCATCTAGAATTGAATGTAAGAATTCTGCTATCCTGGAAAATCTGTTACGTTAGAAATCGTTTTGTTTTAGAAAACTCATTAGAACTTACGACGACATACTGGAAACCCAACCAGAACCTATGAATTATTATTTGTTTCTTCTTGGCTATTTGTGTTATGTCCACCACGGGTATCGAAGCTCGAGTTTTAGCGTTTTAAGCCTTTAGAACTACCACAGAGACACTGGAGAGCAGAACTCACGAAAACATTTTGTATAAGAGCCTGGCATAACCTAGTGGTTATGGCATTCAATTCATGATCCGTAGGTCGAGAGTTTGAATCCCATAATCGAGAATGTTCGCTATTTTTCGCGTGAGGGCACTATGAAGTAACGATGAAACTCACTTTTTGCTGATAAAAAATATTCCAAAGATTGACGATGGGTGTTTATTACTAACTGCCTTCTATCTATTCTATGTTTTAGTTAGACGGTTAGCGCAGAAAACCGTCTAGTAAGTTTGCGCGGAACTCTACAAACAAATAAACATTTTGTAAAGTGTACAAAACCTTGCAACAGTTGTATCAGAAATATACACATATGTAATATAATTTTAAAGAAGTAAATATTTTAATTTTTATGACTATCTTGACCTTGTGGCTATCGGTTTGCAAAGTCAACAATTTCAGAATCAAGAGATGGTGATAACTAATACACACTTCGCATTTTTAGTTGTTTGTACGTGTTATAAAAGAGATTGTCAATATTGCTTTCGGTTGCCTTCCTCGTGGCTTATAGATTAAAGTTATGGAGAGCAATGTCTGAGCCGTAAGGGTTTTTAACCCAGTCGTTTAGCCTATTGCGTGCATATGGGTTTTAGATTTGCAAAATGGCGATTAGTCTATATCCAAAATCTGATGTATTTTAATACTTTATAAATAATATTTTAGGTATATTTCCTTAATTGTTTGTAAATACTTACCAGTTAGTTATACAGTTTGACGAACCAAATTCAAATTTTCTTTAAGATATGGCCTGTTTCTGTAGACCAAATCAGGCTATCGTAGTCTATTATTGTCCACTTGATTGTTTATACGTCTTGAAAGTATGATTATTAATAAGCAGATTCATTAGCTCCTCTAAAGGAGGTCGTACGCCGCCTGGAGGGGTTACCTCTTTTAACCACTATAAAATAGTGTGTTGTCTGTCAGTCAGTAGACACTAAAACAACGTCACATAAAAGACGCTTAACGTTCTAATTTGTAGTGTCGTGACGTCAGTAAAATGTGCGCATGTCATGAATCATGAAAAGAATTATTTTCTCTGTAAGTAACAAAACAGCATGACGTATGAATTTCAAAAGCAAGAAATAAAAATATTTGTTGCTTTTAATTATTGATTTAATAATGAATCGTATATATGTTTACATTGTTGTCAATTCATTATTGGACTTAGTTTACAATCAAATGTATTAATTAACTCGGTTTCTATTTACTCCTTCAACAGAACAATTTCGAGAACCACGCTGAACTCATATACCAGATATATGTTTATTCTGTTTATATTTATTATGAATTTCTCTAACATGATTTGTTTTATATCGTTGCGGATTTGGAGGGAGATACAACATAGAGTTCTGTAGTTTAAAGGAGTAGTTTTTTCTTTTTCTTATTTATTATTAGAATATTTTACAGATTTACCAAAGGCACCTACATGTACACAAATCGTTGCATCAGTATCTTAATTAACTCCGTAATTACCGATTTACTACAACAGCTTTTTAAATAGAATTTTCCAAACTATTAATACACTAAATCATGTATGACATGTGATCAGGCAAACAGCATCACCAAAACTATTAATATTACAATTAATCCCATTAACTAATGTTGAGACAGCCCTATACATTTTTTCAGAAAACTAGAAATTTCTCAGATTCTTTATTTGTTCGTGTCTTACATTGGGTATTGTAACAGTTAAACATATAATATTACTGGAAATGGTGTAACATTGTGGATTTTACCGGTCTTCATGACGACTTAAACTTAGTTGGTCACAATAATTTGTTGTGTTTGTTTTTGAACTTTGCGCAAAGCTACACGAGGGCTATCTGCGCTAGCCGCTCCTAATTTAGCAGTGTAAAACTAGAGGGAAGGCAGCTAGTCATCACCACCCACCGTCAACTCTTGGGCTACTCTTTTACCAACGAATAGTGGGATTGACCGTCACATTATAGCGGTTCCACGGTTGAAAGGGCAATCATGTTTGGTGTAACGGGGATTCGAACCCGCGATCCTCAAATTACGAGTGGAGCGCCCTAACCACTCGGCCATGCCAGGCTTAATGAAAAAATAAATAGCTGTTGTGGCGAAAGAAAAGAAAAGCATTTGCTGAGGAAGACTATAACGTCTGAAAGAGCGAGCATGTTTGATGTGACGGGGGGTCACAAGGAATGAATTGTTTAGACGTGTTTGAAGGAATTTTAGAATAAGTTCGAATAAATTATGCTTCCACTTTAAACACAGTTATATTGGCCCAGTCTTGTCAAATTTCCCAGTGACTGGAAATTTCATTTTACTGTAAAGCCTTTTCAATTTTTGTAACTGAAATGACATTTTAAGATTTTTTTGCAACTAAATAATACGCATACAATTAAATATCTGTAGATATGTACTAACTGTGACAAAACCACTGAATGTAGAGATATAAAATAAACAATGCTGAAATGTATTGAATAGAACTATTTTGTGTAGTAGCTTAGTTACAAGACAGAAGTTAGAAAATATTTATCCGATATAGACAAACGCGTGATTTTGATGCCCTTAAGCTAGATTGTACGAATTAAATCCTACTAATAAAATCAATTACAGAAATTATTGTGAATTTATATTTCACAGATGAAATTCTCTTAACTAATTATATCATTCAAATAGTTAAGAAAGTGTGTCGTTCAAAGAATCAAAAACCTTTATTAAATCGTTGATCGTATAAACGATTACATACTACTTTTATTCAATAAAAAGCGAAAAGAAAATCTTGTAAAATTCGGTAAATTAGGTGAATATTGAAAACAGCTTCATAACAGCAAGTAATGTGAGAAAATGTATATATATATGTGCTGTTAAAGGCTCGATCCAAATCGGTTATTTTGCTGATTAATTAACACACTGTTACAAACTAATGCAATTAGACAATAATACTTTTATTCAATTTTTTTAAAGTAATATTCAAATTGTAACACTCAAGTATGCGACGTTCTATGTAGGATTAATTCGGAAATTTTAGCTTTGATGTGATTAAATCTCGTTTTGGTTTCTTTCTCTTTCTGTGTGTGTGTGTCTAATTACAAGTACGTAGATGTTCAATGCACGATGATACTCCAGTTCTATTAGATTACATTGAATTACGAGTGTACAGGGATGTAAGCCACTGTACAAATCACAATTACTTTTAAGTATAAATGTTCTTAAAAACATTACAGTTTTAATTAAACTAATGGCATTAGTGCAAATTACAAAGGTTAAGAAACAAAATACGAAAAATTGAATATTTTTTGAAGATTGAAGATGGCTCTGATGAACAATTAGAGCTTTGACATGCCTCGCTTTACAACATAACATCATTTATATAGTGTTAGTTTCTTTCTTTGTATATCATGCGCTCTTTCTTTTTCTATCAATCTTACTTTTTTACTGGCTATATTTTCTCTACGTCTAGCCAGATTCTATCTGACGGCTGTGTAATTGTCAATAGCCCATATCGTAGTTTCTATTGTAAAAGGCTTCATCGCAAGGCTTTCATGTCAAAAGCAAACCATTCCTTCAAGGATGGTGGCCCGGCATGGCTTGGTGGTTAAAGTGATCGACTCGTAATATGAGGGTCACGAGTTCGAATCCCTGTCTTACCAAACATGCTCGCCCTTTCAGCCGTGGGGGTGTTTTAATGTGACGGTCAATCCCACTATCGTTGGTGAAAGAGTAGCCCAAGAATTAGCGGTGGGTGGTAATGAGTATTTGCCTTCCCTCTAGTATTACACTGCTAAATAGGAACAGCTAGCGCAGATAGCCCTCAAGTAGCTTTGCGCGAAATTCAAAACAAACCAAACCAAGGATGGTCCCATATTCCAGTGGACTAAAAGACTGAACGAGGATGGCGATTTTCCAGCATTTGTTTCGACAGCTCATTTGCACAGAAATCATTAGGTGCTTTGCTCGAAGACTTAAGCAATTATAACTTCATATGGAATGGCACTGATATTATCTTTATTCTTCACTTTTCAATATATGCGATGTCGAACGAATACGTTGTCGAATAAACTTATGTACACGTGACTTGTCTCACTTTTTCGGACAGACATCTTTCTATATTGTGTTGTGTGCTTTTCCTGAGATACACAAATGGCTTTCATCAAGATATTTGTGTTTCCAGATTTTTAACTAATGCAAAATAACGTACTTTGCTTACAACGATGGAGATACAACTTGTTGTAGGTCTCTCTCAGGATGGGTCTTGTGTCCCATGTTGATCCATATTCCAATTTCATACAAGAGGTATCTCAACCTTGAAAATCCTCGTTCTGATCACATTTAAATGATTTAGTGTATGAATATTTTGCGTGAGAAAAGGCTTTCCAGATGCAATAATTTTTCAGTGTCATCACACTAATTACGCAACACCAAATAGTGTCAAAAAGTAGTTATGTTACATGTCAATTCAGCACGACATTATTGTAGACTGTGTTTTCACGTGAACTGCTGATTTCTATATTTCAAGTAGCTTCAATATAACGTTCTCAAGCCTGTAAAACATTATTTAAGTATTATAAAATAAAACTTTATTTTACCAATTTATAAAACCCTGACATAAATAGAATTTACACATGCGATTAGGTTTAGTCTTGGTAGAATCAACCTTGCAATTGTATGGGAATAAAAAGATACAGGTCCTAAAGCACGTTTAAAAGGAAATTTTGCTGAAAATAATGTATTTACTTTGTTGTGTGTTAATAAAGGACAGAAATTTATCGTGTGAGAATTAACAAAACTTCGGAGCAGTTGAAAATCACCTCATTTAAGACTGCTTCATGTTAAGTGTCCTTTAAATATGGACGTTTTTCTGTTAAATGTTACATTTATATGGACTAAACATCTTAAGGGCCATTATAACAGATTCGGTAGACCCTATACATAGAAATGGCCAAGGCACTCAGTGATACAAATATGCATGCAAACAAAAAATAAACAGTGACAGAGAGTTTTACTTTAAAAGACGATGTCTACTCAAAATCATTTGTTTCCTTACCCCAAAACAAGGAAAAAAACCATTGCTAAGATATCACATTGGAAAGTGATCATCACATCAAATTATTCATCTTTTTTCTTCTTATTTCAGTTGAGATAACTCTACAACTGTACAACTACTTTATCACTAACGTCATTTTAAACCAAAATCTACTCTACGTGTTTTTGGGCAGTGCACGATGTCATCGCTTAGTCGTAATAACTAAAGTAATTTAGAAAAATCATACTTCTAATGTAAACGATGCTATTATTACTCCTTTAGTTAGATCCTTTAGAGAAAATTGTAGTTCATTTAAAAAGCTAAAGTACTTGATAAAACAGAAATTATCAGTCAATAATAGATGAAAATAAAATACACTGACTTTCAGTCGGGGAAATAAATGTAACAAAACAAATATTAAAACATTTTGTAGATATAAAATGTTGTAATAATAGCAGTGCCAAAAAGAATACAAACAACATAAGTATGATACCGTTATACACAGAACATCCCTACAATGTTTCAATATTAAAATTTAATGCGACACTTTAAAATGTATACTTGACTTTAATATTTCTGTAGTTGAAAGTTATATATTTCTATCTTTTGGCATGCAATATGTGTATAGTAATATTATGAGCATGTCAGGATAGATATCGATGTAGCGTAACTAAAAGCCAAGTACTTATGTACAAGAAACACTAATTTGATCCAAAACGTGCTAATTCTGATTGTTACATACTGTTATAGACTTTTAATACGAGGTAGTTCGAATTGACCGACTTCATAACCATTCCGTACTCGTGTCTTTTACAATTTAACATTAAATTTTAATATAAAAAGTTTTTGTTTGTTTGCTTTTGAATTTCGCACAAAGCTACTCGAGGGCTATCTGTGCTAGCCGTCCCTAATTTAGTAGTGTAAGACTAGAGGGAAGGCAGCTAGTCATCACCACCCACGCCAACTCTTGGGCCACTTTTTTACCAACGAATAGTGGGATTGACCGTCACATTATAACGCCCCCACGGCTGAAAGGGCGAGTATGTTTGGCGCGACCGGGATGCGAACCCGCGACCCTCGGATTACGAGTCGCACGCCTTAACACGCTTGGCCATGCCGGTCCAATATAGAAAGTCATGTAGGGGTGATCTATGTATAGTTGTATTATCCTTATATTTTTGTTTGTATTATTTTAGACACTGCCATCCATATATTATTTTACATTTGCAAAATGTTTTTATTACTTGTTCATGATTTTAAACAACAACCTCAAGTAAAAATTGCTCGTACATCAACCCAATCCTTCTATATTGTAATGGTAATTGTTTTGAATTATTTGAACTGTATCGCTGTTTGGAGAAATACTCTTCCTCTTCCTAATTGATAAGATTTCTTCAGTTTACATGAGGAATTCAAATCCTTATCACTTCTCACGTTATTTGCCAATAGTGGAGAGTAGCTTGTGTTGGTTCTTTTGAGTTTCTATAGATGAAACAATGGCTTTGTGTATGATTGGAATAAGAAAATATCTGCTTTACTTATTTTGAAAAATAATATGTGTAAAAGTGATTTTTAACACTGTATTAAAAAATGATCATTTGTTCTTTTTCTCCGGTTGTCATCTCTCAGTGGAAGACTTACAATGATGAATTTCGGGGTCCAACTCCTTGCAGTGGACAAAGGGTAAATAGTCCAATGTACAGCTTTGTACTAAAGACAACAAGAAGAAAAATTTTCTCCACTGATGTATATCAAGCTCAGAGACTGTTAAAAGATATTGAAGTCTGTCAAGTCTACTGCAGTAGAAGTGTTAAAAAGATATTGAACCCTCTCAAGTCTACTGCAGTAGAAGAGTATTAAAAATGTATTGAAATCTCTCAAGGCCATTGCAGTGGAAGAAGTTGAGGTCTTAGTAAGAAATCCCAAATACTTCTTATGGAGAAACACGATATAGTAACACATGAAAACTTTGCAAGTCATTACTTCAGTACGAACGAGATAAACGATATTAAAACACCAGGACTTCAGTAAAGTTTAACAAATTTTACGACATAAATTACACATTATACTAGCAGCAAACGGCATAACTTTCATTCTTAAAGGGATTGATGTCTATGGTTGGCATTAAAAAAAGAGACAAAATCTATATTCTGTGTCTTTATTGCTGCTTCATTGATCAACTCATTAATCCAACTTTTCTGCGTTCACAGCCATTACATAACTTCGAAGGTAGAGTTTTCATCTTCATATATATATTTCAAACTAAAGCTTGGATTTAGTGTGGGCATCTTTTAGCCGAACAAAAACTGTGTACGTACATATAACACATTAATATCGTTGTAATTCTGCAATAAACTTTGTTTTAATACTAAGAAATACTACGAACTACAGAATCACTTTAAAACTACAAGTCTGGACAGACGAAGTTTTGTTATAGGCAGTCATCAATACAATATGTATAATTTTAAGCATAACAGATCCAGGGAAATATGCCTGATGCCTATAATACATAGGCATATTCCTATAATATAGGAATGATAGCGATGTATTCACTAATAATATTTTCAACTGCAATAGTAGTAACATATTTTAAGTGAAGTTTATAATCATTTGTAGTAAATCTAACAAATATTTTCATTTGGAAAGCCATAATGTAGTGAAATATAAGTTGAAGTTATAGAAATCGGTCTTAATAAAAATACTATTCAGAAATTAGCAATTTTAGTTTGGTCGCTGATTCGTGAGTTTCGAGTTCACGCTTCACATATAAAATACTCTCGCCACCAACTGTGGTTGTCACTTATCATCCATCTAGCTTCTATGTTTTTTGTGAGACAGACTATTCTCTATCACTTGTGTTCTAGTTATTTCGTACAACAGTTTAATAAAGTATTAGAAATAGCTTTTATAATGTAGACAATACAAGTAAAATGATTGTTTGTTTTGAATTTCGCGCAAAGCTATTCGAGGGCTATTTGCGCTAGCTGTCCCTCTTTAGCATTGTAAGACTAGAGGAAAGGCAACTAGTCATTACCACCCACCGCCAATTCTTGGGCTACTCTTTTACCATCCAATTGTTGGATTGTCCGTAACATTATAACACCCCCACGGCTGAAAGGGCGAGCATGCTTGGTATGAAAGGGATTCGAACTCGCGACCCTCAGATTACGACTCGAGTGCCTTAACCACCTGGTCTTGCCGGGCAAGTACAATAATAGCTTGATGTTTTGGAAAAAAAGAATACGACTCTTAATTAAGTCTGTTCTTGAAAAGTCTAGTGTTTACTGATTTATTGACACATGAATGTTTTATAGAATCACTTATAAAAACATGAATTTATGTCGCAGTAATACATTATTTTTATAACTGTGTTATTGGTTCACCAGTGCAACACTACTCAGCAATAGACTATAAATAATGAGTTAACATTTTAGGTTTTTACTCTTGTTTACTTCTACCTCTCTTTAATGTACTATCTCACGACTGTATTAACTGTGATATACTCGTTTTTGAGGGTTTCTTTACTTCTTCAGCACTTTAAATTATTTCAGACATTGTTTTCTCCATAATAATCTTATCAAGGTTAATTTCTGATTTCTTAATAAAAAGACCATGTGTAATTGGTGTATTCATTATTGTAATTTTTGACGTTCCAAATGAATATATTTTTACATGGTTAAAATGTGCTGACTCTTGTTATGTATGTACGTACCTTTTTCTGCAGTTTTCTGTTGATAGGGTCATCAGCGATTTGCTTTTTCGATCTGGATAAGCCAGGTTTCAACCGATGTTGAAAAAACTAAATCGTTGTCTGACCAATAATATAGTTCAAGAAAGAAAATCAAAAAATAGTTTTGTTCTACATCTGGTCATTTTTCTCTGACCAACTTGAACTTACTCAATTTGAAGATTTCGGTCGTGTTAGAAGAATAATGTTCCGAATGAACATATTTTTACATGGTTAAAAGGTGCTCATTTTTATTGTGTATGTACATACATTTTTCTACAGTTTTCTGTTGATAAGGTCAATAAAGATTTCATCAACCACCGATATGTGTATTGAGTGTGTGTGTTTTCTTATAGCAAAGCCACAAAGGGCTATCTGCTCAGCCCACCGAGGGGAATCGAACCCCTGATTTTAGCGTTGCAAGTCCGGAGACATACCGCTGTACTAGCGGGGGGCATGTGTATTGAACTACTTTTAATATAAGAAATGTATTTGAATATTTAAGTAAGTCGTTACAAAGCTCGAGTTAAGCTATTTTTGAACTTCATTTTACAAAAAAATCTAAATAAACAAAGAAAGTCTCGTTATTCTTTTAACAGGACCGATACCTTCAAATTTGTAAGGTCAAGTTGGTCAGAGAAAAATGACCAGATGTAGAACAAAACTATTTTTTGATTTTCTTTCTTGAGTTATATTAATGGTCAGACGACGATTCAGTTTATTTTCAACTTTGTTTAATCCCTGACTTACCCAAATCAGAGGATCAAAATCGCTGACGACTATTTCAATGACTGTCGAAAAAACTACAATTAAAATTCAAGTGAAACGTGATGGAATTGCACAACAACCAGTAAACGAAAACAATTCGGTCAAATTATAGTAAGAATTTTTTTTTGAAAATCAGTGATGAAACTGTACGTAACGAAAATGACGAGATGGCTTTCATTAAAAATGACGTTTTTAAGATAGTGACGATGACAAAGAAGAGAACACTTCACGAAAGTATGCAAAAATGTATATGATATCAGGGATGTTTACAGACATGACATTTTTTATGAGGAATTTACAGAGTCGAAAAGCGATTGAAAGTGGATCTTTTAAAGCAAATCGTTTATTTACTTTCTGCATTTTAGTAATGTAGAAAATATGCTTTATCATCTTATCAAATTATGTAGACCTATTACTGTCTAATATAGAATAACAAATTGTAAGATACATCAAAGAAATTATAACCAGTAACAAGTTAAAGAAAAATATAACTTAAAATCAATCAGAACTTTTGCTGCATTTTATTAAGTAAAGGGTATTATTGACTCCACTGTGTGCTTCAATACAGAATGACGAAGTTTGCCGTTTGTGTAAAACGATAACAAAAGCCAATAGAGTACCTTGTGTTTTAGCTTGATACAGTATCTTTTAAACGCATTTCGCATGTAGCTGTTTGCAGCAGCAGTTTCAGTTATCTAACATTTCTTATATAAACCTAATATTGGTTGATACGCTGATTTTCTTGTGGCAATATCTTCATCTATTTGCTCTATAAAAAATATGTAGCATCCTTATCATTGGAGTTTCCATTTGATAACAAACATTACCACACAATCGAATCTCTGGATGGATTATTGATGATTCTACCCCTAATAAAAATGTTACCCAAGTTGTCCTTACGATAGGTGTTAATAACACAAAGTAACCTTTCAGTTTACTGATCGTTCCGGCTTGGCTAGTGCTAGAATATTCGGAATATGAATTCGACAATTGAGAATGAACACACTCTGCTCGTTCGGACTTATTCAGAGAAAAGTCGTACTGAGCTATGTGCTGAGTTCATAAATTTAACGCTGTCCCACCGGAGGATATGCACTTTAAAAGGGTCAAACCCCACTTTGCGGTCATATAAAAGTAGCCAAAGAACTGGCAATGGACGCCGCCAGTTAACACTTATGGTCCGTTATGCGCAGATGGCCCTTTATATAGCTTTGAGTAGAAATTCTGCACTAAACAAAAACAAGTTGCAATTACTAATTCCTTTAAATCCGTCGGCTTGATCTCTTGCGTTGCCAGTTACTATCCTTACAAACGAACGTGTTTTGTCCTAGTTTACCTCAGCTTAATAAATGACGCCACGATTTCAAGTCACAAAAGGAAAGTTTCTGGTTTTTTTATTAAACCCTCTACTTGTCTCTCCTTTTCTTTTTCAAAATATCCTATTTTACGCAGGTCGATTGCTTTTCTTTCAATTCCTTGTTGCATTTAATAATGATACGAAAAGTGGAACACATGTGAGATCGTTGCACGACGATTAAATGTAAGACAGGCAAGTAGAAAATAATAGGAAAAATAAATAGATTACAAAGTGATAGTATCCAAGACTGCTAAAAAATTAAAGCTTTGAATCAAACAACAACAGAAGATTGACACGTCTAGGGAAATCTCAGTTGACAGATATTTATTGTGTTCCGGTGATAAGAGAGATTACCTCATGTATCTATGTTGTTTAAGAGGATTAAGTTACGATCCGGTTTTATATAAAAAAAAAATCTCTTCATTTGAGGAGAAAGTAAAAAATAAAAATAAAAACAGATTATGCAAGCCTCACATTTCTGTCATCAATTACCAAAAATTTTAACGGCCTAAATTGAGTACCAGTTTGCAATGAATTACATTTTCTATTGAACTTCAAGCATGTTTTAGGTTGTACTTGTTTGATCGTCAATAATCATATTTTTATTTTATTTTTCTCTGTTCAATACCGTTGTTCAAGTTCAACTGTTATGTATCTACTTAGTATTTATTCCAAGCACGATTTTTTTTTTCATGTAAAGGTTGTATACTGGTACTTTTTATAAATACATTAAATATGTTAAGCAAGTTTTAAAAGCACTTTAGAATGAATGGTATAAATTACAAGATACGTAAAACACAGTTTGAAGTATTTCTTAACAGTTGAATAGGTTCGCTACCATATTAAATAAACAAACCTCAATTATTGTATAATCTGAAGTAGTACCAACGTAGATCTCAGGTGACGCGTGTTTAAACGTAATCAAAGTCTAGTTAAGTTTTAAGTTTATTTATTGGTTAAATACTAGTTGGATGAAAGTTATGTAAATTCACGATTAAAGAAGGGTTATATTAGGATATGGATAGCTTTTTCCGTTCTATGTTCAAGACGCTCATAAAAACTTCTAAACACAAAATGTGAAACCGCAAATAAGTATATATCTCCGCAAGGATCCAAGAAATCTTCGTGGCAAATTTCGTGAGGATTCATTCATGAAGAGGGAACGAGGTAGCGATAAAAAACGCCAATTAGAAATGCAAACCCGCAAATTGCAAAACTAAATATTTAATTCCGCATGGATTTAATGAACTTCGATAGCAGTTTTAATGAAGGTCCATCCTTACCATATGAAGGAGCTACTTGTAGCATACAATAGATAGTAATGTTGTATTTATATAGGTAATCAAAGACTTTCGTATAGTTTAAATCTAAGTCTATTTTATATTGTCTAAATCTAAGTCTGTTATATAATATGTAAACTTAAGTCTATTTCATGGTTAATACAATAATTCTAAGTATATTATGGTCTCTTAACAGAAGGTATACGATTAAGAAACAAAACATGCAGACAGAGCATCTTGTTTTTTAATTTGACTCAACAACGATACATTAGAAACGTAACGTGTCTAAAACAATGTTATTTTGGGAAGCATTTATTTAAGTTTTGTGACTTGATAATTTTAAGATGAAGTGAGGTCTTAATAGATTTACACTGACTTTATTGACTTTATGTAATGGTAAGTTTACATCGTACCCCATTTCTGGGCTGAGCGTTATCCATTGCTTACGTCAACGGACTGTAAATTCAAGGGTAAAAGCGTTCCTGCAAAATCGCGCTATTTACTATTGGGTCATGGTGGCGTTGTAAGAGAGGCAGTCAAATCCAGCTATGTACTAAGGCCAACTGAACAGTTGGCTCTGGTTGGAATTGACAAGCTGCCTTATTTCCAGTCTTTCAGCTTAAAATTATGGACTGCGAGCGCAGATAGTCCTTGTATAGCCATGGGACACGAACTGTGGACCCTGGTATTTATAGTTCATCAGAATACCCACATATCCATACCAAGCACCTGTTCTAGTGAATTAATCTCTGAAATAATTCATTTGGTAAAGCTGAAAGTTTTTAATGTTTATAGATATACGTTTTCACTGCTTTGTCTACATTTTGTTGTTCATCTGTCTCTTAAATGTAATATGCATTTAGAAAAAACCAAAAGAGGTTAGGAAGTCTTTCTGTAACCTGTTAATTTTAGTTATAGTTGTATGCCCATATACTAAAATTAAAAATTATTTAACCCTAGAATTACGGATACTTCAATATCACTGGGGTATTGAAAAATGCCTCATAGATCGTTTCATTACATGATGTTCTCTTACGTTTGAGCCCAGCATGGTTAGGTAGTTAGGGTGATCGACTTGCAGTCTGAGGGTTGCAGGTTTCAATCCCCATCCCACAAAACATACTCGCCCTTTTAGTTGTGGGGGCATTATAATGTGATGGCCAATCCCAACATTCATTGGTAAAACAACAGCCGAAGAGTTGGCGATGGGTAATGATGACTAGTTGCCTTCCTTCTAGTCTTTCACTACTAAATTAAGAACGGTAACGGTGATAGCGGTGATGTAGCTTTGCTCAAAAGTCCAACCGAACTAGTTTTCCATGAATCGAACTATTTGATTGCTCTGAGCTTCTTAGCTCTCTGCCGTTTCAATGCCATTTGTAATCACCTAATTTTGTCTGTTGCACCTTTGATCTTAAACTTTGTTGGGGATTATAAATTCAACATTCAGAGAGTATCGTTAATTCAGATTCCTCTATGGGATTTTCCAGACTCACGATCAGAGTCAGTTGAGGTTTATATCTCATGTTCTTAACTAGGACTACTTTATATTAAAAGTAACGAATCAATGTCAGTTGTTTTATGTGTTAGTATACTAAAATTCAATTACGTATCCTTTTGGTTCTCTTATTTGTCTAACCACTAAAATTTTCTAAATATCATGTCGATTGCCCTACATGTCTTGTTACTAAAACTCAATAAGCTGGTAGTTTAATGCCTAGCATTGCATAATGAATTAATTAAACTGTGTTCTAAAAATTATTTTAAGTTTTATTACCTCCTGAAGAAAATTGTGTAATGTTTGGTTTCATTTCTTGTATTACACAACATTTAGTGGGCATCCTTAGAAATTCTTATGTATCCGAGAGTGAACCAAACACACGTTACTTATTTCAAAATATCGTAATTTTTTCTTTTAAATTTTATGTACAAAAGCTTTATAATTTTGTTTTGATTAATATTTTTATAAAAATACTAACTCAATATAAAATTTCTCTAAAACATAGAGAATTGTTTCCTAATTGGAAAGGTAACTGAACCTATTTATACTCTTGGAATGATGCGACTATACTTTCAAGAAAACTCTAGTGTTGACTTTGTGTGGGAGCGAAGTGTACTATGTCTGTCTATCAGGTTAAACAATTCTCTGGGGCATTAATTAGTATCACATAAGAGCATTAAGCATTCGATTTGTAGCCAAACGTCTATGAACTGGAGCAAAGAAGTCTAGCAATTCGTGACCTAATCAGCCAACTCTCCCTAAATTTTAAAGAACTGCAGGTTTTACTTAATAGATGTACAGTTTGTTTACGGGGTGAAAGAGAGTAAAATTGAGAAACCAAACATGTGAAATTTAAATGTACCAACGTTATCGTGTGCCCTTATAACTTACGTGTTAATATATAGATAGAATTACTAAACAGGACTTCATAACTTCTTTATGTTTTGAAATACGATACTTTAGGTTCCACTCACCGAGTCCTGTATCTTTGTTCCATGGTGTTGATGATTTCTAAGTCATAAATGATCGGAATATAACTCGTAGTTGTTTGTTCTTAAAATTCGAAAGTTAACAGCGCTTGAGACACAGCGTTTAGGTTTATTTTCAAACTTTGGTTGTTACCTGCTTACTTATGTGTGTATGGGAAAAATCGTTTTCAAAATAGGCATTTTTCAAAAATGGTAGCCTTAATTTAAAATAATCATAATTTCTAACCCTTCTCTTGTTTTTTAAACAGATATTTGTCTATTGTTCAGTTTTGTTGTCGGTAAAACTCGTTTCAAATTGGTGATTGCTCAAGGCAGTATGTTATTATTTTATGTAAATTTTAGCATTTTTCCCATGGTTATATTTCACATTACAAGAAAGCTACTTTATTATCAGTTCTTCCTCTGTATAATCTGTATGCATGAGGTAGAGCTTATTTACACTTTTGAATCCTTGATGAATATTTGTTTCTACCTAAAGGCTTAGAAAAGGTAGAGTTTTCCTTTCTAACGTAAACTAAAGGGATGGCTTACAAGTGATTATGAAAACATTTCAAGAAGCGGTTTTCCTAGGAGACCGCCATACAAACGTGCCGTCAGTATAGCTTGGTAAAGATTAGGCACATGTAACGATATACGGATACGGTATTTTCTGTCTATCACTTTCATAGAAAGCTGGTCTTAGATAGAGGATAACGGTGAACCGCCTGGAGTTTCATCAGTCATCTCATAAAATTTTAAGTCCCAATGGAATTATATCGATGCTAAACACATATATAAAGGTTCATAGAGAGACAATACCAGAATCGCTGATATCACTAGAAGAGAAAAAATTGAAAACTAGTGGTTTTCTTCTGAGAAAGCATACGTTAGGTTTGTTGGACTTGACAAAAACATATTGGAGATAGTATTTGCCTGAAAGCAAAACAACCCAGAAAATATTACTTATTTAGAAAACAAAACAAAAAAAAATTGGTTTACAAAGTCTTAAATAAACACCGTAGAAATGATTGAAATTTAAATTGAAACAAGTGACGTGAATGGTCTTTTCTGAGATTCAGAAATATTGCTTGTAAGAGAAATATAAGACATACCAGTTATGAATTGTAAGCGATCTATATATTGATAAAAATAAGGAAAATAATTAAGTAAAAATATTCGAACATTAAACATATATTCACACACAAAAACATTCTATAAAAACATAGTTATGTAAGACTAAGAGTTCTTACTTAGAACAATAACAGCTAATTGAAAGAAGTACTTAATTACCATAATAAAACTCAACTAGACGACAGATCTTAAACTTGTTAAAACATTCCACGCTTACGTTCATGTAATCAGGAAGTAAGAGTTCACCTAACTTTGCTTGTTTGATGTTAACCATAAAGCCACATAATAAGTTATGAGTTATGGTGTGCTTATCGCTGGGATCGAGCCCTGAATTCACAGTTTTAAGTTCACAATCTTATCGCTGATCAACTGAGGGCCAACTTAAATGATGATCAGTCTCAACAAGCCAAAAAAGTAAGTGAATGTTCAGGATAAATGGTTTAATCAGTTCTTTTAGGTGAAAGGGTGAGAAGTCTGTTTATTCACATCTCTTCTGTCGTTGTCATCATTAATACTTTCTTCACTCTCTTCAGTAGTTCCAGGGTTAAAGTAATAACATCCGAGATAGTGTAGCAAGGGTAAGTTAATGTGTTTGTGTAAGGGGAGTTTGTTTTTAATGTCTGAAAGGTGTTTATCGATTAGTGAATTTAGTGTTTGTTTTTCTTTTCTTCAACGTATTGTGGACAAAAAAATTTAATTTCACATATGTTATGACATTATTAACTATACGTTTTGTTTCAAGAAAACTTCGCCTCTCTTGTCTTGGCGTATATAAAACGTTATTTAGAGAATGTGTTTGTTAACTTGGTCTATATTATACAGTTTTCTGAAATACATGTGATTTGTCCAGTAAGTCACGCAAACTCGATGGTCATTTGAATGATATGAATGGAAAAATTTGAATTCTGTTTCTCGTATTTTTACTTCTATGGGGGAATGAGATAGACGTTTTGAATGAGTTTAGACAGCGGAGAAGTGTACGACGTCACTAGAGGAATTCTACTCTTTGTTAAAGTACTTTTCACTTATTTTGAGTAAGCATTCCGAAGGTTCAGTTTGATTCGAAGAGTATAATTTGAGAGTAATGTTGAATCTGGAAAGAGCTCACTAGCTTCGACAGTATTTTGTAAAGTTTTATTTGACAATAATTAGAAGCTTTGGCTGATCTTGAAAAACACGTCGGGTTAGTAGAAAGCATACTGATAATATGTTAATATTCACTCACACAAGATGTAATGAAAATGCTGTATTCTTCCCATGAAGAGAGTACTCTAGATGTGTTCTTGTAGTGTTTATTGAGAGCAAATTCGGAATGCTGTCTTTGCCCGGAGAAAATTTTTTTTTTTTAGTTTGACATCTAACTAGTAAGTTGAAGGTACTGTTTTGATCTGGAGTATGTGCTGTTCTGGTTTGACACGTAACAAGTAACCTGGAGGTGTTGTTTTGGCCTAAAATGTTGTGTTTTGAGTAACAAATAAAGGATACATCTAAGGTTTTGTCCTTGTATTACTTTCCTCAGTAAAATATTTCTACTTTTCTTCTATTTTACATTATAAAATGTCTCTGTAAAAACAACATAAGTTTTGCTTGTAGGAGATTTCAACAATATTACGTTTCTTTTTTCTAAATACAATATATAATAGCAATTATTAAAAGCATTTGACTTACAACTCTTGTCTCCCGCTGGTACAGCGGCAAGTCTAAGAATTTGCAACGCTAAAGTCAGGGGTTCGGTACCCCTCGGTGGACTAAACATATATGTAGACAATTCAAAATTTCATAGAAATGTGAACGGTACATTACGAGTAAACTTGGATGAACCGACGATCCCCCAGGAAAAAGCTATTGGTACAGAATTTTAACAACGTAGAACAAAGTGAAAGTAATGATGAATTGAAGTTAATGTCCAGGAGAAATAAGGAGAGAGACAAAATATTACACTATGTAACACAAATCTTGTTTCTGGATAGTATTGTTATTTCTTAATTGTTTATGCTGTAAAAGTACAGAAAATGGCCATTATTCCCTTCAAACTTTGCTTTTGTGACCTAGATAATGAAATTTAGAAATAAACCTATTTTCTATGTATAAATGGGCAAATTTACACATTTTTTATTTACATAAGGTCTGAATGAAACAACATATGAATCAAGATTTACATGTATTTATATTAAAGTTATACAAAAATGAAAAAAAAATATTTAGAAGTGAGTAGTTTTTCAAGATTTGCGACTGTAATGTAAACCACTTTCACGTATAAGCCCCCAAATATAGTCTCTCATGATGTTTTTGTTATGCGTTCCTTGGTAGTGGCGTTCAAAACCCAGTATATCTTGTTGGAAGCACTCGCCTTGCTCCTCTGAGTATGCTCCCATGTTCTCCTTGAATTTATCAAGATAAACGTCAAGAATATGGACTTTCATGGACATTCTGCAGCCCATTTTGCTGTAGTTTTTCATCAGAGCCTCAACAAGTTCCATATAATTTTTGGCTTTGTAATTGCCCAAGAAGCTCCAAACCACTGCGACAAAGCTGCCTGAAGCTTTTTTTCCCTTCCTACTTTGCTTCTTAGGGAATTTTGTGCACTCTAGTATCTTCTTTACCTGTGGTCCAACGCAGACACCAGATTTCACGTTTGCTTCAGACAGCTCAAGGAAGAAGTCTCGAAGGCACTTGAAAGCTGCAGACTCCTTATCAAGAGCTGTTACGAATTTTTTCATAAGACCCAATTTTACGTACAATGGTGGGAACAATACCTTCTGGAGGGCCACTGGTGGCTCACACTTGACGTTGATTCTCTCCACAGAGAACTCGGTCCGTTGTGGTTAGTGCTTCAATTTGTAGTGTCCCTGCTGTCCCAAAGGCAAAGACAACAGAGAAACTTGGTAAGGCCTTCTTGGAGACCCATCAGGAATGCCACCATTTTGAAGTCTTTGATAACCTCCCAGTCATACTCATACTTCAAGGATTCTTGCAAGGTCTTGACGCTGTTGTATTCCTCTTTGAGGTGTGGGCCCGGCATGGCCAAGCGTGTTAAGGCGTGCGACTCGTAATCTGTGGGTCCCGGGTTCGCGCCCGCGTCGCGCCAAACATGCTCGCTCTCCCAGCCGTGGGGGTGTTATAATGTTACAGTCAATCCCACTATTCGTTGGTAAAAGAGTAGCCCAAGAGTTGGCGGTGGGTGGTGACGACTAGCTGCCTTCCCTCTAGTCTTACACTGCTAAATTAGGGACGGCTAGCACAGATAGCCCTCGAGTAGCTTTGTGCGAAATTCCAAATCAAACAAACAAACAAACTTTGAGGTGCACCGAAAGATATTTAAATTTTAAAAGGTCTAAAATTTGTATAATATAAAAAATTTACTATTCAAGCAAGCAAAAATTGTCCGTCTTACCTTCCTGAGTTTTCTACAGTGCTCGCATGTAAGATGAGGTGCTCAGGGTTTGTCTTGATCCCCGACAGGCATGCCGAAATATACCTTGTAGGCTTCACACATTTTAGCAGATGCTGTCACTGAGTACTTTTTCGCTCTTGTCTTGATGAATTGGCCACACACATAGTAGAATGCGTCTGAAGAATGCTTGCAGCTTCTTGAAGCCATCTCTGATAAAATCAGATAAGTCTATGTTTCACTTAGGCAGCTAGAACTAAACTGAAGTGGTGAGTGGTGAACCCCTGTATATATATATTACTATGGAAAGTTCTAGAAAATTCTCGTAATCTCTACAGCATTCTAGAAAGTTCTTGAAAATTCTTGTAAGTTCGAGAAAATTCTTTATCAGCTACTCAGCACTGAATCTACCTGGAATGTTCTGGAAAATGGGTAAATTTGAAAATTTTATTACCCAGGTCACAAAAGCAAAGTTTGAAGAGAAAAAAATTGGTCTTTTCCATTTACTTTAGGTATAAGCAATTGGAAAATAATACTTTCTGCCCAGGAACAAAAAAGTAAACATTTTGTTACATAATGTAATTATTAGTAGAAATAAAAGTTAAATTGTAGTTTGATCGAAATGTAAGTAATTGAGAAACACGTGATTATGCTTGGATGTGAAAGATGTTTCTGTTCCATTGTTTCTTTTAGACATTCTAAAGACAGTGAGACACTTTCTAATTATCTGTGGTCGTTCACTTGTTCCAACATAAACGAGAGATCAGCTCTAACACTAGTAAGTGTTATCACCCAGTGACCCATGATACCGGTAGGATACGTGATCACCCAATGAGACATAACACTGGTAGATGTGATCAACTTATGGACCATAATACTGGTAGAACATGTGATCACTCTATTAACCAGAACACTGGTAGAAGATGTTCACAGTGTTGAGTAGTTCTGTTGAAAGACCTGATATGAGTAGTCGTACCACACTGTTGGGCGTTAAACTGATTATACTAGAATTCGGGATTCGATTCCCTTGAAGGATATGGCGTAGATAGCCCATTGCGTAAGATTACACATAAACATACAAACATTAAATGAATTAAATAGAAAAGAAAGATGTATATGTATGGATAATTTACAAATCAATATTCTGCCTTTTGTGTTTTTTGTGACAGTGAGTTACAACACTGATATAATATCACTATGACAAGACAACCGGCCCACCCCAATGCAATATTTAGTTACTAAGACAAACGTCTTGACTAAGGTCGGATACTTTTCGACAATACAAAATAAAATATATATATTTTACACATTTGCACACTCCTGTCATTAATGACATCCGAGGCTTAGTGCTTCACGTTTCAGAGTTTTCATTTTGTATTGGTTTCTTGGTTCCAATATTTTTCTTTATTATAGTTAATGTCAGTGATAGAACGTTAATGTTAGGTAGTTAGTGTTCTTTCCTTTATTGTTTGTCTTTTCTTTGTAACGTACACCAGTTTTTGTTACTGGACATACGCTACTACAAATATAGGAACGCTGGTAAATACATTTTGCACTGAAAGCAGAGTGGTTCTTAGAAACAAGTAACGGGTTTTAATGTGATATTGTACTGACACACTCGATTTTGTTTCTTTATATTCACTTTCACTAATGCCGTTGGTCATAATCTAAGAACATATTTTAATTTTTTGTTAGTTCATAGCATTTACTTTACATTATTAGTGTAGTGTATGGACTTAGTACAACTTACTTCTCATAAGCTGTATGAGCATCATGAGATTATTGGGATTGCGGCCTGAAATATCGTAAGCAGTGGAGGTATCCATAGTTGATTTACTGCATTCTACTCATTACGGGGATCAGTTTCGTTGTGTATTGATTTATGACATTACGTTCTTCTCGTTGTTTCTTTTATACAGATAGTCTTCATTGGCTTGCCAGATGCTTTCTAATCTGTTTGTAATTAAGCACAATGCTACACGATGGGCTACCTGTGCTTTGCCTACCACTGGTATCGAAACCCTAAAAACGGGTTTTTTAAGCCTTCACACTTATAAGTGAACTAGTGTAAGACTATTTTCTTGATTAGACTTGATCTTTAAATCAGCTTAAATTTCACTAGTTGTAAGTAACTCTAATAGTGTAGACATATTTAACGTTACTTTATGTCATCTCATCAGAGTTCCGCATTACACAGATCTTAGTGAGTTTATGAAAATTAGTTCGCCTCACTTACGACTACAGTCTGTATTGAAAAGTGCTTTATAAACTCCTACCTTATTCAGGTTGAAACTAAAGAGAGAGACACAGAGACAGAATGACTCTGATCAGATGATAGAGCGTAACAATCACTGCAGGCATGATTGTTTCACGCCTTTATCAACAAATCGTGATAAACATGTGTGTATGTGAGAGTGATAGTACAACCTAACTCAATCCTTTGAAGATCATGTGTTTTGTGCAGCTGTGTGTGAATATCCAAAACAAGCTAAAGCAAACATACATCTGTGTAGATGTCTTCTAAATCATTATTTAAGAAAAATTCTGAGTGAGTGTGTGTTCACTTATAACAGACGAATTGTTGGATCTATTGTCATCAAACATGACGTGTACTTTAGCTAGTCACACCCTCTTTCGGAGAGGAACATACAGCGAAGATCGGTCGGATCCAATCCCCAGGAAATCTTTGGGTCTCTCATGGTTCCAACGCACTCTAACCAGGTACATGAAATAGTAATATATATATATTTATCTAGAAATAAAGAGATATACCCATATATATATTATTATATTGTTGTATATTATATTATCCACCGAAACTTCATGATTATATCATTAAAAAATGTACCACATTTTATTTCATCATGTAGGAAGGAAGTTTTTATTAACAACAAATTAATCATTGATTATTTGACGTTACAAAAGAAGAATAAAAAGTCCAGCACGAGAATAACGAACGCGAATATCAGAGCACAATACAAGTTAGTATTTTATGTTTTATCACGTACCAATAGAGGACGCGAGTGTTTGGTGTACTGTTCAGGAAATTTCATGATTAAATCAGTATTTTTTATATCAAATATTATCGATTTAGTATATCTGAAAACGTAAGAAATTTCAGTTTGTTACTTAAATAACAAGTTTGAAGTAACTGAAGAATTACAATAAATTAAGTATCAAACTATGTTGGATTAAAAACGTAAATAAAAAGTCGTTTATACTTCGATTGCAAAATACTTTGTAAACGTCCAAAGACTTTATATCTAGAATAAATTATTAGCCTTCTTGTAAAGTGTTTGATAAGTTTCTAACAAGTTCATGTTCTCTTACTATGACGGATAAAAACTAAATCAATACTATCAACAGAATCTTATCCGACAATGTCGTTAACGAGGCAAATGTTCCGGAACATGCATTAATGAAGTGACTCAAAACGCATATCTAACAACGTGTTCATTTCCGAGTAATTATCATATGGATTTTTAATGATATGTTTAAAAACCTGTCAGTTGATACATAAAAAAACTCTGCTTGAAATCCACTTTTTGAAAACTGAAGGCACTGATGAAGTGGCTGAAAACACACACCTAATATTTCTCTCAATGTAATTAAAATATATATATTAAGAACATTCTAGCGTTTCGTAAATATCAAAGTAAAGTTTTTTGGAGAAGTACAAAAGCACAGATTTATTATATTTTCTTGTGTTGTTATCAGATGCTGAGTGTTAACAAATTGATATTCAGAGAGGTTTGACAATGTAGATAATTCGACTGGAACAAGTAAACAATAGATAGTTTTAGAAACTATATACCGTGTTTATAAGCTATAAATTCGAAACGTGTAACTTAATGAACTGTAAACTTCAGTTGGATATCTTCCTTTTTGAACAGTATTATTGGCCATAGTCCCAGTAATATCTCACATTCTTCGTTCAACTTTCATTTGTCTAAAATCGTATGCTAAATTAACAATGAACAATGAACTATTCTCACACTTTTAAATATTAATTCATATACATTTAAAATTAACTTAAAACGTTATATTCAATAAGATTTAATACAACGGAATCTAAAAAACACTTACTTTTAAAATAAACTATAGTAGATTATTAAAACAAGTAATCACTTGTAAAGCAGTAAAGGCTGGACTTGGCCTAGAAGTTAGTGTGCCGGATTGCTGTTGATCAAAAGGTTTAAGGTTCGACCCACAAGATATGGCTGAACGCGATCCGGAACATGCAAGTTGAAAATACTGAATGTAAAGTACTGCACAAAAACATAAGAATACTTTTCACGACGAGGCCCAGTATGGCCAAGCATGTTAAGGCGTGCGACTCGTCATCTGAGGGTCGCGGGTTCGCATCCCTGTCGCGCCAAACATGCTCGTCCTTTCAGCCGTGGGGGAGTTATAATGTTCGGTCAATCCCACTATTTGTTGGTAAAAGAGTAGCCCAAGAGTTCGTGGTGATGACTAGCTGCCTTCTCTCTAGTCTTACACTGCTAAATTAGGGACTGCTAACGCAGATAGCCCTCGAGTAGCTTTGCGCGAAATTCAAAATAAACAAACCAAATTTCACACAAAGTAAATTATTTAATGTGTCATATATTTCAATACCCAAAAATGACATTTTGTGCATTATTGTTCATTGTTTTGTTCATATTTCTTCATTTTGTGTACTGCTATAAGTTTGGCTTAGAGAAATAGTATTTGTTGCTTATTTCCTTTGTTTTAAAAATTATTCAATTTTGCTGAAAAAACCCGGCATAGGAGCTGCCGTAGCAGCTGAAATACTTGGCAGTCAACATGTTAAATATCCTCTAGTCAGGTTAATAAATCTTCTGGCACAAGGGTTAATATAGTATTATATAAGTTCAAGGCGTTATTTCTATCCATTCATATCCGGCTAATATAGCATATTTCTTGTTTGTTTGTTTTTTGGAATTTCGCACAAAGCTACTCGAGGGCTATCTGTGCTAGCCACGCTTGGCCATGCCGGGCCAACATATTTCTAACTGCACGGTTAAAGTACTGCGGACTTTCTTTATTGTTATTTGATTTGTGTTTGAAAAAGCTAAAGATCAGTTCCAAAACATTTATATATAATTCGTTCGTATAAGTAAGTGTGATAATACTGTATCTCAAAAAAAGGAAAATTAAAAGCAAGATATCAGAGTTATGAAATACATTCTAAAATAGCAAATAGGCTTTAATGTCACTTATCAGTTTGGTTAAGAAAATGAGGTACATAAAATTCAGATGATTTAAACATAAGATTTTTATTTTCGTTTACTGCAGGTCACTGTAATAAAACACGTATACATAAACATGAAGAAAACCTATCAACAATAGTAATGCATGCTATCCGAATAAACCTAGGCAGAAACCTACACCGAGAGACGTGTTAACGGAAGGAACTCGTAAGGTGTTTTTTAGACTATAAAGCCTCTTAGTAACTGAATACAGATACACCTATATATGTATATATATATATTCTTGAGTGAATCCATTGTAGGGAGAAAATCTATGAAATGTGGCTTTCTATGTATGTGGTTATTGAAGGAAATATATTGTTGTTGTCGTTGTTGTTTAGCTGTTTTTATTGATTTATAAAAGAAACAGTTGATGCATAATATAGTGGAAACTTCGCTTCTGCGTTGAAACAAGTATGAAAGAAACGATATATATATATATATATATTAATCCTTTGTGGGACTAACAATGAACCCTAGCCTTGCAGCTTATGGGTGGAATAAGCTCAAACGATCTGGTCACGAGGTTAATAAATTAGTCGGCTTATGTGTGCCGTCTTGTCCAGAAACAGCTGGTTTTGTTTCCAAAGGCTAAACTAATCAGCGTATCGTGAGTGTTTTTAACCTGGAGTCAACATTTACTCCCTTCAACTTCGTGATGTATTTTTCCCCCTTTCATTTCGAGCAAAAACAAGCTATCTAAACAGATTAAAATAAAAAATCGAGTCAGTAATACGTATCGTTCATTTGATATACTGTTCTTACTTATAGTGATAACAATGCATTGATTCATCAGTTAGGCATTCTCACTCTTAGCGATAGATTTAACCTTACTTCCAGTAATATGTCAGAAAGTTCTGCCACTTTAGAATACTTATGTTAGTTCTGCATCTATTTACTAAGCTCACATGAGAAAATATTCCTCATAATAAATATATGTATAATAAATAATAATTAAAGGATTAAATTACATATATATATATATATATATATATATATATATATATATATTAGATATAACCAGTTCTGTTCATGATTTGAACAATTAACACAGAATAGAGCATTTAGAATACATAGAAATTATTTGTTTATTTTATGTACTATCACCAATTCTCTGACAGAATTATGAAGACGACGAAATTATCTTGCATATTACAAGCTGAAAAGAAAAAAAAAATACAGAAAATATACGATATCACAATTATGTGCACGGGACTTAGAAACAGTATATTTCTCATATTTGCTTATTTAAAAACCCTAGAGTCTAGAAGAAAGCGCAGCGCGCTGTATTTTATCTGTTTAGCGCCGTCTAACGAAAGAACACTGAATGCATGCAATATTCATCGGCACAAAAACTGCGTAAAGTAATTTGTTATTGATGAAGAGAGCGGATAAAATGAAATGCCTCATAACCTGAAGTAAAATATTTCATTCGATGAGATTCTTATTGAACACATAAATCGAATAATATTCGCGCAATCTATCAGTGGAAACAAATAAAACCAGTAGAAACTTTCTTTTCGAATACAAGAAATGTTTGTATTTGGAACAAAGATGTTTAAAGAGCAACTTCGTCAGATTTTGCTGATTCCTCTGAATCAGATTAAAACGCTTTCAGAACTTGAATATAATTTACAGTTGGTACATTATTTATTAGTTGTTCACAGAATAAGAACTTTGAAATAACGATATTTAGCCCATTTCCTGATATACCCTGCTTCCACACTTGTTATTTCCCAGTAATTAAAATTATTTATGTTTCCAGCTAAACATAACATAAACCACTTCCACACTTATTGTTATTGTGTTGTTTCTGGCTGTTTTTCAAGCAAGGTGTTGTGTTTGTATTTTTTCACGTATAATCTTAGATATACTAATAATAAAAGCATTAAATTATGTTAGATAAGAACTCTCATCTCACAGTTGGCGAAGGATACAGTAGGAAATGTTAGAATTAGAATAATTAAATAAAACTACATTGTGACGTTTTATTACGTAATATTTTGATAGAGATTATAATACATTCGAATTTAAAGGTCGAGATAAAGCAAAGAAACTATTTCATAAAATTATTAGATTAAATAAACTCTTTTATTCCGTCGATTTTGACAATTTTATTAATTCTCATACCTCGAGTATCCCTTTCTGCGCATGACACAAAGTTTTACATTCGAAATTTTATTAAATTACATTTTATATATTGTATACCAATAAGTATAGCATGAAATGTTAACTACTAATCTATATTTAAATAGTATGTGAATTTTAAGTTTTTAATTCTACAAGACAATATTTTCAAAAATCCTGAATTTTCCTTGTGTGACACACGTGACGCATTTCCTTTAAATATATTATCTTCCCTATTTTATTCACCACCCCTTGAAAAAATACGAAATTTAACGTAAATTACTAACTATAAAATTGTTATTGCTCATACAAAGTTTTGTTTAGTTTCAGAGCTATGGAATAGAGAATCAGTCCCCTCGTTATTCACTTACCTGTTACATTCTCTCTTTCAAGACGTGCTAATATTTCTCTCTTATGTTTAATTGTATATTATACATATCCAGTAGGAAGTCAGAGTTCCATCTATCAACTGGTGTCTTGTATCCCGTTCTGAATAGATAAGGGTTAATTTCACTTTTAATACAACTTTTGTTCCCATTGGAATCACAACAGCTAGCTTGAGTAAATTTGTAACGATTCTTGTCGTACAGTTAGAAAGGTAGAAAAATTGTAATTGTTAAAAAAAAAAATTGTATGCTTTTTGCATATTATTGGTTTGTTATTTGGTGCATTACTTAATTAAATAAAAATTATTTCGTGCATTACTACAATTAGTATAAAAAATAAGCTCAAGTTTCACCGACAATCGACAGCAAGAAAAAATGTTTGGGTAAGTACTTTTTATTCCTTGTTTTTCATGTTTATTCTTTATTTATTATTATAGAAGTAACTAAAATGTAAAAATGGGGATATTTTGAGGTTAGGTAAGATTAGTAGTAATAATATAATCCAGCGTTTCATGAGACACGCATGCGAACAACTTGTAAAGTGGGTAATGTAATTCGATAGCGTAACATGAGGTGCACATGCTCCGAGTGATTTACAACTTATAATGGCGCGGAGTGTAGTTAAAAACGGTTCAAATGGTAATGAAAAAGCAGTAAAATAATAAACTTTATGTATGTAGAGATGTATACTGTTATGGTCTTAAATCTACTTAGGATAAACAAAAGCAGTTTCATGTTACAGTTCAAATTCATTCTACAAAAAATAAATATTTCCAATTTTTTGGTAGTTACGAAATAGGGTTAAAGTATAAAGTTTATTTGAAAAAAAGTTTGAAATGTATTTAGGAGGATCTAGGGATTACAGAAAGGAAAAATGAGATTTTTGATATGAGAAAACGTATTTTTAGTCTTAACTTAAAAATTGTTTTGCTTGTATTTCTTATAGCAAAGCCACATAGGGCTATCTGCTCAGCCCACCGAGGGAAATCAAACCCCTGATTTTAGCGTTGTAAATCTGGAGACACACCGCTGTACTAGCTGGGGGCAATTGTTTTGCATACGGACATATTCAAAACAAGTACTCAATATATTCGTGGACAAATCTTTATTTTAGTTTATTAAAATTACTTCATTAAAAATATGATTATTTTGTGTGTGAAAGACTTGATGTTAACCGAAGGACTGAAATTTTGTGACGATGCCCACACTATATTAAAAGTTGGAAGCATTAAATCTATAAAGACTTTAAACGAGTTCAAAGAGGTCACATGGTCGGTCAAATTCATGGAGCTCGTGCTGAGAGAATGAAAGGTTTCTGAGAAGTGTTTATTATTATTATTTTGGAAAGATGGACAGTTTCCTTTGAGTTTCTTAATGACCTTGAATATTAGTTATTAAAATAGTGCTACTGTTAATAGCCATAAACTACCAGTTCTACTGAAACCATTTGTAATTGTAGTTTAGTTTACAGTATTTAAACGTTTTTCTGTACTTTCACTGTTCTAGGCGGTAGCCATTGTTCATTAAAATCAGTCATTTGATTTGGTTGTTATTAAACATAAAGCTACAGTGTAGGCTATCTGTGCTGTGCTAACCGTGAGTATCAAAACTTGATTTGTAGAGTCATAAGCTTGCACTGGGGGTGGTGGAAGGTTACACACATGACTCAAGTATTATCATTTGTAAAAGAGAAACTTGAGCTTTTAGTAACTGATAATTTAACGAATTGAGATGTAGTTGTCTGAAGTTAAGCACAAAGCTACGCAACAGGTTCATAAAGCTACACAACAGGTTCTCTCTAGTTTACCACCAGACGTAAAATACGGTTTTTAGTGTTTCACGTTCACAGAAATACCGTTGTATTGGTGAAGGGGAGGGAATACGAAATGAAAGTTACATAGAACGTAAAAAGTATTATTAAAACACACTCGTATAATTCCATTTTTACTTCATGGATGACCATCAGTTTAAAATGTTCATTACTGGTTGGACAATGATGGCTAATCTTGTTTTAGTTAAAAGCAACTTAAATTGCAGAAGTAATATATTCTAATTAATTCAGTATTTAAGCTACAAGCCTGCTTTGATAAGTGACAAATGTGGATTATGAGAGCAGTTATTCTGAAATAATTTACATTAGTGAGAACAAACTAAAGATTACGAATAGTGCTATTGTTGAGTCTCTTGCGCAGAATGCTTGCTTTAGCGTAAAGCTGAACAATGAGCGAATTTCAGCGTTACATGTACATAAACCTACTGCTGATCCACATAGGAAAATTGGGTAGAAATATCTTTACAAATGAAAACTCTTACCACAGAATCCTAGCCCAGCACGGTCAGGTAGTTAGGGCGCTCGATTCGTAATCCGAGAGTCGCGGGTTCGAATTCCCGTCGCACCACAATGCTCGCCCTTTCAGCCATGGGAGCGTTATAATGTTACGGTCAATCTCACTGATCGTTGGTAAAAGAATATCTCAAGAGTTGGCGGTGGGTGATGATGATTAGCTGCCTTCCCCATAGTCCTACATTCCTAAATTCTAGATGGCTTACGCAGATGGCCTTCGTGTAGTTTTGAGCCACATTCAAAAGAAACCAATACCAAATCAAATATTTTGATAAATTTGGTATAACTTTGCCGACAGGATATCGATTTCCTCTATTCTAATACGGCGAAAAAGGCGACCATGGGAGGTCATCAACAACATTCGGAGAGGGATGGGACAGTTAGAAAACAAAACTTCGTACGATGTATCTTGGACCACCTTGTGAGCTCAATATACAACCAGAAGACCACTTTTCTTCAACATCCTGCAAAAAAGCCAATCTCTATCTGAGGGGTCAGATGCGTCGGTGCAAACCCTAGGATTGCCACATAATACTCAGCAGAAACCGCAGAGCCGAACAATGGGCTGTCTGCGCTGTGCCCATCTCGGGTGCAACATCGTTTTAACATCGTACGATTACCACTGGACTGTTAGGGCGTATTACAGTGTATCTATCTATACTGTTATCTGTCTATATATAGATGTATATCTAGACGTATATTTTTATCATTTTGTTCAATTGGAAGACAGAGGGAAGTGTTGTTTGTTATATAACTTTTCCGAAATATTAAACAAAAATTGATTTATAGCTCCCCAAATTTTCACATAAAGTCAAAAGGGCATTGGCATTCACTGCCAATGGGATTTGGCCTTCAGTTTTATAACACACCCACGACAATACGTTTCAGATTGATTTTTGCCTCAAAGGAGACATGCTATTAATGAACAGTTGAAATCACATTCCGAGTACCTTAACCATTAAGCCTCATCATACCCAGAAGTGATGATTATGGACATTGTCTATTTTAAGTCGTATCATTATTTGTTCTTGGGTTGTTATTTTAAAGATGTTTTCAGGCTTTTATTCTAATTGTACAAAAAATGGAGAAAGCATGTAACGAAACGTTGGCTTGAATGAAATACAGTTTTAATCTGGAATCTTGTTGTTTTCAAGAGAAACATAGCAGAGAGACAAAAAGCAGTTTTATGTATTTCAGTTTGTTTATCAGTGTGGAATAGAAGTATTCCGCTGGGACATCGGTAAGTTTTCGGGCTTGCAACGCTAAATTCAGGGGTTCGATTACCCTCCCTGGACTCGGCAGATAGCCTCGTGTGGCTTTGCTATAAGAAACACACACACACACACACACACACACACACACACACACACACACACACACACACACACTCTTTACATATATGAACACGTATCTTGTTTACCTGCTTGAAGCTTTATACAAATAAATAAACACATACATTTTGGGTATTACTTTGATATGGCTTATCTCTAACGCTATTATTTTTATATGGCACTTCTCAGAAATAAAAATCGGGTATTTTAATATAACTGTTTATGTTTCTAATATCATCATATAATATACTTCAGAGCAACTTTCTTACGAAGTAGCAAATATATCAAATAGATCAGTAGCAAGATGAATCTAAGTATTATGGGTGTCTGGATGGATAGATGAATATTTAGATGATGGATGGATTGATCGATAGGTTATATATGACTAATGGGTAGACTCAGCATGTCCAGGTGGTCACAGGTTTGAATCCCCGTCACACCAGACATGCTTACCCTTGTAGTCGTCGGGGCGCTATAATCTACGATTAATCCCATTCTTCGTTGGTACAAAAGCAGTCCTAAAGTTAACGATGGGTAGTGATGACTAGCTGTCTTCCCTCTAGTCTTACACTGGTAAATTACGGACGGTTAGCGAAGATAGCCCTCGTGTAGCTTTGCGCGATATTCAAAAACAAACAGGACTAATGGATAAATAAAGGATAGGTGACATATATATGGAAAACAACATGAATGATAGATAGCTGATGGATAATAATATGGATAGATAAGTAAATAAAAGACGGAAAGCAAAATGGATTGATAAAGAGACAACATGGTTCTTCTATCGCATATATTAAATAATCACTCTTTTGCAAAACTAAATCAAACTGGCACAAAAATCGACAGATTAAATAAATATGATTCGTACAATAATTATTTTATTTCAAACGTTATTTCAAGAAAAATATTTGCGTCTCGTAAAAATAAATTTATAATTTGCTTAGCGTGTTATTACTTCACCTGTTTATCGTCCTTACAACAAAGTGAACATGGAACTTGAAGCATTTGAAATATCGGATATTATGTTTATAGTTATTGTATATGTAATTATAAAATATTGTCATTCAACTGAAATTGCTCGAACTTTACATAAATATTCTTATTAAAATCGATGTTCAATGATATTTAGTTATTTTCATATTGGCATCAGTAATCAATAATGCAAATAATGACGTCATAATAAGGACTGAATGGAAAGATCAACCTTACTATAAATTGGTTTACGTAAAGATAAAAACCAACGTTGAATGTATATAATGGAAATTGAATTGGGAAAAGGAATGGCCATTATCCTAAGATTTATCCATTTTATCTTTTCAGTGGTCTGGCAGTATTATTCTCAGCTGACATTAAGGATCTTGTATACTTTACAGGTTATTAAAGAAATTGCAAACAGAAGTGGACTTATAAAGAAAAACACTCGTATTGGTCTGAATCTCCTATCTCAAGTTCACTATTTTAAAGAGTTTATTGGTATTGAAGAAAACCAACTTTAGCAAAAAACTGACATTTAAGAACGAAATTGGGAAATAATGATATCGATTATTGTGATGTGTTTCAACATGATAAAAATGTTGCACCAGCTTTTTCCACACCATCATGATAAAACTAAATAATACCGCTATAACGTCAAGGTAGTTGACTTTACACTGTGATAAAACTTTTTATAACCACGTGTGGAATAACAACGGGAGAGATTCTCAGGCTTGCGTGTTTTCTTACAGCAAAGCCACATCTGGCTGTCTGCCGAGTCCTCAGGGCGATTATGCCGTAAAAATAATTGATAATGAAGTTGTAATAGCGTATGTCACTGTTCGTATTATATGCTCCCCCCCCCCTCAGTATGTCTGCGGACTTATACCGTTAGAAACTGGGTTTCAATATCTGCGGTGGGCAGATCACAGCTCATTGCGCAAAGCTACATGAGAGATATCTGCGTTAGCCTTACCTAATCAAGCAGTGGAAAAATAGATGTAAGGCACCTAGTCATCACCACCCACCGCCAACTGTTGGAATACTCTTTTTACCAAAGAATTATGCGATTGACCGTGACATTATAACGCCCCCACGGCTCAAAGGGCGAGTACGTTTGGTTTGGTGTGAGGGGGATTCAAATCGGCAACCCTTAGATTACGAGTCTAGTGCCATAAGCACCTTGCTATGCCAAAATTGAATGAAAAAGTAAGATTCAATAATGTATAAAGTAAACATATTTTCAAAGCATTAATTCGATTTTTGCTTCATTGTCAAATCTGTCTTTGAAAATACTGTTGTAATTATTATTAGACTATAGAGAAACTCTCGATTGTGAATAATGTTGAGAGAACAAAGTGAAACGGTAAATAAATTAATCTGGAAACCAAGCTCTGGAAGGAAGCTACAAGTTCTATCGTGTACAAAACGAGAACAAGCTAAGCTGAAGAATGAAAATTGGACGTATTAAAACGGTTAGATTGTATTAGAGTGCGATATTTTGAGGAATTAAAATTGTCAGTTTACAGACTCTCTGGTCTTGGATTATTAACCAGGAATGATACAGCCATAAAGGAACATCCGCCATCACAAGAGTTTTATCCGGTCCTTTGAGTTGAATATTGTGGCCACAATTAACACACAAATATCATCATGTAATATGTTTGTTTACCTGCTGATGTTTTACTTATGTATGTTTACTATATGGTATGATAATTATTTTACAGTGCCAGCTTAATAGTTGGATTTAGGGTTAACGAAAACCTTCAGAGTTGGCTGGAGCTCGTGAAATAATAATGGGATTACAAGCGAAAATATAATTAACGGTGAGAGTCCCCAACTACTGAATCGATGCACTCTGGTCGTTAAGTTTTTCTTTTATTATTCTTTCTAATATATGTAGTTTGCTTACTTTGATCAAAATCTAATGACAATCAACAGCACATTTAGTTAATACGTTACGGAACGTATTAAAACTTTTCTACACAAAGTCACTTGGGTATTAAACTTAAAAATTCTATATTCGCAAAACGTGAAGCATGTTTATCGTTTTCTGATAATTAAGTTAGTACTAACCAGTAGCAAAGATATAAGCCTCTTACAAAACAGCCGGTGTTGTAGAGCTTTACTTAACTCGTACAAGTAGATCCCTTGTGATACCACTTGGAAGCTGACAGTGCGTTCGATATGGCATAAGATGTGCATTCACCATATCCACAGGTTTCATTATATTAAATAGCTGAATATTGCATGTATTCTATAACACTTTCTCGACTACATCGTAACTAGTAGACTTAGTATATTAATAATACATCGTATGAACTGTACTACATCTGTTGGACTATGCCATGAGTACTGAGCTGTAGTACACATGATGAATTGTAGTATTAATACTAGACTACTACATGTGATGGACTATATTACAGGTAATATGCTATATTACAAGTACTGGAATGCAGTAGATATAATAAACTATAATATACGTACATAGTGTTGTAATACATGTGATTGACTATATTACAGTTACTGGGCTGCAGCAAGTGATGAACTGTAGTACAAGTACTGAACTGAAGTAGATATCCTTTTTTCATGTCTAATTCAATCCGATCCTTCCAACACTTTCTGGTCTTAACTATTTTCTCCTCCCAGCTCCCGGCAGCTCCAATGCTTTGCTTATTATTTGTTCTTTTTTCCTCTTCTCTGACAGAATCACTTCAGGTTCGCTTATCTTGCTTTTATCTTGATTTGACAAACGACTGCCACTTCTTTACCTCTTCTCTTTCAGCAATACTCCCAACAGCCGTTTCAGCATTCTCATTTCTGCTCACAAACAGTCTTTCTTCTTCAGGGTCTAGGTTTATGCTTCACAGAGAAGCAACAGTCCAGTCACTGTCTTATACACTCTGGTTTTCAGTGCCTTTTGGTAACCTTTTGTCACAGTTGAATGTGGCTAATTCCTTCATTTCACCTAATCTGTCTGGATTATGTATCTTGGCGCTTTCTCACTTTATCCTTCAATTTGAATTCTACTTCTACAATACCTTAAGTCTTCTATCTACTTCAGCGGCATCCACTTTTACATCTGTATCTTGACTTTCTACTCATCATGATTTGCGTTTTTCACAATCACTTTCGAACCTTTTCTACTGACCCAGCAAGGCCATGTGGTACTCGACTCCTAATCCGAGAGTCGCTGATTCGAATCCCAGTCACACAAAACATGCTCGCTTTCAGCCGTGGAGGCGTTATAATGTTACGATTAATCCCCTTATTCGTTTGTAAAAGGGGTAGCCCAAGAGTTAGCGGTGGGTGGTGATGACTGGCTACATTCCCTCTAGTCTTACACTGCTAAATTAGGGACGTTTAGTGCAGATGGCCCTTGTGTAGCTTTGCACGAAATACAAAAACAACCCTTTTTTATCACACTTTGACTTGCAATTGTAGCATCTTCTTACTTTTAACTATCAGGACAATGTTTACAATGAATAACAGCTCTCACGTAGGTTCTTTGCGGCAGTCCTCATTCAAGAAATCGATGACAATGACGAACAAATGGTTGACCCTAGATGGAGCCCAACGTTTACTCCAACCTTCTCCGCTTCTTCTTATAACGTCTACATGATTTTTGTCGAATTTTCATAAGTGGTTCTTACTAGTATGATTAGCTTTTCTGGCAGTTCTTTTTTTGGAGACATCACTATATTAATTCTTGTGGGAACCTGTCGTATAGTTTTTTCACATCTACCAATGCATGATATAGCATCTTATTTCCTTCAAGACAGAATGAAGATTACATCTATTTTTTTTTTCTCTCCCACACCGACACCCAACCTGTACTTCATCGACATCTACGAATTTCCTTATTCCCTCTTGTACGCTTTCTTCCACTTTCAACAGGTTATTCATCAGTTTTATTCTTCTGTAATTTCCACACTTAAGGACATCTGATTTTTGCTTGTAGATTGGTATTAATAGGCTCTATCTTCATCTGCGAGTATTTTTTCCCTCTAAATGTTCTTCAAGATTTACATACTCAACTCTACGTTATTCTAGTGCAGAGGACGGCAACCTGTGGCACTTTAAGGAGATTTGTGCAACTCTCGGGTTATTTGTTGTATCCACCAAGAGGAATAGAACCCCAGATTTTAGCGTGGTAAGTCCGAAAACTTACTGTTGTACCACCTGGGGACATTTTCTTAAGATTAGACCGTCAGGGTAATTTGTGCATCTCAAAAGGTTTTGGCCTTAGACAAAAAAAAAAAAAAAAGGCTCTTCTTCTTTTGAAGAGTTGCCAAACCCTGTTTTAGTACCTTTTGTCATGTCTATGACAGTACTTGATGGACATTGTCTTACCGATTTTCATTTTACTAATAGCTTCTTTGACCTCTATTCTACTGACGTCAAGTATTGCTCCAACTATTGGTGGTGCCTCCTTCAATTCCTCTGCATCATTTTTGGTGTTAAGTAATTCCTCATAGTATTGTTTCCATCTTTGTTTTACTACCATTCGGAAGCTCCTCTCCTTTGTCTTTAATTTTGGTCATTGCAATGTTTCTCTTTGCCATTTCCCTTTGCTTGGCTATTATGTAAACCTTCATTTCTCTTCATAATGTTTCCATGTTGACATACTAATTTTTAATTGCCTCGTTTTTCGCCATTGCAACCATTCTTTTCACCTCTTTTTATGATAACCATTCTTAAATAGTCGTCCTTCCTTATCTGCTATTATTTTAAGGCTTACCTCTTTTCTTTGATGGTTTGCTCTAATATTCTCTCTCCACCACCATACTTCCTTATGTTCAGGTCTGCGTCCTTCTTTTGCTGCAAATTGCGTCCAGAATAAGATTTCTTCAGTTTTTTTCACTTACTCTCTACATTTTGGACAGTTTTTTGGGCCACCAGCATCTTCACCTTTTAATTTTTTTCAATCTCTTACTGTTTTCCTCTTATTTTCCTTCTCCGTTAGTGTGCCGCTACTTCTACCAGTTTCTTTACGTTCAATAACTTTATTTTGTCCCTTCTTTGGACTAGAATGTAGTGAATCTGCATCTTGTTCTGGACACTCTTGCGCATCATAAGAAACTTCTTTCTCCTTTAGAATCCGGTTTGCGTCAGGAACAAATCCGTACTCTCTGCTATTTCTAGTCGTCTCTTTTCTTCTACGTTTCTTATGCCATAGCCTTTCCCCCGTGTGACTCTTCAAACTTGTCCACTTTTCTCCAAAATTAACATCTCACTATCTTCTATCCAGATAATCAGATCTTTTAGTTTTTCTTCAAATCATGCTGTCTGTGAAGCCTAATCCAAACCTATATTTAGCAGCCCTTCCTCAGTTATCACCTTCAGGCGCACGAGTCGGTCTTTCTACTTGGACCACTTATATTTTTGAATTTAATGTAATTACAACTCAGTTCCTTTCTTTGGACCATTCTGAGTAGAAAGGACAGTTTGTAACCCGTGGTCATTTCTTTCGTACTGTTGTGAATCGCTCTTAATCTAGACTTTTGCAAAAGATACAGATTATTGTCTTATGAAATTTACAGATTTAAGAATTAGAAATAAAATCGTGATGGGATGGATGTCTTCTCTATACAAAGTGAATATGTGTATACATAAACACTTACCCATCAAGTATTTAGCTATTATAATGTGTATATATAATGTTTTATGACGTTATATACTCCTAATAAGAATATTACATTAAATTATCTTTTATTGATTACTGGACGGCAAAACCCCTTCTACATGTCGTATTATGTAATTTGGAATAATTCGGAAAGTATACCCTTGTTTTAGTAATCCGTAACTTGTTTATTTGTTTGTTTTGAATTTTGCTTAAAGCTACGCAAGGGCTATCTGCGCTAAACGTCCATAATTTAGTAACGTAAGACTAGAGGGAGAGTAGCTAGTCATCACAAATCGCCGCCAACTCTTGAGCTACTTTTTATCAAAGAATAGTGCGATTGACCGTCACTTTAATACGACCCCACGGCTGAAAGGACGAGTATGTTTGTGACGGGGATTCGAAACAGCGATCTTCCGATTACTAGTCCAGCACTCTAACCATCTGGCCATGCCAAGACCTGTTCCTATCTTACACTGTACATTTTAAACAGATCAGTAGTGTTTAATAAGGAAAATTATACATAAACGTTTCCCACATTTAGGTCTTTAGAATATATTAAAAATAATAGACATTGAAAATAGATAACCGTTTATTCATTTATTATATTAGGTTAAAAATATTTTTACATTGAAACTTTTTGCAGGGTCCCAATTGGCCATTAATATGCAAACATAGGTCCTGAGCTAAAAAAACACCCACCAAAAAACCATAAAGAACTACTGCTTTACATTGATCTCAGACAACGTTGTTTTGACACAGATATCACATGAAGGTGTAGAAATCTGTTTTTAGTATATTGAGGTGCACTTTGTTTGAAGAAAACACAGAATCAATACATAAAAGTTATATCACAAAACATTTCTTATTCAAAGAAGAAATTCTAGCATAACGTAACTAACTGTAGTTCTAGAGGAATTCAGAAAACTACACAACACTGAAGTAATAACACATGAGTTTCAATCACAACCAAAGATTAGATAACAGTCTTGTAGTTTTTGTCCTTCCTATGTTTCACGGTCGAGGATGACCTGGTGGTTGAGATGTCAGGCTGTAGATCGATTAGTCCAGATTTTGAGACGTGATCCCGCTAAATACGCTCTGCCGTTTCAACTTTGACAGTTTTGTTAACTGGTTTAAAGAGACAGATAATTTATCCTGATGAGTAGTTCAAAATTAGGGACTACTAATCTAAATGTCAAGGGTCATTGACCAGGCCGCTTAGTCTGTAATTACTTACGGTAAATCCCCGAAGGAATCACATTCACAATTTCAACAGATACTAAAACAAAATGAACATAAGGACTTTCAGAAGTTCGGGTACAGAGTCCAACACAATGTAACCTTTAACCTCTTAAGATACTACGATTATGAAAGGATGAAGGCTTGTAGCCAGCCTCATTTATAGATACTTGTATGATAATGTGGAGTTTTGACCACATATATTGATATTATATTTAGTCACGTATACTGTATGACTCATATAGTGTGAAAGTGGTCATGGGTTGCTTCACACCTGACATTTTGTTAACACGCGTAATAAAATGATTTACGTATTTCGAGTTTGTTCGTGTACCAAATTACGGTTTATTTGGCTTGCGATCTACAGGGTGTTTGGAAAGTCACTGTGCACTTATATATTTATTAACAGACATGTTTCAATATAGAATACAGGGGGCCCGGCATGGCCAAGCGCGTTAAGGCGTGCGACTCGTAATCTGAGGGTCGCGGGTTCGCATCCCCGTCGCGCCAAACATGCTCGCCCTCCCAGCCGCGGGGGCGTTATAATGTGACGGTCAATCCCACTGTTCGTTGGTAAAATAGTAGCCCAAGAGTTGGCGGTGGGTGGTGACGACTAGCTGCCTTCCCTCTAGTCTTACACTGCTAAATTAGGGACGGCTAGCACAGATAGACCTCGAGTAGCTTTGTGCGAAATTAAAAAAAACCCACAAGAATACAGAAGGTAAATATGAATGACAATTATAAACAATGTTAAAAGTGACCCCCGTTGGCATCAATACAGGCTTGGATCCTTCTTTTTTTGTTTCTAAACACCGCTATCAGTTGCTGGCTTGAAATAGACTGTATAAATGCTGTTATACAAAATTGCACAGTGACTTTCCGAACACCCTGTATTTACATATTTAAGAATTAATAGTTTACGTACCATGCTCTTGAATTTTCTTCGTTCTATCACTTTCACGTACGTCATTTAAGCTACGCTTCCTTGTAGGCATTGTGTCAGATCGATAAATTCTGGTCTATTTGTAAAAAACACGACACTCATTAAAACAAAGAATAAAACCAGTGCTAAAGAATAAATACCTACAAGGTGTTTATTTCATGATATGAAAAGAATCTGAGCTAAACTATTGTCAAGTAAGGTAAATGTAAAGTTGTAATAAAGGCAAATTCAGTGGAATATGCAGAAATGTGTCTTCACAAAATGATTAAGCATGTGGCTTTGAACTGCGCATGCTCATTTTAGATCTAATGTAGTCGAAAAACACCATAGCAATTGTATATTTTGTAACGTTATTTTAGAAAATTACCTGCTACTTTAAATGTTGTTTGTGCCAAATATTTTACAAACAAACAAAACAAAGTTAAAAGCCATTTGCCATATAATGACAATGAAATTGTGCCATCGTATATTGTTTGTTTTTTGTTTTGTTTTTGGAATTTCGCACAAAGCTACTCGAGGGCTATCTGTGCTAGCCGTCCCTAATTTTGCAGTGTAAGACTAGAGGGAAGGCAGCTAGTCATCACCACCCACCGCCAACTCTTGGGCTACTCTTTTACCAACGAATAGTGGGATTGACCGCCACATTATAACGCCCCCACGGCTGGGAGGGCGAGCATGTTTGGCGCGACGCGAGCGCGAACCCGCGACCCTCGGATTACGAGTCGCACGCCTTATGCGCTAGGCCATGCCAGGCCATCCATCGTATATCACACTCGTTGAATTAAAGTTTTACTAACTAGTGATGTCGAGAAAACGCACTTATAGAGAAATATATATTAACGGCTCGTTTTGGTTAAAAAAATTTTTTACGTAGAGGAGTGAACAACGTTTCGACCTTCTCGGTCATTGTCAGGTTCACAAAGAAAGAGAGAGGTAACTGACAGGAAGCTGACCACATGTTTGAAAGGGGTTGTGTAACAGTGTCGGAATGTAGAGGGCGGGCTTAGATGTTTGAATATATAATTTTATATTATATATTTTATTATTTATTATATTATTTTTTTAATATAGATATAAAGGTGTTCCTTTGTATTGGTTTATTTTGGGCTTAAGTTGTTGAATAAAATTACAAGCACCGATACACAATTTAAAACGGAAATCCACCGAAAAATCGCCCATACTGGACTATACATTACTTGGGACTCAGCACATGAAAGAAAACAAATACTCAACATACTAAGAAACCAAATAAACAGCCATAAAACTATGCTTACCACGTAAAATTAACAACGAATTGGACAAAATAAAACAATACTTCATCAACATCAATAAGTTTCCTCCACAAACCGTATCAAAAAATCGCGAAACCATATACTGCTGCATACCATATATTCCCGACATCAGCAGAAAAATAACCAACATTTGTCAAAAACTAGTAACAAAATATGACATTCCAGTTAATACCAAATTTATTCAAAAACCAGGCACAAAACTGAGGTCTATACTATGTAAAAACTACTGACAAACACCACACCAACATTATTTATAAAATACAATGTGATAACTGCCACGACTTCTATATTGAAGAAACAAGTAAAAAAAATGGAAACCAGATTCAAAGAACATAAAGGCACCTTCACACGTTTTCGAACACTGCGAGTCAAATAAACACAACATAACCATAGAAAACACTCAAATACTAAAGAAACAAACATAAACAAACTCAAAATTAAAGAAGCCTTACTTATACAACAGCTTAAACCCAAAATAAACCAATACAAAGGAACACCTTTATATCTGTATTAAAAATAATATAATAAATAATAATAAATATAAAATTATATATTCAAACATCTAACACCGCTCTCTACATTCCGACCCTCGGTTACACAACCCCTTTCAAACATGAGGTCAGCTTCCGGTCAGTTACCTCTCTTTCTTTGTGAACCTGACGATGGCCGAAGAAGGTCGAAACGTGTTCACTCCTCTACGTAAAAAATTTTCTCAACCCAAACGAGCCGTTTTTACGTATAAGTTTTACTAAGCAAAACACTGGTAAGTCGATACTGAATGCAATCTGGACTTCACGAACAAAGGCCTTTCTAACAATATAAGATTTATACTGTTGGATCGAGAAATTTCGAAGAAAAGTTTCAGAAAAACAGACAAATGTAAGTGTATTATTTATATAGATAGGACATTTGCTTGATAATATTAATGCATCGTTTCGGCGTGTTTGATATCGAAGAGCATAGTCTTATAAACAACTGAATAGCTGCATGTTTATTGTTAGCTAGTATTTTGTTACTTGTAATTGGACCAAGTTCTTTGTATGAAAAGCTACAGGTTTGGTTTCTTTATCATATTATTGTAAACTTTGTAAGTTCTCTGTAATATCGATCAACTCTATAACCGAAGTTCAAGTTAATCACTATCAGGCTCAATTCTGAGACATGTTAAAACATAGAGATGTATTGAACTGAATTTTGCCAAACTCGGATATCAAAATCCCAGTTTTGGGCGTCTTGTACCTGTAGAGTGTTTCAGAGTACAGGTAGCTATATGTAGAGGTATGCGCTTAACAACAACAACAAAAAAAAAACGTATTGCAAAAAATTTTTTCTCAACCCAAACGAGCTGTTTTTACATATAGATTTTAATCGTTCTATTTTAAAAAAACTTTTACGTGTCGTCCCCTCCCACTTGGTACATCAGCGGTGAGTTTGAAGACTTGTAACGCTAAAAACCGAGTTTCGATATCTGTGGTAGTAGCCTTCTGTTCGTTTTCTAGAAATAATTAATCTTTTCAGTTATTCGTTACATTTTCTTCCTTTTTATAAATACCTTTTCATTCACTAGCTTTTAACCTTTTTTTCTGAAAACATCTAAAGATATAACATCTAAGATGGTTAAAATCTTAAAGGTAAGTATAGGTTTGTAATCTTTAAAATACGACGTATTCTTTTTTTCAATCTATCAAATTCATGTTATTAATCTACGTATGTATGTATGGTTTTTATGATCCACATGGTTTTATTGTTTATAATGTCCAACGTATTTCATATTGTTAATCTATAAAACACCACTTATTGAGGCTTTCAAGATAGACGTAGCCACGTTTCACATTGGTAATTGTTCCTGCACTTTCATGTCTTGTAATTTCAAAGAGACAGCTATTAATCAGAAATTTGAATGACTCGGATGCTAAATTTTGTCGCTGTTTAACATATTTATTCTTTGTGTGTTCTTTAATTACAAACATTCAATCTCTATAATATTTAACTCTTCCATTAAAAAAAAAATCTAAGCCTCTGAGTTGGCATAACGTTGATTATCGCTCATATGATTAGTAATTATAATACATGTATATCTGCTCAAGAGTGTAAGTAAAACATGTTCTGTTCTCTCTTTAATATTTTTCTAAATTATTTTTATTACTTTTCGTTTACTGTTTCACATGTATGCATGTGTGTTTTTATTTTGATAATTAGTTTGCATTGTTAGTTTGGCATGTGAGCTAGCCTGAATTTCCTAAGCTTGTCGATCATCGTAAGGTATTGGTTTTACAACCGAAAGCATAGATAACAACGAGGGTACCCGACGAAAATATTTGTATCATAGTATAATGGACGTCTTACTTATATGATACTGGAAAAACTTTTTTATTATGCGATGTGTAACTTCGCGAGATTTTTATCCTGTGTGCATGTAAATTAGCAATAGGGGTCATGATTTTTCCGTCTCGGCTCCATTTCCTGTTACAGAGAACATTTATTTTTCTCTATGCTCAGTGCAGATATGACGTCATGAATGCATTGTCGCCACGGATATTTAAAAATAATCTTTCTACTTACGAAATAGTAGAATTGATCTTCCAAAAAATAACGTTTAGACTAAATAGATAAACCTAGAAACGTCATTACGATTACTTGAAACTCGCCCTGACAAAGAATCTGAAGGTTTTGAACCCGAAACAAACGTTATTTACTTTTAATACGTTATTAGAAACACGTGAACCATCTTGTCACAATTATTTTGCAAGATGTTGAAAATGTGTTTATGTAGAACTTTCGTAAACTACGTACTTAAAGGATTATCGTTCGCTTATCCGATTACCATTGACACTGACCCAGTAATGAAATGTGGTACGTGAAACGTCATTGGATGACCGATTATTCTCTCTTTTTTTTTTTTTTGATTGTCGCTAAGAGTATTGTTAACTTAAATAGTGCTGGTTACTTATCATTAAAAACAAATTGATGTTATTCACGTGTTCTGTAGAACATCTGTTTATCCTGTCCCTTGGTGGGTCAGCGGTAAATTTATAGACTTACAACACTAAATTCCCTGGTTCGATTCCCCAAGGGGTGACACAGCAGATGTAGTCCATTACGCAGCTTTGTGATAAAAAAACAAACAAAATCGAACGTATGTAATTTAGACCCCCCCCTCCATCGTTGAATCAACGGAAAATGTTTCGATTCGTCTTGAGCAAGTTATGGTCTCTTAGTTTGTTTATTTTTTTTCGTTAATTGATCACAACTACGTGTCCCTTTTCTTTACCATATATATCTTCAGCTGATTTGTAATCTATGTTGTTTAAAATAGTTACCATAAAATACTTACTGCCTGTCCAGTATTTTAACACTTTTATTTACCTTTTTTTTTTTTTGTTAAATGTACCCTATTCTAACTCGTGAATAAATGTCCTGTATTGTTGGGTATGATGAATAACGCAGACATTTTATTGAGTATATGACGTCATCGTTCAGCAAAGTGTCAAATCTGTGAATTTTTAGCTAGATGCTATATGAACAGCAACTGTCTTTCTTCACTCGAGAGACTTTTGCCGTTTTTTTTTTTTTTTTATAACCACTTCTTATCGATCTTATCGCCAGCTATAAGGCAAGTATTAGCTTTCCAATAATATTATCCCAGGCTTCGTTTTTCCCATATTGAGCGAGCTTTCAAATTATCAGTCGCAGTGCAGAGGATCTTGGAGAAGCCATACGAGTCAAATGTTAGTTAATAAATACTTTGTACAGTGAAAGTAGAAGTGTATATGCAAAAGAAACAATTTCTGGGTTAACTGAGCGACTGTAACATTGCATACAAACGTGTTTCAAAAATAATAGCAATTGCTTTTTTTTTTCTCGCCCTGAATTGGAAAAAAAAGAAAAATCGAACCAAAGAAACAAATGAAGAATATTTTCAAAGAAAACTCTATAAATACGAACATCACCAACTCTTATATTGTTGCTAATTACAGATTTTATTAATTAAGACAAAATTATTCGGTGAAGGCAAAATTAAATTTATGGTTGTTCTAAAATATGGATGCGAAGCAGGTATTTAGTCTTCATAAACAGTCACCAAGAAGAATAAAATTATTTTTGGTGATAAATTAAACAAGTAGTTGTTAATACCCTATTACAAATATATATGTATATATTACTGCACAACTATATTAGCGTTATTTAGATTTTTACACTTACAACTTAACACTCTATAACTATATTACTGTTAAAAGCCAATTTTGTTTTGCTATACTTTTTAATTTTCAGTAACTATATTAAGACTAGGAATGTCATTAAGATAATGTTATACTATAAAGACAGGGAATGGCTAACACTTATCATTTAAAGCTTTCAACTCAACGACTACAATAAAGATGATAATCTGTTCCTAAGATTAAGTTTCCTCTAATCGTCGTTCTTCTGAACTGGTCAGTTATTAAAAATGATTATAAAGATTGTCTGTTACTTTAATTTTCCTTAAGTTTTTATATCTCATAAAACATTACATTTTACTCACGTAATGGATAATTTCTTTGCTTAGTTTCTGAAATTAATGACGAAGGTAAGATAATTTTCTTTCGCATGATTCACAGAGAAGGGAAAATTAACCATTATCTCTCACGAATTATTTGTGTACACTTTTCTTATTTTGATGATTTCGTAGAAGAAATCAAGGACTTGAAGCCATTGTTTTTTTATTTTAGGCTTGATTGTTTCTGTTAGTAGCTAATACATTCGCTTCTTTCACGAAGGTTTTTAGTTCATTCCGCTTTGTTCGAGTTATCAAGAAATAACTGTTAATTTAATAATGGGTCTATTTAAATAACTGAAAAACAAAACAAAAAAAATAAACGGCGAACAAACTGGTTGATGATATTCAATACTCAGTTAAGTGTTCAGTATGTCAGACCCAAGTGACTTCAATCTATTGGGTGAAAGGCCTCGTCGGTACTGGATACAGTATCCGTAACGTGAGTGACATATTGTTTGTTATACATACTTATTTACTGTCACTCCTAAGCGCTAATAATCACATATCCTCTTTAGGTACCGTATTGGGCTCGATATGGCCAAGTGGTTAAGGTAACGACTCGTAATGTGAGGGTCGCGGGTTCGAATCCACGTCACACCAAACATGCTCGCTTTTTCAGCCGTGGGGGCGTTATAATTTTACGAGCAATCCTACTATTAGTTGGTAAAAGGTTGTCGGTCGGTGATGATGAGTTGCTAGTCTTACATTGCTAAAATAGGGACAACTAGCGCACATAGCCCTTGTGTAGCTTTGCGTGAAATTCAAAAAACAAAAAAACTGGCGCTTTGTTTTTTAGGTGGTGAATTACCAGCATAAAGTGGCAGGTGGATATTAAGCGCGTTAGATGGTTGTGTTATTCGAATGATTTCTTTTATTAAACCATTACAGTGTAGCTAAATATAATTGATTTAATTGTCTTAAGCAAATGTTGGCATTTAATAAAACTAGTCACTCATACTCAGCATCGTAGAAATTGTAATTTTCAAACAACTGATTTTAAGTCGTTAATGAGCAGCTTCTGAGACGTTGTTCACAGTTTCACTACAGTCCGGAATAGGAGTTTATATAGTGTTGACTCAGGAAAACTGTGTACCAGCGGCAACAACGACAAAACTCAACGCGAGGTAATTATTTGAACAATGCATCTCATTTATCAACAAGTACTGGTATTAAAGATTTAGTTACTAACTGTTTGTGGGAAATGATTAATTGCTCTTTATAAAACTTTTTTTCAGGTGACAGACAGGATCCCAGATTTCATTTATTATTATTGTGTTGCATAAAAGGAGAACTTGTGAAAGAAAATTTGGTTGTCTTGCCACTATAACGATGTTAATGACAGTTGCAACCAACAACATCTGATAAATCTGTTGGAAGATTGGGTAAATGTACCAAACATAATAAAAATAATAAATGAATTATAAGACAACCAACTATTACCGAGAACTGAACGGGACTAGGCTGTCGTACTAGGATCAACCGGCTGCCACAAAAACGAGAGAGAGAAAAGAGATAAAAAAAAAAAAAAAAGAACCCATGGTCATCTGGAATTTACGGTCGTGGGTGCGTTATAAGAGTGAAAATTAACTCCTATTCTTTGGTTGTAATTAAGCAAAGAGCTACATAATCGGCTATTTATACTCTGCCTATCACGGGTATCGAAACATGGTTTCAAGCGTCATAAGTCCGCAGACTTACCACTGTGCCACTTGGGGGTAGGGTGCTCCAATTATTCGGTCATACAAACATAAGCGGTAAGTAATGTATACTGACTGCATTTCCTTTAGTCTATCGGCTCTAAAGTAAGAACGGCGAGCACACAAATCTTGAGCAGTTTCTAAGCGGACATAAAACAAAACAATTATCAAAGTGACGTTTTCTAGGTTATTCCAATATTATGAAGACCACTAAACGTACGACTAGTTCTACTGTAGTTGCAGTTGCTTGGTTAAAGATATTTAGGATCATCTAATTTAAACCGGCCTGACATCGCCAGGTGGTGAGAGGCGCTCGACCCGTAATCTGAGGATTGCGAGTTCGAATCTCAGTTACACCAAACATCCTCGTCCTCTTAGCCGTGAAGGTGTTTTAATTTTACGATCAATTCCTCTGTTCGTTGGTAAAAGAGTAGCCCAAGTGTTGGCGTTCTGTTGTGATGGCTAGCTGCCTTCTCTCTAGTCTTAAACTGACAAATTAAGGACGGCTAGCTCAGAGAGCCCTCGTGCAGCTTTGTTCTAACAACTAAACAATAATTAAACATATTAGATAACTAATTACCCATGAGTTCTAACCTGGTGATGGTGATGAAACTTTGCACTTGTTACTATGATAGTTTTCTTCATTACTCGTTCAAGTCGTCTTCAAACTTTATCTGTGAGTATCAGAATTCCGAAGATTCGAGTAAAACAATGGCGACACATTCTGGCAGACGTAACGATATGAGAAAATATCCATGGAAAACAAACATTTCTCTATACATTTAAACTTTGAGACGGCAAATTAATATCTTGTAATACTATGTTGTCATAATTAGTACAGGAAGTTTTTCATTATACATTGTCATCCATAGTTAAGTAATTGTATATGTTGTTTATTTACTGCTGTTAAGCACAGTGCTTTACAACGAGCTATTTGAGTTGTGTCCGGAGGTCGAACCCAGAATTTTACGGTTGTAAACCTTTGAAGTTTACCGTGGAGCTAACAAGTCTGTGTGTGTACAACTACATTACTGATATATAATAACCATAACATTTTCAAACCATTAACCAAAACATATTAACATGATTTTTTTAAAATACGCTGCACATTTACACACATACCCACACATCAGTATCGCAGGTTTAGAGGAGCTTATCCCTTAATGATATACGTGGATAAATTTCGGTAGTTTGTGATACGTCATATAATATAAGAGCCAACAAGCGTTGTTAAAAGCCTTTTCGTAAACGCTGATGATAAACGATTGAAAGTTTCTGTCGATACATGACTGACCAAAGAATTGGTTCTAGTACAGTGAATACTCTGCTAATAAACGTCGACTCTCACTATAGCTGTAAGGTTTCTTCATTTGCTATCGTGTTGTCATTCGAAGTGCCTTAATTGTTAACTGAGTTTCTTAAACACACTAGACGGAGGTATTAAGTCAAAGCAAGGAGCTAAAAACCCTCTCTGTATTCCTGGTCAGTACCGTACCAGTCCAATAAAAGCGCTTTCTGACGAGAAAAGAGAATGAATTGTACTACTGCTTTAAGACGAATGGACTATTAAAACTTTAAAGTTAAACGCACGTGTTTAACATTTTCCGTTTCATCTCAAGATATTTTAGCTTATACATATGCAGTATTCTCTAATCTTTGAAGGAAACCGATACACGTGTTTAAAAGACCTCCGCCTCTTACCTTTTCCTCTGAAAGGCTCCATTTGTTATCTGAAGTGACTAATGGAGCACTTTGAGCATTGGATAATTAACTTGTAAAGTGTTGTTCTCGCGGTTATTGTCAGGCTGTGTAAACTGTATAAAACTTGGCTTATCGTTTGTCAAAAATTGATAGTTTACAGCCGACGATGGTAACCTAAAGGAGCATTGTTGATAACGTAAGAGTTTCGGTATTAGATAAAGACGAGAATATTGCCTAAATGGCACTTTTGTTTGTTCAATTTGATACTAATTAGATTGTATACCTGAATAAAGTAGTAACTATTTACTAGCAGGAAGGCAAAAATAATTTATTTTATTTCCTGCTATACTACTTTGTTTGTTTGTTTAGTACGTTCGCGCAAAAGTACACTACGGATATACAGTCATGTGAAAAAGTTAGGACACCCTATAAAAGCCTGTGTATTTTTGTAACATTTTCTCAACCCAAACGAGCCGTTTTTTACATGTATATTTCTCAACAAGTGGAGGGCTTTCAAAATAAATGCCAAAGTCTGGTCGTCCAAGCAAGTTCACCCTGAGAGCAGACCGCAAAATACTAAGAGGTCTCCAAACATCTTAAAATGTCATCACGGGACGTACAGCAGGTTCTGGCTACTGTTGGTGTGAAAGTGCATGCTTCTACAATCAGAAAGAGACTGCACAAGTTTAACTTGCATGGGAGGTGTGCAAGGAGGAAACCTTTGCTCTCTAAGAGAAACATCAAGGTCAGACTGAAGTTTGGCAGAGAGAATGTACACAGACCACGACTTCTGGAATAATGTTATTTGGACAGATGAGTCCAAAATTGAATTATATGGACACCAGAACAGAGGACATGTTTGACGTAAAACATGTACAGCATTCCAAGAAAAGAACCTCATACCAACTGTGAAGCATGGAGGTGGAAGTGTCATGGTTTGGGGCTGCTTTGCTGGAGCAGGACCTGGACAGCTCACAATCGTAGAATCCACCATGAATTCTACTGTGTATCAGAGGGTGCTTGAGGCTCATGTGAGTCAATCTGTACGAAAATTAAAGCTGAAGCGGAGCTGGACCCTGCAACACGACAATGACCCAAAACATACCAGTAAATCCACCAAGGACTGGCTAAAAACTAAGAAATGGAGAGTCCTGGAATGGCCGAGTCAAAGCCCAGATCTTAATCCCATTGAGATGCTGTGGGGTGACTTGAAATGGGCTGTACATGCAAGAAACCCCTCAAACATCTCACAGCTGAAAGAATTCTGCATAGAGGAGTGGGGCAAACTTTCTTCAGACTGATGTCAGAGACTGGTAGATGGCTACAAGAAGCGTCTCACTGCAGTTATTTCAGCCAAAGGGAGTAACACTAGCTATTAGGGGGTAGGGTGTCCTAACTTTTTACTTAGTTAGAATATGTATTTTTGTAGAATTACATTTACAGAAGATCTTAGTCTTTTTTTTCAGTTTTAATTGTTTAATTATATTCCTATAATCTCTCAGTATTGTTCGAATTGAGATTAAATATCTATATATCCAAAAATGTTTAACAAATACACAGGCTTTCATAGGGTGTCCTAACTTTTTCACATGACTGTATGCACTAGCCGTCCATAATTTTGAACTGATAGACTATGAGAAATGCACTCGCCAACAACTCTAACGTTACTCTGATTGAAGAGAGAAATTTGACAGTCTCCCTTATAACACATCGAAAGTCCCAAATTGGAGAACGCGATTTTTCGGAAACTGGAACGCCAACAGTGTATACTCGTATTCACAGTTCAACACATTAATCGCTAGGACACGCCTAGCTCACTGATTTATTAGCCTTGACATATATTATAAACAAGTTGTATTTGTATATATGATGCATATTTTCAAAAATCAAATATCAAAGGCACGAATAAAACATTTTACACTTGTTTGAAACCGTATTTTGTTTTTTTCAAGTTTTAAACTTTTGGTAAACGTTTCACACCATTTAATTTAGTTTCAAAGAGAGTTTATCATTCATTCCTTATTCACTTGTTAATAAAGTTAATTCACGTGAATTATTTTCCAGTTACATAGATATATACATACATATAAATAGTTTCCTTCTTCCTCAATCTTTATTTACAAATATCTAAATGATGATAGACTTTTTCAAAGCCTTTAAAGCCCAAATAGCAAATTATAGGTACTCAAATATTTCTAATATTATAGAAATTCGAAATTATTTTTTCCTCTGTAACAAACTTTAAGAACAATTGACAGCCGAGGTGCAGTGAAGGGATTACTTAGGACTCACAAAATTAAATTCAAATAACTAGGTATATTCTTATATTTTTAAAAAGCACAGCTTATGCATTATTTCATTCTGTGAAGGTATATTTGTTATATAAGAACAGACCGTAGCAACCTCCACCCCTTCAAAAAAGTGTAACGTTAGTTTTTTTTAAGTATCACTTTAGAAGAGGGTTAGTTGATTAATAGTAATAACGATAATGAAATAAGCCTTAAACCAACTAAAAATAATTTTAAAATGAAGGTACGATGTTTGGAGAGTTTCTTAGTTCTAATCACCAGTAGCACGCCAATACAATAGTTTTTATACAGCTTATTTAAGCTAGATCACATAGTATATAAAAGAGCAACAATTTGATATTGTTAAATACAATGGAATTTGGTATATACGTTATTTGTTACTTTTGTTTCTTTTGACATTTGAAACACACGCATATGCATAAATGGCTAGCTTGTTAAGGCACTCCACTCGTAATCTGAGGGTCGCGGGGTCGAATCCCCAAACATGCTCGCCCTTTTAACCGTGGAGGTATTATAATGTGATAGTCAATCCCACTACTCGTTGGTAAGAGTAGTCCAAAAGTTGGCGGTCGGTGGTGATGACTAGCTGCCTTCCCATTGCTAAATTAGAGACGGCTAGTACAGATACACCATGTGTAGCTTTGCGCGAAGTTCAAACACAAACATGTGCATAATGCTCCCTTCAGCTGCACCGAGGTATGTTTGCAGACTTATACTACCAGAAACCGGTTTTCTATACCTGTGGTGAGCAGGGTGCAGATATCCCTTTGTGTAGCCTTGTGTTTAAATACAAAACAAAAGAAATAAACATATGTATAACATAGTTAAAAAAAAAAAAAAAGCCCCGATGTTTAATATGGTTTAAATTCTCTTCTGCCGTATTAAGGTCCGTAACTTACACTACTATAAATGACAAATCTTTTTTCTACTGTACAAAATTCGTTTCCTAAACTACTCTTTATGTTAATTACGAAGAAAAAACAAGTGAACCCATGGCCAACATTTACATAGCTACTATAATACAAATTAATTTCTATAGCCAAGTTCCGAACGGTAATTAATAGCCTACTTATTTAGATGCTGTAACGTAAACCATTATTAAATTTAAGGCCCGCTTTTGGGAAATCGAGTAAAACTTGTTTTCCAGAAATATCGGTGTTTCCCAAGGGGTTTAGTGAAATATTTTATCTTTGTGCAAATTTCAGGGCCGAGACGATTCGTTTGGAACCATGCATAGTCTAGTAGCTTAGGAGAAGGGGTTTTCGGGAAATATCCAGGTTTCCAAGAGGTAGGATAAAAACAAATAAACAAAACGCGAGCATTTTACTTGTGTTCAGTGACATAAGATTATGAACCATCTTAGTTACCATGACTTAGGTGAATACGGCTTTATCAAAAGTCTATATGACTTGGTTGAATTCTTTGTTTGTTTTTGAATTTTGCACAAAGCTACGCGAGGACTATCTGCGCTAGCCATCCATAATTTAGCAGTGTAAGACCAGAGGGAAGGCAGCTAGTCACCAACACCCACCGCCAACTCTTGGGCTACTCTTTTACTAAGAATAGTGGGATTGAACTTGGCATTATAATGCCCCAAAAGCTGAGAGAAGGAGCGCGTTTGTTGTGATGGGGATTTGAACCAGGCGAATCTCAGAATACGAGTTGAACGCTCTAACCTAGGTGCTGGTCCACTTGAGTGAATATACTCTTATGAAAGGTCTATATAATGTGAGGGAATACATCCTTATTAGAGGTCTATATGAGTTTGTTGAATATACACTTATTAAAGATCTATATGACTTAAATGAGTATACTCTTACCAAAAGTCTGTATGACTAGGTTCAACATACCCTTATGAAATATCTGTAACTTGAGTGAATATACCTTTTATGAAATGTCTATATCACTTGAGAGAATATACCCTTATCAAAAATCTGTATGACTTGGACGAATATAATCTTATCAAATATCTATATGAATTCGGTTAATGTATCCCCAATGAAGTATTTATATGACTTTGATAAGGGTATATCCATCCAAGATTTGTATGATTTGAATGAATATATACTCTTCAAGGGCCTATGACTATAAAAAGAGGAATTTTATTTTAAAAATCTAATATTTGATACTGGATTTGTAAAACATCACCTCAGCATTTATTCGTTTTTGTCTTTTAAAATAAAACTACGAAGAGTTGACACAGTTTTTCGAATGTAAAATCAGAAAAGTGAACTTAGAGCACACGAGTGTTTCACGACCTCTGGGAAGATGTTTTCTTTCTTTTACATCATAACTTTCACCAGTTTTTGATTTGCGTTTTTTCATACTTATTATGCACATAGAGAGGAATCACGTGAACACTAACAGCCAATGAGCATAAAGGCGCTAGAGTGACCCCTATCTTTACACATGTAAAGAATAATTCGGCTCAGTTAATCTAATTCCTATCCTCATATCTCTCTATAAGTGTCATCTAAAAGCCTGAAATATTAGGAATAAGGAATCTTCAATTATTACACACATTTATGTGACACACAGTTTAACAGCTGTAATTATTGTTTTTCTTTCAATTTGAAAACGGCTTGGCATGATCATGTGCCTAGGGCACTCGTCTCGTCATCTGAGGTCGCAGGTTCGAATCTTCGTTACACCAAAACATGTTCGTCCTTTAAGCTGTGGGGGCGTTATAGCTTGACGATCAATCCCACTATTCATTGATAAAAGGGTAACATACAAGTTGACGATGGGTGGTGGTGACTAGCTGTCTTTCTTCCAGTATTACACTGTTAAATTAGGGACGGCTAGCGCAGATAGTCCTTGTGTAGCTTTGCACGAAATTCAGATCAACCAATCACCAGTTAGGACTTTTGGTGTTTATTTTTCCAGAGAAATCGTTATCCAAGTTTTGAGAACCTGCCGCCTGTTGAGGGGGAACACAAAGATCTCGAGCTTCTGCCACTTCTTTTTTTTTTGTGAATTTCGTCCATAACTACACGAGGACTATCTGCGTTATCCGTTCCTAACATTACTCACACCTGTTCTTCTGTCATTTCAAAATGAAATGTATGTATGTAAGGTTAAAAGTTTAGACCGTGTTATGCAGTCTCTCACGACACACAGCCCAATCCGTCCACTGGGATAATTCCGACTTGGGGAAGAAGTAATGAAGACAAATGTTGTATTAACACCCATTGACAGAAGACAATTATCTATAACTATAGCAGGGTATAGAACACTTTTTATTGTTAGGGCTGAAAGCTATTCAACAAAACTGTAAAGCCTGTGTATAATAGTAATAGCAATGTATTCGATTGTTATGATTGCGTTAAAAAATGGGAATAAAACCAGCGGGTGCGCAGAACTACAAACCAAGGGCAACTGTGACGTCTCCAGTTCCCAATATTTTTCGTATAATTATATATGTAAAAAAACACAAAAAAACACGGCTGGTATGGGTAGAGAAAGCACTATGTAGAAGAGCGAAGAACAAGTAGAAAAATGGTAACCAGATTCAAAGAACACAAAAAGTCACCTTCACACATTTTCAACCACTGCAAATCAAATAAACACAACATAACCATAGAAAACACCCAAATACTAAATAAAGAAACAAACATAAACAAAAACAAAATTAAAGAAGCCTTACTTATACAACAGCTCAAGCCCGAAATAAATCAATACAAAGGAACACCTTTATACCTATATTAATAAATATAATCAAATATCTAAACACGCCCTCTACATTCCTACACTCAATTACACAACCTCCTTCAAACGTGGTCAGCTATCGGTCAGTTACCTCTTCCTTTCTTTGTGAACCTAACGATGACCGAAAAAGGTCGAAACGTTCGCTCCTCTATATAGTGCTTTCTCTATCCATACCAGCCGTTTTTTTACATATATAATTTTCTATAGAAGTGGGTTTTCTCGTCATCATGGATTATTTTGTATAACTGTTAACTGCCACACGTACATGTATTTGTGAGAGTTTAGTTTTATTTATTTATCTTTTAGAGACACGTTTTCTTTAACACTAGACTTTCTCGCCATGTTGAAAAATGAACAAATAGAGAAACAGAACTAGTGAATTATTGACTGTTCAGATGATAATGGATGTCATGTAAGACGAGGCAGCTTTGATTTACTCGACGCTGGAAATGATGATTTCTGTAAATCCGATACGTTTTAGTCATTAGTCATGGGTTCAAGAACTACAATAAACATAAATACAATAATATAATCTCCTATAAAAAGCGATAAAGTTTGCACAAAATTTTGTGATGTTTCAAATTTCTTTACTGAAAGTAACAAATACATTAATATTATGGTGTAAATCAAAGAGCATAATTACATAATCTACATAACCACGGCTCAATAAGTTCTCGTGCAATGTAGTACAGCTCTGGATTTCGGAACACGTTATCCGAGTTTGAATCTGTGCGATAGCACAAAACATTTCCCGCATTGTTGTGTGTGCGTTATATGAGTAATAGCAGTCGATTGCTTATTATTGACGGTGGATGGTAGGATTCTGTTGATAGCTTCGTCACAGCTACAAACATTTCTACTACAGTAGAATAGCTTAGTTTGGTAATAGTAATACACTACAGAACCTCGTAGGTTTAAATGGGAAAGAGAGAGAGGTGTAGTCAGTTAAAACCTACTATATTTGCTGTGCTTAACGTTCGGCTGAAATAACTATAATATAACCTCGCTTATTTCGTAAACGGAGTATTGTATTTTGACAATATTAAAATGAATATGAGTTTTTCATTGTTTTTTTAATTTTGTGCAAATCTACACAAGGGCTATCTGCGTTAGCCGCCCCTAATTTAGTAATGTAAGACTAGAGGGAAGGCAGATAGTCATCACCACCCACCGCCAAATCTTGGGCTACTCTTTTACCAACGAATAGTGGGATTGATCGTCACATTATAATGTTCCTACGGCTGCAAGGGCGCGCATATTTGATGTGACGCTGATTCGAACCCGCGACCCTCAGATTATGAGTCGAGTGGCTTAACCATTTCGCCAATCTGGACCATTTTTCTTAGTTCTGGTTGTTTCTGAAACGTGAAAGATAAAGATGTCCTACGTTTGGCATATGACCTTTCAGATTTTCTGATTCAGACTTAACCTTCATTATTTTTTTTTCCATGTGTTTATTACTGTTTTCTCATATCATAAAGCTCAATAGAAGAAGGACTGAAATACTGTAAAATGAAAGTATTAGAGTAGAATATACAGTTTATTGATCTGTTTGATGGAAGACCAGTTAAGTGAATGTGAAGAGAAAATTATTTCAACGAAAGAACTAATTTCTTCGGTAGTGTTACTTTGATGAAATGAAGTTACTGCCCTCTGTATGAATTGGCTGCGTAAGTTCGCTAAGTGCGTTTAACACCAACGGGAATCAGACTTGAATATGGCTATTGAATTCAATATAGCACCCGCCACGTACTCTGGATAGCAAATGTACAACTAATTATTCCGCGTGGTTGAACACTCCACTAACGTTCTGTATGCATGGTGATGCCTTACTGAGTTGCGTGGACTGGTGAAAAGAAGTCACTGTGACCGCGTGCCGACACAAGAGAGACTTGTTGAAATTAAAATACTTTCGCTCTGATTGCAGTTTTGCAAACTGCGTAAACGTTATGAATAAATCTTTACGGACGAATGCAGATCTTATAATTTCTAACTCAGAAGTCACCGATATAAAAGTGTACTAAGTTTTGGAAAACAAGTTATACCAGATAACTTGGGGATAGAAGGAATGGTTGGAATTTCGCGAAACGTTACAGTAACGTAAGACTAGAGGGAATGGAGCTAGTTATCACCATCCACCGTCAAATCTTTGGCTACTCTGCTTTCAACAAATATGGGCTTGATCGTTACATTATAACGTCCCCATGGTTGAAGGGTGAGCATGGTTGGCGTGACGGGGATCCGAACCCACGACCCTCATATTACGAGTCAAGTGCTTTAACCACCTGACCATGCCAGACCTGCAAGGAATGAAATAGACAGAGCATTATATTTTCTCTAAATGTTTTTCTAAGATTTTGACACCTAATGATGATAGTTTTATGTTCGTAAAGTGTTTTATTTTCATTTTCTAAAGGTATGGCCAATATGGCCAGGTGAGTTAAGGCGTTTGGCTCGTAATCTGAGAGTCGCGGGTTCTGATCCCTGTGGCACCAAACGTGCCTGCCCTTTCAGCCGTGAGGGCGTTATAATGTGACTGTCAATCCCACTATTCGTTGGTAAAAGAGTAGCCCAAGAGTTGGTAGCTGGTGATGATGACTAGCTCCTTCCCTTTAGTCTTACGCTGCAAAATTAGGGACGGCTAGCGGAGGTAGTTTTCATGTAGCTTTGCGCGAAATTCTAAAACAAACAAACTTTTTAAAGTGTGATTTTTATCTTCTATATTTGTCTTGTTAAAATATTGCTTCTGTATGTAGGCTTCTCATTTTCTGTTCTAACAATTCGTTTGATGTTATACAACTGCAGCCCTAAGCGTAATAAACTTAACTAATCTTTCATAATAATATTTGATTAATTCTAATTGCATGTTTCTAATTATGCTTGGGTGAACTTTGAATTTCGGATCTGATTCGTCAGATTCGAATTTGTACAATAACAAAATATCTCCCGTAATTTAGACCGTGAGTCATAGTAAATTACTTTAGAAAGGACGGTGGGTGTGATAGCTGACAGGCGAGCAGCCTCCCCTCTGGGAAGCAGTTTAAAATTAGAGGATAGTATATAGTTTTAGTTGCTTTGCCATAAATATAGAATAAAAATTCAGTTTTCGTAAATACTTTTATTTAGTTGACAAAAAATATATTTTCTAGTGTAACAATATTCAGAGTCATGTTTACCAAAGAAAAACATATTTGGGAAAAGTTCTCTTATCTAGGATTACGTGAAGCTGATCTACTACAGTCAGATGCTTTTTTGGTATGTGTTATTACAAAAGAAAATACATGGCTTCAGGTGATACTGATTTATTTCATTCAGAAAAGTTTTCTTTGTGTTTCGTAATAAAAGCGAATACATGGGGCTTCATGTGAGGGTGATTTACTGCACACAGAAAGAAAGATATTTGTAAATTAATTAAACTAAATTTTTTTTTTATTTTATTGTAGATTTTTCGGTGGGCTAGTGATAACTTTACGAACTTATATTAAAATAGTGGATTCAGTTCTCCACAGTGGTAAGGAACAACATTTGATGCAAAGAAAAAAAATGGAAATCGTAAGAAAACTAAGAAATCACCGTCGTATTATCATTGTGTTAAATTATTTCTAGTAGAAAAAAAACCTCAAATTATTAAGTTTTTAGTTGTACTCATCCACAAAAACTTTAACAAATAAAGTAACACAAATGTAGTAATGATATGCATATCGTCTGCAGGTATAAAAGGGGGGGGGGCTTAAAACAACTTCTTTTAACTGCAGGAAAACAATATAACGTTACTAGGTAGTTATATACTAATAGGAACCAAGAGTCAGGGTTACAAAACATTTATTACTCTTCTGTCAAGGTCGACATTTTAATGCAGGTAACCAACAATTGGTTGCTAAGTTTCCCTAAAAGAAAGAAAACAAAGGACGTTTCTTTGCTGTGTTCTGTTGTGTTATTCAGATATATCTCACACTTCTTTTCAAGTCAACACTGATATTTATATATCAGCACGTAAAAATAAAACAGCAGAATAGCGTTTTTTGGCGTGTTAAATTGTTGTTATCCGAGTATGTTTTTGTTTTGTAATTCATGTAAGGCTACATGAGAGCTATCTGCACCAGCCGTCCATAATTTAGCAGTGTAAGACTAGAGGGGAGGCAGCTGGTCATCACCACCCGCGGCCAACTCTTTTACCAACGAATAGTGGGACTGACCGTAACTTTATAATAAAGGGCGAGTGTGTTTGGTGCGATGGGGATTCGAACCCGCGATCATTAGATTACGAGTCGAGCGCCCTAACTACCTGGCCATGCGGGGCCTTCAATTATGTCATACTTCTAAACCAACAGGAACACAAACAACAGTACGTATATACATATTCAAGTTTCTTTTCTATGATACTTTGCATGTATTATTTTCCACACCTAAAAAAATATATAAACCTTATTTGTGTAACACTGCCTTCCATTGATCTAATTGGACTGAGTAGGGCTGAGCAACCTAAAAATTAGTTTTCAATTAGAAGAGGATTGGTTATCTATTATGGGTGAAATTTACTCATATTTCGAATAACACCATCGAGTACTAAATCTTGCATAATCATTCTTACAGAAAAGTGTTTACAAGACAACAAAGTTTCATGTGAACTTAAAGTGAAATATGAAATAATAATAATAACAAGAAAGAAACAAGTAAATCTATATTACATCATCTCGTAAATATTTGTAGGTTTAATACGATATACAGACACATTTTTTATCTACAGTTAAGAATCTTTATGCACAAGATCATGAAATGTGCACGCTATTATTAGCAGGTTTAAACTTAGTACGGTCTTTTGAGATTTGAGAAAAGTTTCACAAGTTTAGGGGTCGGCATGGCGAGGTGTTTAGTACGCGTTCGAATCTCCGTACCTCCAAAAAAGTCGTTTTTTTTTTCAACTGTGGGGGCGTTGTAATGTGACGATTAATCTTACTATTTGTTGATAAAAGATAAGCCCAAGAGTTGGTTGTGTGTGGTGATAACTAACTGCTTTCCCTCTAGCCCTACATTGTAAAATAAGGGAGAGCTAGCGCAAATAACCGTCGTGTACCTTTGCGCGAAATTGAAAACAAACAAATAATAATTCTAGGATTGTCACGAAAAGTTACAATTGGGCTATCTTTTTAAAGCCATTTTTAATTCGAAACTATTAGACTATGGTGAAGACAGCTAGCTGACAAAATCAACCGTCAACTCCTGAATTAGTTTTATCTGACCGAATGGCAGGAAGAGATTGTTACTCTTATAGCGCACTTTTGGCTTAATTTTTTTAACGTTGTAATCCTACAGACTTACTGTTGTGTCATCAAAGGGCTTAGACGTAGAAAACTTAGCTCGTTTCCACTCACATTTTTAAAGGTTTCCTGTTTTTAATACAACAATAAAAATAAGCCTAACAAAGAACATGTAAACTTAATTAATAATACATTTTTTTAAAATATAGATATTTACAGAAATATTTATGGTACTGTCCTGTCATACGAGGCTTACAGTTGTACAAGTAATAATTATTACACTCTAGAAGGTTATCCTGATTAACTTTAATGCAATCTCAGACTAACATCGTTTGTAGCTTTTTCATAAGCGCGTGCGATTCTACTACCACACTTATTTTTCGTAGATGTATAAGAAAACCTTTGGTCCAAATGTTGCCAGCTATCTCCGTTACGAAACCTCTTCGTCCACATTGGCCGTTGTCATGTAAAAGAGCAAAAAAGGAAGAGATAAGACTGTTATCATTTTTTTCCCCTTTATATGTCACAATTTATGTATGAAGACAATCAGAGCTTAAGTACCAACATCCCATTTTGGTTTAAGTTCCTTCTTTGTTGAATATGGTTGGAGATGCATCTTTGAAAAATGAGAAACTATTTCATCGTGGAAGAGGGTGGAGTAATACTTGAAGTGCGATAGCATAAGAACAAGTGAAAGGAAATACTGCTGCTGGAAAGTCACAGACCAATGACGTGATAAGAATTTCTTCCAGTTCTAATCCATTAATCAGAACTTTAAAAACAACAAAATCGATCACTCGTAAGGTCTAGCGACTTTTCATGAGTCAATTATGAAAATTACACATAACCATTTTTGAGTTTCTTTAACTCAAGAATTTTGTTTCTATTTTATTAATATGAGTAAGTGTTAACTAAGAAAACGTTTTTAATCAAAGTGATAAAAACTGAACCCATCTGGCGTTTTGATCGGAATTGAGATGATTTTTGTTTTCTGTATTTTTATTCTGGTTGCACACATCTAACGCCTGCAGAGAAAAAAAAAACTTAATTTTACGTGCTGATATTACCAAACTTGGCAAAACATAAAACTTACGTCAGCACTTTGTTTTTGCAGTGGGCTTCTTTCGAAACAGTAAATTAGTTTCATAATGATACCTGAAAAACGGTTTTAGGTTTTTTGGTGAGCGAGGTGCAACTTCGCCATATATCTTGAAATAAAAACAAATGATAAAACGTATGTAAGCTTTATAATGAAAGAATGTTTTGTTTAAAAGAAATATTAATGATAAAAAAGCAATATTCAAAGACGACAGAATACGAAAATAATGTGATATTTGAATAGGATCTTGTTTTGTTATTTCTCTACTTACTGGCAAATAAATCGCCATCAATAATAGATTTTTAAAATAAATTTTTCTTCATTTCTTTAACTCAACTCCTGTAGTTTCGCTTACTTCTGCGCAGATTGTAATTGTTATAAAAGCTTCAGAGAAAAAAACCCAGAAAATTAGATATATCTTCTAAAAATATTATAACATTAAAGTTACTTTTGTAAATATATTTCCAAAATCAGTTCTGGCCAGGTGGGTGAAGGCGTGCGACTCATAATTAAAGGGACGCAGATTTGCATCCCCATCGCACCAAACATGTTCCCCTTTTCAGCCGTGGAAGCGTTATAATGTTACGGTCAATCCCACTGTTCGTTGGTGAAAGAGTAGCTCAAGAGTTGTCGATGGGTGATGATGACTAGCTGCCTTTTCTCTAATCTTACAGTGATAAATTACGGACGGCTAGAGCAGATAGCCCTCGTTCAGTTTTGCGCGAAATTCAAAAACAAACCAAACCAAAATCACTTCAAATGTCGTTAAGTACGTAATTTTGGTGGAAAGTGATAAGAATATTGAATTCGTCGTTTTTACCTCATTCTAAGGCTTACCTCAGGTCTAGCAGTCAACAGCCCATAGAAATATGGACTGTTTTCTAAGTAAACTAAACAAAAACGTGACACTCTTGAAAAGATGGAGTGGAGTCTTTAAAACAAAACAATAATTTTGTCAGTAGAAAAAAAAACACAATATGGTGAGAAGTTTAATTCAAATAGAGACAGAAGTGTGATGGAAGAACCGGGAACAGTGTGATTGTGACGCTATTTTTTAAATATGGTATATCATTTAGTTACGTTAATTATCACCTTAGACAGTATACTATGTACAAAAACATAGATGTCTTTGCCAACAGGTCTCTTTTCGTTTTAATGACGAGTAATAAGAACTCAGTGTTCTTGTGAAATTGTCTTACATTCTGCCATTTATCGTATAGGTTTAATTTAGTACCCTTTTACGTTTGTATGCAGTGTAAGGTTATCAGAAATATTTCATACAGGACTTTAATAGTTGTTGTTGGGTAACGTGAGGTTGTCTGAAATATTTCATACAGGACTTTAATAGTTGTTGTTGGGTAACGTGAGGTTGTCTGAAATATTTCATACAGGACTTTAATAGTTGTTGTTGGGTAACGTGAGGTTGTCTGAAATATTTCATACAGGACTTTAATAGTTGTTGTTGGGTAACGTGAGGTTGTCTGAAATATTTCATACAGGACTTTAATAGTTGTTGTTGGGTAACGTGAGGTTGTCTGAAATATTTCATACAGGACTTTAATAGTTGTTGTTGGGTAACGTGAGGTTGTCTGAAATATTTCATACAGGACTTTAATAGTTGTTGTTGGGTAACGTGAGGTTATCTGAAATATTTCATACAGGACTTTAATAGTTGTTGTTGGGTAACGTGAGGTAATCAGAAATATTTCATACAGGACTTTAATAGTTGTTGTTGGGTAACGTGAGGTAATCAGAAATATTTCATACAGGACTTTAATAGTTGTTGTTGGGTAACGTGAGGTTGTCTGAAATATTTCATACAGGACTTTAATAGTTGTTGCTGGGTAACGTGAGGTTATCAGAAATATTTCATACAGGACTTTAATAGTTGTTGTTGGGTAACGTGAGGTTGTCTGAAATATTTCATACAGGACTTTAATAGTTGTTGTTGGGTAACGTGAGGTTGTCTGAAATATTTCATACAGGACTTTAATAGTTGTTGTTGGGTAACGTGAGGTTGTCTGAAATATTTCATACAGGACTTTAATAGTTGTTGTTGGGTAACGTGAGGTTATCAGAAATATTTCATACAGGACTTTAATAGTTGTTGTTGGGTAACGTGAGGTTGTCTGAAATATTTCATACAGGACTTTAATAGTTCCTATTTGGTGAGAAAAAAGGAAAACGATTAATGGTTCGGTAGAAATCTGATGAAAATTATGTAATGGTTTGTACATTTCTTAGTTATGCTTGCAAGGATTCAAAGCTTACAGAGGAATATTTGATACATACAGATATTTACACGACACAAACGTTACGCCAATAATGATGATAAAATAATAACTGGCTTACTAATCTAATGAAGGCAAGGTGCTGTAAAGCGTCATTAACTCTGAATTCTGGGGTATACCTATATTTCTTGGTATTTATAGAATCAGATTCTGCATGATTTAACTCTACTAAACGTTTTCAATAGTAATAAGGGCCTGGCATGGCCAAACGCGTAAGGCGTGCGACTCGTAATCCGAGGGTCGCGGGTTCTAGCCCGCGTCGCGCTAAATATGCTCGCCCTCCCAGCCGTGGGGGCGTATAGTGTGACGGTCAATCCCACTATTCGTTGGTAAAAGAGTAGCCCAAGAGTTGGCGGTGGGTGATGACGACTAGCTGCCTTTTCTCTAGTCTTACACTGCTAAATTAGGGACGGCTAGCACAGATAGCACTCGACTAGCTTTGTGCGAAATTTCAAAACAATGGTAATAAAATCGAATTCGAGAGCAGCTAGCGCCATCTCTAGGATGCTGCGAAAAGCTCATTATTTTTTTTAACATAAAAAAAAAAAGTCAGGAAAGATACCACGATAATGATTTTTAATATTAAACAAGATGTGTGAGACTTCAAACATTAGTGTTGCTAATTTCATTAATTTAAAATAAACTATATTTGTTAACGACAGAAGTAGTAGGAAGTCCCACAAACAGCTACATTACCATTAAAATTAGTGCAACTGGAAATTTACTAAATGTGAAATATTTTTAGAGTTGACTTACCATACACTTAGTTACTGTCTATTCGTCATTTATTATAATGTAGACATCGGTTTAATAATGTCCAAAAGGACTGAAGGAGGAAAAGAAACGCGGATTTCATTATGAGAATAATTAATATATATTCTGTGCATGTTTGAACTGCATAGGAGAATGGTTAGCATGCTGGACTGTGAAACTGAGGATTCATGGTTACCGTAGCGTTACTACAAAAAGGAAAATACGTTATCCACATTATGGGGTCATGGGTACATTATATGACTGTCGGTCAGATCATTCTGGTAGGAGTAACTCAAAAGATGGCGACGCGTGTTGTTGTCTAGCTGTCTTCCTTTACTTCAAAAATATATGTGGCTGACGCAGATAGCCAGTTCTCTTGTGTCTTTTTGCGAAATCAAATAAACAAATCTTCATCGCTGATAACTAATTTTATCTTCATACACACTGTCAACACTACAAATTTAAACATTACTTGAAACACGTTGTTTGTTATAAACTACAAAGCTGCACAAAGGGCTATCTGTGCTCTGCCTACCAGGGGTAACGAAATTCGGTCCACAGAAATGCCGCTATGCCACCGTGGGTGGTACATGAAATAAAGAAAACGAAACTGTAAGTATTACAATGAATTACGTTGTTTAGTTCAAAGCTAGGCAAATTTCTTGGCGCGGCGATTGCTGCTAACTTGTTGCGTTCCTCTTGGTCAGTATCTCAAATTTAGTGACAATTATACCTAAAACCTAAAACTATCTCTGGTCTGGCTATGTAAACAAAGTGCACTACTCTTCAAATTGAGATTTCAAGATAGTCCTTATGTAGATTTGTACGAAATACAACAAAGGAAGGAATATATTATTTGTTTGTTTTTAATTTGGCGCAAAGCTACACAAGGGCTATTTGCGCTAGCCGTCCCTAATTTAGCAGTGTAAGACTAGAGGGAAGACGTCTACTAATCACCATCCATCGACAACTCTTGGGCTACTCTTTTATCAGCTAATAGTGGGATTGATTGTAATTTTATAACGCCCCTACGGCTGAAAGGGCGAGCATGTTTGGCGCGACGAGGATTCGAACCCGCGATCCTCAAATTACGAGTCGAGCACCCTAACCACTCGGCCATGCCAGGCCGAAGGAATAATTAAATAGTCGTTGTGGCAAAAAAAAACCAAAACCATTTACTGAGGGGGCCTGGCCATGGCCAAGCGCGTAAGGCGTGCGACTCGTAATCTGAGGGTCGCGGGTTCCCATCCCTGTCGCGCCAAACATGCTCGCCCTTTCAGCCGTGGGGGCGTTATAATGTTCGGCCAATCCCACTATTCGTTGGTAAAAGAGTAGCCCAAGAGTTGGCGGTGGGTGGTGATGACTAGCTGCCTTCCCTCTAGTCTTACACTGCAAAATTAGGGACGGCTAGCACAGATAGCCCTCGTGTAGCTTTGTGCGAAATTCCAAAACCAAACCAAACCATTTACTGAGGAAGATTCCTGTGGAAGCCCATGGCAGCGCCATCTATTTAATTATAGAGAGGTATGTTGAATACGAAATAAGAATTTTTATAGATTTGTCTCTAACAAAAGTATGATTTTTTTTAAAAGTAAAGCATCAACTTATAAACTTTTGGTAAAACAAATCTGACATTTTTTTTTATCTGAGAAAGATTACGTCATAACTAATCCAACATACTCGTACAAGGAAAAGAAGGTTTTAACTCTTTTTCATATCACGACCAAAGTAGGGAAAGTCTTGAGACATTAAGTTTTTTTTGTTTTCTTTGAATCTCACGTAAAGCTACACGAGAGTTATCTGCGCTGGTCGTCCCTAATTTGGAAGTGAATAGATCAGGTGTAAGGCAGATAGACAACACCATCCACCGCCAACTCTTGAGCTACTCTTTATCAACACATTATAATGGAATTAGAACTCGCGACCCACGTATTGCGAGTCGAGTGTCATAACTACTGGGCCATGCAAGATCGTAAAAAGCTGTGAGATAGAAGGAGGTTGGAAGGGTGTGTGTGCGCATAAGGCACAAGATATAGGGAAAAGGAGAAGGCGGAGATATTAAGTTTATGAACTATCTGGATGTCAGTCTCTAGGACATAGAGAATCATATATAATTTTAAGAATGTTTTTAGCCCTTAATTCCCCGAAAGGAATCACTTGTTTTAACCACTTGCACCACTATACAAGGCCCATCATGGCCGAATGGTTAGGGCGCTCGACTCTTAATCTGAGGATGACGAGCTCGAATCTCCGTCACATCAAACATTCTCGCTGTTTCAGCCGTGGTGGCGTTATAAACTTATGGTCAATTCCACTATTCTTTCGTAAAGGACTAGCCAAGAGTTGGTGGTGGGTGGCCAGCGCAGGTAGCTTTCTGTAGCTTTGCGCGAAATTCAAAAAACAAACATACAATGTGTGTTGTCTGTCAGCCAGCCAGTAGATGGACACTAAAATGACAAGGGATGCTTAACGTTGCGTCTTGCACTGTGGTGACATCAGTGAAACGTGCTTGTGCCATAAACCACGAGAAAAATTATGCACTTAGTAAGTTACAACATAGCTGGACATGTGAACCTCAAAAGCAAGAAATAAACAATATTTGTTACTCTTAATTTTATTTGTATTTACATTTGAAAGATAAGTTGTATTCCGGTTGTTGAATTGTGAGAGATTTAAGATCTTCAGAAATAAGTGTAGAAGTACGTGATTGTCATTAATTAAGAAAAACCTTCAGTTATTATATGTGTTTATCACCACTTGTCCTATAGACTTGAAACTGGTACTGATAGAAAATAACTTGTCGACAGAAAAGTGTTTCCCATTTGATAAAATAACTCTTACAGTTGAAGAAAAACTTGGGAGGTACCTGTAGTTCATGGTTAACTTTATTTTCTTTTATCAACAAGATGAGAACCTGTGAGTCACTGTTAGCCCATTATTAACCTTATTTTATTTTATGAACTAGATAAGAACCTGCGAGGTAGTTCATCATTTACTTTATTTTGTTTTGTCAACTAGATGAGAACCTGCGAGGTACTGCAAATCCATTATTAATCGTATTTTCTTTAACAACTAGGTGAGAACCTGTGTTGTAGTGTTAGCTCATTATTTGCCTTATTTTATTTTATAATCTAAATGAGAACATATTAGGTTTTGTAGTCCATTATAAGTTTAGTTTTCCACTATTAACTAGTTAAACCTTTCATGTACTGGTAGTGTATTTATTAACCTGATTGGTTTTTCCACTGTCAAATAGATGAGGACCTGTGATGTACTGCAAGTGTGCGATTAACATAATTTTCTACTATTAACCTGTTGAAAGTCTACGAGGTATTGAAAGAGCTCTCTTAACGTGGTTTTTCCACTCTCGACCAGCCATGCAGTTTTTTCGCTGTAAACCTTCTTAGAATTTCTAGTCACTGGAAGTGTACGATTAACCTGATTTTTCGTTGTAAAGTAGCTGAGAATTATTAACGTTGTGGACATCTGTTAACCTTAATTTCCCACGTCTGGCAAAAACGTTTATACTTTAACAAGTTGGTTATCATCACGGACTACAGGCAGTATTCTATTGGAATTTATTTCGAGCGCTAACTCTCTAATTCAAGCTAAAGCCTTTTGAGTTTCCATAAGATGGCGCTATGTGTGACTTATCGAGAGTGATGATAACTTTCCCCTGTAGCAGAATGATCAGAAAACATACAGCAGGGTTAAAACAAATACATCGGTTTATGTTTCCACTGAAAATGGAACCGAAACCGTAAATAAGACAATTCATCAGTGCTCAGCATTTCAAAATGTATCACAAATGCAATATTATAAGGGGTTTGTGAGCTTAGTGTAGCCTACTGATTAGTATACTCGAATTGTGAAACAGAGGGTTTGTGGTTTGTCTCGTTATTGTAAAAACGTGATCCGCATTTTGGAGCTGCTGGTGCGTTATAAGAGTAATAATCAAATCTCTTTACTTGGTCCAATAAGAGTAGCCCAAGAGTAAGCGGTTAGTGTTGTTGAATAACTGCTTTCCATCTAGTTCGTCAGCATAAAATTATAGGTGGCTATGCAAAGATAATAGTTTGGCCCAGCATGGCCAGGTGGATTAAGGCGTGCGACTCGTAATTTGAGGGTCGCGGGTTCGCACCCCCGCCGAACCAAACGTGCTCGTCTTTTTAGCCGTGGGGGCGTTATAATGTGACGGTCAATCCCACTATTCGTTGGTAAAAGAGTAACCCAAGAGTTGGCGGAAGGTGGTGATGACTAGCTGCCTTTGCGCGAAATTAAAAAAACAAACACAGATAATGGTTTATGAAAATTCTGAAACAAACAAACGAATCACTTTGTCAACTTATGGAACGCAGTAGTACTGTTTCAGTGTTTTAAAGAACGAAGAAGCGAGCAAACTAAACCCCACGTGCACTAAACATTATGGAATCAAAGGACTTTTGTTTACTAAACTCATAGCAATACTAAGATGCATACTTGTTGTTAGTGAAATGTGTTATTTAAAAACTAAATTTTGGACATTTTGGGAAATAATAAATCAATATTAAGATGACTACAAAGATTTAGTTTTCCTTTACTTGTGAGAGGTGGTTATGTTGTACGTTACATACGTCAGTGAGTTAAGAAACAAAAACACTTCGCCTTAATGAGAAGTTAGACAAACATGGTGGTAAGAAAGCTAATTATGTGGTTTCCATAATCAAGACTGTCTCATGCAGATAAACACTGTGTCTATGTGTTATTAACAGAAATTCTATTTTAGCGATTTTCCTCCTTCTGTAGGTTGGACATATTTTGTTAGTGGATGTGCTATCTTAGACTCTTACTTCACGCACTAAATATCTCCAAATTTGATTTCGTTTCTTCCTGTTTTATTTTCTTTGTACCAAATGTGCGAGTGTGTTTTTCTTATAGCCCATCGAGGGGAATCGAACCCCTGATTTTAGCGTCGTAAATCCGTAGGCTTACCGCTGTACCAGCGGGGGACTTACTTCAGAGTACAATTGGATCTTTTTAATTTTTGTCAATTGGATTATTAAACCAGCAAAACGGTAAGGTGAAAGGATGTGAAGATTAATAAGTATCGGTTAGGCCAAGCAAACTAGATTAGCAGTTTCTAACTCAAGTTTTCAAAATAATCATACAGGTGGACGATTATTATTCATTGCCAACTTTTCAGCACAGATTTACTAACTTTTACAAAATTATCCTAATTAAAGAGCGTTTAGCGTCATGTAACATTAGCTTAAACAGTTGGCATAAATAATGATGTTTGATACAGCTGTACCGATTGCATGGGTGTGACGACAAGAAACAGTTAGTCTAAATTCCATGGTAGTACTATAATCTTAGCTATTAACACTGTTTTAGACATGAAAAACTACCACCATATTTTTAAATAATCTGTTTGGTTCTGTAAAGTAAAGATCTGTTCTGAATAGATGGCTGAGGTCACAAAACTAATGTGGTTTACTATCAAATGTCACTTTCTTACTTGCTCTTCCTTGTTGGTGTATATTGACAAAAGTCATGATATCTAATAAAAAACACACCTTAGGTGTGAAAAAAGTTGCCGCCAAAAAAGGATTGAGTGTGCGACTTGAATTTTATTTTATCCACCATCGAGCCTACAACATTGAATAAAATACACGGCTTATCCAACTAATGAATGAACATTTGCTGTAAAATATTTATCAGTGATTTAATGTGGCCATTGGTTTGGCTGCAATTTTGGTTTCATTCATTCAAGTCGCACACTCAATCCTTTTTTGCCGCAACGTTTTTTTTTTTTCATATATAAGGTGTTTTTGATTAGATATTATGTTATCAGAACGTCGGTTACGAGCTGCTATTAGCTGTAGTAAAAGTATCACACTGAAAAGTACAGAAAAGTAAAGGTAGCTAGTCAACAACGCTCTCCGCCAATTCGTGTTTACAGAACAGTTGTATTTGATTGTCACTTTCATAAGGCCCAACCGCTGTACTGTTCTCATTCGATTCTTTTATCACAGTTTTAATAATAAATGTTAAAATTCCCTCGAGACAGCGGTGCTAAAAGTGAAGATATAAAAAATAAATGTATTTTCAACGATACTTCCTACAAAAAAACATGGGAATAGCAAGTGCCAACGATCACAGAAGGAACAGCAAGGAATAGCAAATATCAAAGATCAGAAATGGAACAGCAAACATGAAGACTAAAATAACAACTTGCTTGAAATCGATATTTACTTTGCTGTTATAGGTTTCACAAAGAATGTACTCACCCAAACTGAATACAAGTCAATTAGATTTAGCGAATTGAATCTTAATGTAAACAAATAGATTTTTAAACGATTGATTTTAGTTTAATTTTCACCTCTTGACCTCTGAAGTTTACTTTCAACAAATACAAATCAGTCTCGCGAGAAGCATTGTTGAAATGTTTGCTGCTCTTTGTTTGTTTGTCGTTAAGTGCGAAGCCACACATGGGTTATCGGTGCTGTGCTAATCATGGGTATTAGAACCCGTTTTTTGTAGAGTCAGAAGCCCTCAAGTTAATGCTGAATCTCTAGGGTACCTTTTTTGAAGTAACGTAAGTCTTAATCAAACATAGTGGCAAGTCTGATGAAGGCTTATAAGGCTAAAAACTCGGCTTCGATTCCCTTGGTGCGCACTACACAGATAATTCATTTTGTAACTTGACGCTTAACATCAAACGTACCTGATTTGTACATTTACGATTAACTTGAATTTATCTTTATTTTATTTATGTAAACTAAATATCTCCTTAGCGGCACAGTTTGCGGAGTTATACTAATAAAAACCGGGTTTCGATACCTATAGTAGGCAGAGCACAAATAGCCCCTTGTATAGTTTTATACATAACAAAAAAACAAATAAACAAACAAGTAAACCAAATAACCATTATTTGCTGAAATAAATGTATCTAAAATAAATTTACGAATAATTTAAATCATATCACTCGAAAATTATATTTTGCTGTCTCTACCGATATTTATTTCAGCTAGTCTTCCGAAAGATTTGAACAGAATTTAAAATGTACAGTTTATTTTATTATAATCTTTATGGTTAATCTGCAGTTCGCAGTGTTATAAGCGACTCTAATGAAATGTTATTCTATGTTATTAGCTACGCGAACAATGAAATGATTCATTAATGTCTTCAATTATATTTCATGACGATCTGTTTTTTTCCTTCTTTTAGTCTCTTCAATTTACTTTTCAATGCATGCGTTGTGAAGCTCGGTCATTAAGGAAAGAGTGGTATGTAACTTAGATCATATCATCGGGCAGTAAGAAGGAAAGTGATATGTAATTTAGATTTGGCCATAAGGCTGATGATACATAACTTAGATTTGGTCATTAGGCAGATGATATATAACTTAGATTTGGTCATTAGGCAGAACGGAGGAGGATGATACATGATTTACATTCAGTTCTCAGGCAGAAAGAAGGAGAGTAGTATATATCTAAGGCAGGAAGTAGGTTACGCTTCAATTGCTGATTGTTCGCTACCATCTGTAACGACCCACAAGCTCCACTTTAACCTGTTTTAAATCTAATCGTCGTTATTTGTTTTATTGAATTTGGCGCAAAGCTATTTGATACATATCTACGCTAGCCGACCGTAATTCACAAGTGAGAGACAGTACCACTTACCTACAAACCTTACGGTACTTTTTACCACGAGCTTGTTGAAGAGAGGTCTCTTTTAAGATCGCGACACGTAATCGTTGGGAATCAAGTGGTGTTCCAACTACCAAATCAGTGACTTAAACGAGAAATGTAAAAGAAATCCATTGAAACGGAATACTAAATATTATTTCGTTTGCATAAATATCTTCCAGTTATTCGAGATCTCTTGTGAGGCTGATGACCTACACATTGTAACATAATTCTTATCATACGTTATGGATGTTCGAGTGGTTTAAAGAATGAAACAGATCACAGGTATTAAAAGTTTAAGTTACTGATAGATTGGGTGGACTTAGTTGTATTTTTACGCTGCCTTCATACACTCGGTCCGGCATGGCCAGGTAGTTTAGACATTTGACTCCTAATCCTGGGGTCGCGGGTTCGAATCCTCGTCATACAAAACATGCTCCCCCTTTCAGACGTGAGGGCGTTATAATGTGATGGTCAATCCCACTATTAGTTGGTAAAATAGTCGCCCAAGAGTTGACGGTGGGTGGTGATGACTGGCTGCCTTCCCTCTAATCTTACACTGCTGAATTATGGACGGCTAGCGCAGATAGCCCTCGAGTAGCTTCGCGCGAAATTCAAAACAAACCAAATCACACACTCAATCAAACAATTTTATTGCCTTGCAAAACTTCTCCATTTTAGTTCATTAAGTAAAGCATATAAGTAAAACTAGATCTTGGTAATCTGTACTATTGTTTTATGATCAAGTATAAAGCTTAAAGTTTCGCTATTGTTATATAATGTTATATTTTCCATAAAGAGGATGACTATGATTATCATAGCTAGAGGTAATGTATCGATCCTTGAATCTCTTTGCTAAAATTCAGTAATTATCACAAATACGCTTATGTAACAGGCATTATTTCAAGATATGTGGCTTGGCATGGTCAGATAGCAGTCTGAAGGTTACGGGTTCCAGTTCCCGTTCCACCAAATATGCTCGCTCTTTCAGCTGTAGAGGCGTTATAATGTAACGACCAATCCCACATTTGTTGGTAACAGAGTAGATCAAGAGTTGGCTATAAATAGTATTGACTAGCTGCTTTCCCTCTAGATTAGGGACAGGTAGCGCAGATAGCCCTCGTGTAGCTTTGCCTCGAACGGTTGTACTTAATATGCGCAAACAGTATATTTAAAACCGATGACCGCTTTACAAAACTGTAAATATACATGTCGGTTAAACATAATTTTTGTATTTAATTAAACTGTACATTTTAAAAATATAATTACCAATGATGAAACATTGTTGCTATCTGTGTAAGTTTGTTACCAAGGCATACAAAACACTAACTATTTATTCTGAATATTTGTTGGGTTATTGTACAATTATTACATACTGTGCTAGACATACTGTCAGATTGTCAGCTTAGAACAAAAGGAAAGTTGTATTCAACACATGTGATAATAATTATTTCAGCAAATATAATGTTTTTGAAACCGTGAACACAGACGTAATGCCACATAGAACAGGGCATTGCCACGCATCACATAGGCCACTCCTGAGTTAACTAAGTCTATTGAGCAATACTTAGTCAAGCCTGGTTACTCGACTATATATAAGCTGTCAACCAGTTTACAATCACTTTCAATCCAACATTCGTGCGAATACTACATCCAATAGTTCTACTAGTGATAACCATAGACATCTCAGTTGATGTAACTATGAGTTTTGAATATATTTCTAAACTAGTAATGTAACAGTTCTATTTTGAATATATTATAAATATATAGATAGGGACAACGTGTTATAATTGACATTTAATTTATTAAATGTTTTTCATAAATATAAATGTGGCACATTTAAGCAGAACTTTCATTTTTCTCCAAGCAGACTAAAATAATCTGATAGTTTTCTGGCACAGTGTATAACAATTTATGGTGAGTAATATATTAATCAATTAAACATTACGTAAATAACTTAAATTTCAGTAATTAACGTATAATGTACACATGTAGAGTTTGGTATTAAATGTATTGTGTATTGTAATTACAGTTTAATTGAATATGTTCAGTAATTTCTGAAAAGACTATTATTATAAAATTATTGTAGTAACAATATTTTTATTATAAACACTGAATTTTTACCACAAATTTTAATCACTTGGTTTACAGTTTATGTTCCTTTTGGACTGTGACCACGATTTACATGTACTTTTTGAAGTGTTATCTACTTCTGCATTGCAAGATTATAAATTAATTAATTAGTGTTAAGTATCCTTTTAGGGTAATTTAATTAATTAATTATCGACATGTTGAGACATGTATTGTATGAGTCATGGTAGCCTAAAAATAAGGTCGAAACGTTGTTCGCTCTTCTATGTAAAATATTTTCTCAACCCAAACGAGCCGTTTTTGCATATAAATTTCTCAACAAGTGGGTTTCTCGACATCACTGATTATTCTCTACTTTGTGACACCGTTATATAATGAAGGCCTATCAACACTCCCTAACGACGCTCCCATTAACAACTTTTGAAATCATGACCACCTGTCTCAAAGGCTTAGCAATGCGCCCCTATTGACATACCCTGCGGTGGTAACTTCTGAAATCATGGCAGCCTAGCAACATATTTTTAACTATTTATTATCTTATCTTTGTGGCATCACTTCCCCTCCCCTCCCCTTATGCAGCCAAATCAACGTGAGGCGCATGCTTTGAACAGTAAAGTGCGCCCCTTTACTACTTAGCTATTCTACATCATCCACTGTCAAATCTTGAACTACTCTTTACCAACTAATAGTTGAATCGACTACCACATATAACATTTCTACAGCTGAAGTGATGAGCATATTAGGAAGGAGTTTCGGTCCGAACAAGCACCCTAATCATCAGAAAAACAGAAGCAATACAAAAATCAGAGTATGATGTGAGGTGGTATTTTTTCTAATTATTATGTTCATAATACACCTTTTAAACATTTAGTTGAGCTTTCCCTCGAGTTTGTTCAAGTATAATGCTGAATCATATCCATTTGAGTCAATAGAGTTACATTATTTTCATAGTGAGGCAAAATTACTGACACTAGGTGGTGCTGAGGTTTCTGTCACGATAGCTTTAGTACATGGCCATATGTTATGCATCACTGTATATAAATAAGTTCATCAAATGTTTTGTCAATAGTCACTTTGAATTATATTATCATCATTCTGTAGCAAATAAAAGGACAAAAAAGAGACAGAGAATTGAAGACTGATATTCCAGATGCAAGAGAACCTAGAGAATAGATTAGATATTGATTGAGGCCCGGTTAGAAGTGATGCGAGTTATAATATCGCAGGGAGTTTGAAAGTGTTGTGTTAGAAAACAGATTTTTATGAACAGTTTTTCCAAATTTCATGTGTCAATATTATGTTGTTTTTAAAACGTATCATTTGAAACATAAGTCTTTTATTAATTCGCTCTGAAATTTTTGAATTGATTGTTGTTTGTTGTGCATGTAAAATTTAAAATAATTTTATATTTTTTTTATCTTAGAGAACCGCAGTATTGACGTTTCGATTTACTTTAAGCGTAGAATAAAGGTTTTTTTTTTTATTTTTGAATTTCGCGCAAAGCTACACGAAGGCTATCTGCGCTAGCCGTCCCTAATAATTATCAGTTTAAGACTAAAGGGAAGGCAGCTAGTCATCACCACCGACCTACAACTCTTGGATTCATATAATTTTATAAACGTGTTTATAAACTCATAATATCAGCGTCGCGGGCTCGAATCCCCGTCGCACCAAACATGCTCACCCTTTCAGCAATGGTGGCGTAATAATGTGACGGTCAATCCCACTATTTGTTGGTAAAATAATAGTACACTGCTAAATTAGGGATGGCTAGGGCAAATAGTCCTCATATAGCTTTGCGCGAAATTCAAAACATATAAACAGCTTACACATCTCTCGCTTTCTAAACAGAAAAATATGACAAAACAGCTGAGGTGCATCACAGTACTAGTACCGGTAAGTATCAGCAGAATTCCAACCCTGCTCTGAACAAAGGATCTTATATTACAAACTATTGATAGTAGTATGAAATCGTAGAATTCTTTATTAGTTAGAAGTTCTGTAATATTTCATAAGTCAAAAGCTGGGCACAATTTGATTGTCACTTACACTATCATTCTGGGTTTCGTTTGGATTTCGCGCAAAGCTATACGAGGGCTATACTGCGTCATCCATCCCTAATTTAGTAGTAAAAGACTAGAGGGAAGTTATCACCATCTCACAACTCTTAGGTCGTTATTTTACCAAAGAATTGTGGTATTGACCGAAATATTTTAACGTTCCCACGGCTGAAAGGGCAAGTATATTTGATGGAACGATAATTCAAACACACGACCCTCGATTGCGAATCCAGCGCCGTAAGGTCCATGTGACCATATCTGACCTTATCATTTCTGTTGAGTGTTCATTGATTTTTTCTGGATTATTATTTTCCATCACTAATGAATATTTGATAAGTAACCGTTTCGTTGAATACAGCATCATTTAATTTGTTGTGAATATGTCTTTAGATTTTAGTTTGGCTGGTTTGTCTTTTAGTTAGATATTACCACTCACCGCTAACCCTTCACACGTAACCGTCATATTATATCGTCCTTATGACTGAAATGGTGAAAATATTTGATGGGAGTGGGCTTCGAACCCGCGCCCCTCAGATTAGGAGTCCAGTACGCTATCCACCTGGCTCTGCCATGTCAAAGGCTCTGGAATGTGTTAAAAGTGTTTCCTTTTATTATAAGATACACATTTGTCTAAAAAATAACATGGAAACTATTAAAATGTAACAACTGAAGTAATGTTGTAATAATGCTTTAATGCTTTCCGGTGATATTACTTGAAAGTTATTTTATCATTTTTTTAATTTCAAAAAGCGTTTTGCAAAGTTTTTCAATAAAGTTTAATAAGTTAAAACATAATCCGCGATATTACTAGTGTGTTACTAAGAGGTTCTAAAAGCTGTAGTGGTCTATAGGTTTTAACACCACAATGAAAGTTCTATGTTGTGAATTCGTAAATAAACTCTAGTGTAGTTCCTGCAACACTAGGTATAACGGAAATAATGCGTTAACCAACAGGGACAATCCTCACTGTCCATCAATATTAGCTTGAAATTTTGAGTTGTAAGCATTGATTCCATTGAAAGCAGAACATTAACATTGTTTTAAAACCTTAATATTTCAAGAAATTCACAAAGTCGGTTTCTTTTTAGACTTCTTTAAATTAAGTAGATGTGCAACTTGTCTAATTTTTGAGCGGCAAATTGCATATCCAGCTCTGACCTTGATGAAAGTCTACAAGTAATAGTGAACTCTCAACCCCTAATAAGATTTCTTTTTGAAGCTCTTGTAATGGGCTTTAAATGTCTTATCTTAAAAGTTTTGGAGGTTGTTTTAAGGAGACTGCACTTCTACGTCCTTTTTTCGTTTGGAAAATGCGGAAAACACGCGCAAATTGGCAGTGTTTGTTTTAAGAAAATTGTTGTAAGACAGGGGAAATGGATCGGAAGTGAGGAGATGCAGCATTCCAGTTGAGAAACTTGGCAGAAATTTCAAAGCAGTTGCTTCACTTCTTGCTCAAAGAAACTCACAGTAGAGATGTGGTCAAGATTTATATTGTTTGAATTTCATGCACTAAGTTAATAATAATCTTGAATTTTGCTGTTTCGGTAAACTTGTACTCTACACCAATATATTTATTCTCCGCACTGTAGATAAATATTTTGTTATTGTATATTTTGGTTACATGAGAAACACGACAAGATGCTGAAGATATCAGTTATTTTAGTTATTTTGAATTTTGCGCAAAGCTACTCGAGGGCTATCTGCGCTAGCCATCCCTAATTTTGCAGTGTAAGACGAGAGGGAAGGCAGCTAGTCATCACCACCCACCGCCAACTCTTGGGCTACTCGTTTACCAACGAAAAGTGCGATTGACCGTCACATTATAACGCCCCCACGGCTGAAAGGGCGAGCATGTTTGATGCGAACCGGGATTACGAGTCGAACGCCTTAACACATTTAGCCATGGAGTTTTGTTAAATACATTGTGGTAATTATATAGAAGTTATTCTACAAAATATTTTAGCTTGTCAACATACGCGAAAGTTTAACATGAATATTGTTTACTTTTGGGCGACTAAGTTTTTTTGCCAAATTTGATCTGCATCGGTCAACGCTTTTAGGAAGAGATGAGTCCACAGACAGACAGAAAGTCTTCCTTGATAATGGATAGTTACCCCAAGAGTATGGCTTAATGTATACAGCACCTATGTGAAGAACGCCTATACTCTGCTTTGCCTAGTCTATAAATCAGTACTTGTGTAAGAAGACCAATGATTACTTTAATGTAACTGCATTCCTGATATCGTTTAGATACAAGCTACCCAGAATCTGAGTTAACTTCAAGCTCTTTTAAGTATTACCAACACGAAAAAAACGCTGACCTAGGTAAGTAAGTAGCAGTAAGAATCCCAGAATTATTCTGTTTTGGCAGAAAGTTTGTAATTACAACAAATAATGTAACATTTTTTGAAAACTTGTAACTGAAACCAATAATGTAACAGTTCTTAAACGTTTGCAATTGAAGCAAACAACGTAAAGGTTCAGGATAGCTTTTAATTGAAAGAAACAAAGAACAGTTCTTGAGAGCTTGTTTGTCAAAGAAACATCTTAATAGTTCCTCAAAGTTTGTAATTGAAACAGGCAACAAAATAGTTTACGAAAGCTTTTAATTGTAACAAATAACTTCACAGTTCTAGAAAGTTTGTAATTGAAACAACGTAACAGTTCTTGAAAATTTGTATTTGAAACAAATAATGTAATTGTTATTTAATGTTGATGATTTAAAAAGGAACGTAATAGTTTTTGAATATTTGTAATTCAAACAATATAATAGTTTTTGAAAGTTTGAAATTGAAATAAACAAAGTAACAATTGAAACAAATAATATTACTGTTTTTGAAAGTTTGAAATTGAAATAAACAAAGTAACAATTGAAACAAATAATATTACTGTTTTTGAAACTTTTAAATTGAAAAAATAATGTAACAATTCTTCAAAATTTGTAATTGAAACAAAGTAACAGTTCTTGAAAGTTTGCAATTGAAAGAAGGAACGTAATACTTGTTGAATGTTTGTAATTCAAACAACATAACAATTCTTGGAAGTTTGTAATTCAAACAACATAACAATTCTTAGAAGTTTGTAATTCAAACAACATAACAATTCTTGGAAGTTTGTAATTCAAACAACATAACAATTCTTGGAAGTTTGTAATTCAAACAACATAACAATTCTTGGAAGTTTGTAATTGAAACATATAATATAACAGTTCTTGAAAGTTTGTAATTGAAACATATAATATAACAGTTCTTGAAAGTTTGTAATTGAAACATATAATATAACAGTTCTTGAAAATTTGTAATTGAAACATATAATATAACAGTTCTTGAAAGTTTGTAATTGAAACATATAATATAACAGTTCTTGAAAGTTTGTAATTGAAACATATAATATAACAGTTCTTGAAAGTTTGTAATTAAAGCAAATAACAGGTCGTGAAACTTTAAAAATGAAACCAACAACGTAACAATATTTGAAAGTTGGTAAGTTAATGAAACAATGCAACAGTTGTTAAATGTTTGCAATAAAAACAAAGAAAGCAACAGTTCTGGAAAGCTTGTTATTAAAACAAACGCAAAAGTTCTTCAAATTTTCCAATTGAAATTAATAGTGTAACACTTTTTGAAAGTTCGTAATTGAAACAAATAATGCAATAGTTCTTATAAGTTTCTAATTGTAACAAATATGTAACAGTTTTTTAATGATTATAATTTAAACAAACAACGTAAGTGTTCCTGAATGTTTGTAATTGAAACAAATAATGCAACACTTCTCGAAATTTTGTGATTGAAACAAAGAACGTAACGGTTCAGGATAGCTTATAATTGAAACAATCAACGCAACAGTTTTTTAAAGTTTGTAATTGAAACAAATCATGTAACATTTCTTTAAAGTTTGTAATTAAAAGAAGTAACGTCTTATTTCTTGAATGTTTGTAATTTAAAGAAATAATGGAAACATTTTTGAAAGTTTGTAATTGATACAAATAATGTGACATTTTTTTAAATTTGTAATTTAAAGAAATAATGGAAACATTTTTGAAAGTTTGTAATTGAAGAAAATCATGTAACAGTTCATTAAATTTGTAATTAAAACAAATAATGTTACATTTGTTGGTAGTTTGTATTTGTATCAAAAAACGTAACAGTTCTTGGAAGTTTGTAATTGAAACAAAAGAACCTAAGAGTTCTTGAAAATTTGTATTTGAAACAAATTATGTAACATTTCTTGGAAGTTTGTATTTGAAACAAAGAACGTAACATTTCTTGAAGGTTTTTAATTGAATCTAATAATGTAACACTTCTTGAATTTTATTACTGAAATAAATAATGTAACAGTTCTTGAAAGTTTGCAATTAAAACAAACAACGTAACAGATACTGAAAATTTGTAATTGAAACAAATGTAATAGTTTTTTTAAAGTTTTGAGTGAAAAATTAAATTATTAGAAGATAAATGTGTTTTTTACTCAGTTCTACTTTTCCATGTTTGAAATGTCTTATATTTACTTATGTGATGAGAATTACTGTTATTACTCTCAGTAATAATGATCTCCTTCTTTTGTGTACATCCGGGATACTTCTCATAAGTTGCTGTCCCATTGTTTTTTTAACGTTTGAAACTTTGTCATTTTTAGGTTAAAAAATGTTGAGTTGATTTTTACATTATACGTTTTTTTATGTTATTATTTGTTAGTGATTTAAGGTACTCTATTATAATTTTGTTTTAGTTTTTCAGTTTATGCTTAATTGGCTATTGGTACTCTTTTAGTCGATTGAGGTGCCATAGTGGTAACTTATATACTCAACATGTTGCTACGTAAGTGAAGCGTACAAAATTATTACTTCTGCCCTTATTTTTGTGTTTTTAACACATGAAATTAAAGTCTGTCAGCAGCACACGTTTTACCACAGATAACTACAAATTAAAACTGTCTATTTAACTTAAATCAATATTTTATTAGTTACTGGCATGGTATGGCTTGGTGATTAGGGTACTCGACTCGCAATTTGAGAATCTAATAGTCCTTCCACCCGTCTGGACTTTATGATGTGACGGTAGAAAGAGTATTCCAAAAGTTGTCAGTTTATGATGTTGACTAGCTGCTTTCCCTGTAGTCTATCACTTTTAAATTAGGGACAGCTGGAGGAGATAGTCCTCGAGTAGCTTTGCCGAGATTAAGAAACAAATTATTAGTCGTTTTGTAGGCGGTGAGATAACAAAAGAAGGGATTGTTTGATAAGCTTGTGTTCCTCCTGTGGGACAGCGGTAAGCGTACAAACCTACAACGCTAATATCGTAGGTTCTATTCCCTGCGATGGACACAGAGATAGAGCAATGCCGTTTTGCCCTAAATCTAAGAAAAAAGCTCTTTTTTTTTTCCTACTATCATTATATCTGTTTCCCACCTCGAACAGAGTAAATCAGGTGGTATCCACCTTCTCTTAGGCATAGACTAGAGAAAAGACAGTTAGTCAACGGTAACAATTACACTCAAAATAAGAACTAGTGAAGGCGACGACTTTTGAATAGTAAATCAGGTAGTCAGGCGGTGCCAAAAAAGACCCTCCAGGTAGTCGCTAAAATCGATGACGACCTAATATGACTATTAAATTTTAGTCATTTTTACTATTGTGTAGTCAGAAAATAGTCAGGTGATGGTGGCAGGGATACCTGGCAGGTAATAAATTTGACTGCTCTATGACAGTCGTTATGACTTTCGTTAGGTAGTCATTCTGACCAATGCTGACTACCTGACAATAGTTGCATTGCCTACCTGCAAACCACTACAGAGTATTCATGACATAATCAGTGTGACCCTATTTGTCCAAGGAGAGGTTGTCATTATGACCATCCAACGACCATGGAAGTTAAGTCATGTTGACCCGGTGAGGACCACCTCTGCAATGTCACTGTTAGGCAAAGAGACCATCCTCAGTCAGATGTGGTCAACAGAACCATCACTGAGCAGTCAACCCCTCAGCCATCTGATGATTCAACCTAAGTCCCAGTAACCTGCCACCATTCTGAAAAATATAAAATGCATTTCAGCAGCACCATTTTTATTTCAAACTGAACACAAGTGTACATCAATATACATGTACGAAAATAAAATTCAAAATGCAGCAACAATTTGAAAATAAACAACTGAACTTACACTTGGTTTTTGAAAGTTCACCCTGGATAAAATACACATGACAAGTTACTATTACCAGATCTAATTTAATCTTATGGCTTTGAACACTTTCCTCTTCCTTTACCTTTGGACATTTTGACAGACTTCCCGCTGTTATGTTTTTTGACATTTACAAGATCAAGCAACTAAAGAACACATCTGTTTACATCTTTTTCAGATTTGGTAATTTTCCTGGACTCATCACAGAGCTTCAAAATAACTCTTTCAACAAAGTTGAAAGTTTTCTTAAGTTTCGTTTGAAATGCAACGTTGAAGATATAAAACTCCCTACATTCATAGTGAATGCTTCCACAAAATCTTCAGTGGCACAAATATCAAAGCCATCAACATATAGTTTGAATTCCTGATCATAAAACTGAGAAATTGAACCACATTATACTTTCCCTTTCATTCAGAAGAAAAGGGATACCAAGAATTGCAATACTAGATGTAACATCAGGCATGTGTAAAAACTGTTTCATAAGAAATGCTAGCAATGGATTATTTTTTGGTGATATGTTTTTGTCCTGCAGGCGAGACTTTACTGAGTCCTTATATTGAGAGAGAAAGTTGGACACTCCTTTTTCTGCATCATTTCCTAGCTGCTTAAATTCATTCAATAGCTGTGCTAGTGATGCCACAAGGAAAGAATAATGCTCTATAAGTTCATTGACAGGAGTGTTGTCAATGACCAGTTTCCTATGATTATGCAGAGTTTTATCCATAAGCAAGTCCACTTTACAAAGATCACCCTTTTTTTCTGCAATGCAGACGAGTTTTCATCCATTCTTTGTGTTTTTCGGTGGAAGTTTCATTCTCCCCAACCGGCTTTTCATACAAGTATTGCTTTAATCCATATAGCCTCTGTTCTGAGACGTGGTTTGGAAATGGGGTTTCATCTGTTGCAGTTTTCGTCGTTTTATTTCTTGCTTGGACTATAGACAATGATGAATCCTTCCGCTTTCTATTATTCTGGAATTTCTGACGAAGCCTCATCCTCCACAGCTTCTGCAATTAGAATTGACAGAAATAGTTCTGTTGAGAATGAATAACAAAACTGCTCTGGTATAACTATACTTATTTTAAACAGTATTTCTTTTAAACCACTTTTGGCACTTTCAAGTTTAATCAGAGAAACTGAAAGTCATACTGGTTAATAGATCAGTTGTACGAGTTCATCTTGACAATGTATTCTCTTTAGTGTCAAATTAGTTAAGTTTCATTAGTTGAGTCATGTTACATCGTATACAAACAAAACAAATATTTCAAAGTATCAAAATAGTATTGTCCACAGCCCCTCCTTGGTAGATATATGTTCTTGTGTGTATTTTAAAAAATATAACTTCCCACAAAAGTTTCACTTGTTTCTTCAATAATATTATGCAACACAGAAATGCCATTTAAGTTATTTTGTAACTAATGAACATATTTCTTGCAGAATACATTTACACCCTTACAAGTGGTGATATGGTCATTCCTGTTATACACTTTAGGACGAATTTTATTGGGGTCATTGACTTTTAGGCTCATAAAGTCAAATGTATAGATAAAAGAATATATTTGTGATGAAAATATGTTTCACAACAAACATAACATAATGCACATGTGGAGAGTACTTACACGAACACCTTGGGGTGTTAGATTTGGGGCATCTGACAGCTGAGGGTAGCGCTTAAATATTTCATCCACTACTTAGTCATACTGCCTTGGAGTGGGATATTTGGAAAATAGAGGTTAAGCAGGCTATCAGGTACAGATGAAGACACCCGAAGAGATATAATTACACGCTTGTAATCAGAAATGGTACACACGGTAATCACTGCACAGCACTCACAAGGTACAGTTGGAAACCTCAGTGTAGACTGCATCCAGTAAATGGAAGCGACCTTCTTTCTCAACAGGCTTCCCTTGCGACAACAGCAAAGCAGTAGATCTAGGCAGACTTAACAAATTTTCCAGCTTAAAGGGTATTGGACAAGGCTTGAATGCTAAGATGCTGACCAGAGAAAACATCAAACAGTTCACAACACTTACAAATTGGAGTTGACTGATTGCAATGAAATACTAACTAAGGCCTAATTGTTTCAAGTGAAAGATGAAATTATTTTTCCAACAGATTGAAAGATCTGTTTGACATACATACATCATCCTACCATGATGATATGGACTGAAGTTTTTCAGTACTGAGACCGGGTGAAGATGCACTTTGCTTGCTTCAAGGCACTTCAGGGTTCGTTAGATTCTGGTCGAAAATAAATATTTAACTGCTCTAAATTAGTAACAAAATATTAACAACAGTAATTGTGCTATGTTGAATAATGTATATTGAACAATTGTACTTCTTTTCTTCGGAATAAAGTTTCCGTAGAGTGATTTCAAATGACTACATAAATTATTATAATCACTCAAATTTAAATGGGTTGCGCATTCTCACAAACGACTTACCACAACAGCTATCTCTCCGTCAGAGGCCCCAGTATTAGAAACCAGAGAAACGCGTAACTTTGCTCGTGGTTTTGAAATGTCAGACCATTTAACATCCACCCAGTCCTGCCAGTCTTCGAAGTACACTTGAGCTGACAAGTTGGTAGCATCTACATTCAGATTTAGGTTGTCAGAAATCTTACTGGGCAACAATCCCAGATCATCCACTGACACCACAATTTTTTTTTCATTGTAGGTAATGTGGTAGGAAAAAGCCATCTCTCTGGACTCTAAAGGTATGGAACTGATCGAAAATGATTTATATGTATACACATGCAGAAAAGTTGTCATTGAAGAACAACTACAAAACACAAAAAATATATTAAATTTCCATAAATTTAACATCAGCAGGACTGGTATAAATCAGTTAAACAAGTAATTTGGTTTTTCCCTAACAAATAGTAGCCTTTAAAAGGTGAAAGCAAATATAAGTAGTCTGACCTCAATAGATAGTAATGATAGTGGTGATTTTGGCGCAAATATGCACGATACAAATTAATATGACAAAAGTTCTCTCCGTTTGAAATTTATCACAAAAAGGCAGAAACAAATCTACATAAAATATGTCAAATATTTTGATGAAATTTGTCACTGGAAGTTACACACCAAGTTACATAAAATAGGTTAAATTTACCACTGATTACCCATTTCTGTTTAAAATTTGTCATCATTCAGTCGCCACGAATGTAGTGATGTAGGATGACATATTTTCATCTTTGTTCACGTAACAAGGCAATGGGTAATAATCATAAAGCTCTGGAATGCTCGAGAGTTCATAGCTTCTCATTGGCTCTACAATGTGAGCATGAAGATACCTGTGATAATCAACAGTTTGGTATCTTTAATAGTACAAAAAAGGTTTTCCCCAAAGAACAAAGCAACAGACCACTGAAGAAAATTAAATACTGTCGAATTAATAGCTACTGACAACTATTGTCCCCATGTTGTATGTGAGGTAGTTGACTGTACAACCTGATGCTTTTGTGACAAAATCGCCTTCTTCAACAAATGCACTGACAAAATTTCGCTCTTCTCCGAGTGAATTCACAGGCAATTGGACAAGATTAGTCAGGTCAAAGGAATCTATTCCAAGAAATCCACTGCTTTCCAAATGTGAACAGAGTTTATACTGGTGTCTCATTGCCATTGTTTTGGCTAGATTCCTCCTGTTTTTGTGTGTCTTGCAATATCAACAAAAAAACTATGTTTGGCCTCAAATCTCTTGGTCCACACATTCCTCAGTGGACCAGATCTGCGGGTCATTTCTGGGAATGCAAAGTAAAATGTCCCTTTGGCTTGAGAATTCTATTTGGAAATTCTTTTTCATAATGAGAATGGAACTGTTGTATCACATCATTTAAGAATTCAATGCTTGCATATGACATTGATGAACCCATTATCAATTCTACCATATCAAGCAGAGCTAACAAAACTTTTCATTTGATGTCGCCTTTGGGCACTGCATCCCCCACCAGTAATGAAAATAACCTTAAGAGACATCAAACTTGCACAGCTTTTTACTCAATATGTACAGACCCTCTCAAAATAACAAGCTCAGGCCTATTGATTCTATTACTTCCTTTGTAGTGGAACTCCTTCACTCTGCCTGCAAGGTACTGAAGGCTGAAGTATCCAGACAAGACATACTGATCTATGAGTAAAACTAAAATTTCTAACATCAAGCTTGATTCGAAAAGATCATGTAATATATCAGGTGGTAGAGCATTTGCCACATGAAATTGCTGCAGAACGTTCAGGGGCGATATGTACTTGACAAAATCGATTCAGTTTCGACCATTACAACTTGGTAATTATAGGATGAAATAGATCTCTCTGGACATTTTGAAATATCAGTCAACTTTCTTAAGTCATCCCGAGTTACCATGCAGAATCTACATGACCTAAGAGCAGAAAATGATTCAAGAAACCTTTCAATAGCATGGCTTCCAAAATTATCCGCAACAACAACAAGAGGTGCACCTCTGAATTTGAATGTTCCCTCTGGTTTGACAATGTCAATACCAATGTTTTCAAGAACAGATAGTTTTTCAATCAAAGGTCTCATCACTGTATTTAGCCCATGTTTTTTTTTTTTACATTTTGGCTCTTCACCAAGATTGTTAAGAATATACAATGAAGCTGAGATCTCAAAGCAGGTTCAATATTACCTAACTTATAGTAAAAAGCAGCATATTTGTAAGCAGGAGCTCGTATTTCAACCTGGTTCACAGCTGTAAACTCATCAAAATAGAGAATGATTTGAAGGGCAAGGGGAGTTTCTTGCTAGAATGGATGGTTTTTGAAATGTTCACCATCAACGACATCTCTAAGACAATCATCAGCTGACTGGCGAGGATAAACAACCTGGCTAAAAATATCATCATGTTTAAGCAAACACTTCAGAGTATCTAATAAAGAAACATACTGCATTGTGTCATGTTTCCCATCACCAGCAATTCCCAGGTCATACTCAACAGGATTTACAAATGACAAATTATCTTCAATGTAAGGCTGGAAATTATTGTGGTCAGTAAAATTTTCAATCATGGTATAAAAGTCAAGACTTTCTTTCTTGTAAGCTTCCATTACTGTAACTGTACTATTTATAGAAACCCCCTCACTGATCAATGTTTTTTTTATGGCTTGGAATAAATGTTCATCTTTGGTAGCTATAACAGAACAGGACAAAATTTAAAAATTACTTGTAGTTTTGTAAGTATTTTTTTTATTTTCACGCAGCTGCTGAATTGTTTTAGCTAAGATTCTTCGTTCGTATGTGACAACCATCTCCTTATTACCATCAACTGTCTCATCACTGTTAGAGTTTTTATACCTCTGTTCCACAAAGTACTCGGCACATTCACCACCAGCTTCATTATCATGCATACTGGTAGTAGCAAACCATCCGTGCTTTTTATTTGTCTTTTCAAACATTTGAGGTTTTTGAATGGTCTTCCACATCCATTAACCCTACATGGGACAACAAATCCAGGCTCATGCTCATGAACTAAAGAAAAATGTGAAAGAAGCTTGCTAAAATGCCTAACCTTATAATTACATTTAATGCAAGGGAAAATATTGAAAACATCTGCCATGTTTAACTCCAAAGTTTGCCAAACGTCACAATGTCTATTAATAAATATCATGCAAGACATGCATCCAAATGTCACGGGATTCTGGAACGTAAAATGTATCATTTATTTAACTAAATTTAATGATAAATTTCAACAATAACAGCTAGCAAATGTTGATCGCCCACGAATCGACGGTGTATCTTCGGACTTGCCCTCAATCTAACGAATAAAAACGTACTTCAAAATGCAAATTCCTGCCACAACTTTACCCGGGGGTGGCCAAAAACATTCATTGGCCAGACCTCAACCTGACTAACAAATTCACCAAATTGGACAGAAATCCGAAAGGAATTGTGGACTGTAGAGTGAACACAAGGAAATCTCTGCATACTCATACTGATGCGCGATTCATATCCCCCGATTTTCGTAAGGGAATACATTTTTTTTTATTTTAACTGCACAACTCGATTGCTCATGACTCAGTGCAATATCCCCCGGATCCTACATTTCTCTCACCGGTATGGATTATGGGAGGCCCCCAAAGTCTGAGAAAGTTCCCTGGGAGCAAAGAAGGGAGAGGGGTTGGGGGAATATTTTGCAGGATCACAGGCCTTCTATTCATAGTGTACGGCCTGGCGCTCGCTCTTATCTCGCACCATTCGATTTCAAAGTATAGAGTTTAAAATTTAAATACATTTTGTACCTAAAGAGATTTTTAGATAGTTTGTAATATTAAATTAAAGAAACACACATTAAACACAATATGTTTCACTTTTTCGCTGTTTTCAAATGTTTTGTCTCGCAGCCCCCATTTGTAACTCCATTGTTGGCTTGTCAGTGGATCCCACCATAATACACACGTCGCATAAAGTGTGTACGCTTTAGCATTTGTAGCTCTGGTGATGTATTAAAAATAAGGATTTATTATTTACGTATTATCGTATGTCATCTTTAATTATTAAAGGTCTATAAAATAATTTAACAGAGCAGCAACATGGATCATTGCGAGTTTTGATTCTAGCACAGGATATGCATTCAAGATACCAAATAGGTGTATTTGTGATGTCAAGACTGGAGAATGTTTTCGATTTCATACTTGCTTCAAAGCATTACCTAAATATAAATATTCCTACTCTACTACTACTAGACTACAGTAGTACAGACCTACACAATGTAAAGGGCAACCATCCTTGTTTACGCATAAAGAGTTGCACAAAAAATACGGTTGGATTCACTTCAGCTAATCTAGAAAGTTAAACATTCGTATTCTTATATTGTTTTATTGAAACATAGTATAGGAAATTAAGACAGAAACGATTAATATTTACCTGGATTTCTTCTTTCCGTCATATGCGCGGTTGCATGGCAATTGTGCAATGTCAGTACAAGTTTCGGTTATTATAAATTCTATAAACGTCATATATAATTCTCCAATGTGCGATAAAATATTGCTGTGTGTAATTTCTCCCCCCGGCCCCTTTGGGTTTATAGTGTCATCCCTACCTTCGGCTGCCGCTAAGGGGTGGACCGTGTAGTCCCCCCTTGTGTATGAATTGTTTTATATGAACCCCTAAATCTCCCCTCTACCACCTTGAAGAATGATCAACCTCTCTCCACGAATAACACCTACAGCCCTCCTTGCACAAGGAACTCCCGCTTTCAGAAAAACTCGACTTGGTATACCCCTCTGGAAAAGAGATAGTCTCGCTCGCGCCTAATGTAGCTGCTTTCTATTTGTACTCGATTTGCACTGTGGACCACTAGACGAATCGAATGCATTTCCTGGACGTGTAGTGTCAGCGCAAGTGTTAACCACTTGGGGAAAGCTTATTTCAGTCATAACTTAGATCGTTATGGATTGTAATAATAAATCTATTGTTATTGGATGCCATATTCGAATATTCCAACACACGCCCACAACAATATAAAAGCACAATTGTCAAATAAAACAGTGAAGAAATAGTAGTGGTCGATAAATAAGATTTATTTAAATAGGATTTACTTTGTGTGAAAGAAATTTCTCCCCCCCCCCAAAAAAAAAGTAAATAAATAAATTCTTGCAAAGTTTAGCCCTTGTTACGTTTCAATTGTTGCATTTATGGAACAAAATTCATGTATACAGTTATTTGCTTGAACTGCACCTTAATGCTATAAGGAACATCAAGAGTGTCAATTCATGAGTTAATGCTGCCTATGGTCTTCCTGACCACAAAGTAGTCATTAAGACTAACATGGCAGTGCTGCTATGAAGTAGTCAAGGTGACTACTAAACAGACTAATTGTTTAAATTGACTAAGAGTCATTGAAACTGATTAGTAATAGACCATTGTTACTACTTAATGGTCAATTTCATATCCACGACTACACAATCATAGTCATCTTCCTTATTGATACATTTTAGAATATCAATTTGACGGCGACCACGATATCTCTAAAGCAGAAAATAAACGTGACTTTGCCCTGGTAGTCGTAATGAACAACTTTTCCGTTAATAGTGTACCAACTCCTGATGAACTCTTTTACCAACGAATTGTGTTGTTGACCGTCACATTACAATGTAACCACAGTCAAAAGAGCGAGTATGTTCGGTGAAGGGAATTCTAACCTGCAACCCGCAGGTTGCGACTCGAGCGTCCAAACCATCCGTACATACCACGCTCCGGATTTTTAGTGTTGGTTTCTTAATGAACTAGGAACAGAGAATAGTGTTTGGAAGGGAAACTTAAGGAAAGGCTTGAAGGAAAAAAAACAGTAGACGTGATGTTTTATTATTGTTCTTAGTTGACTGAAGCACTTACTGTGAAACATAATTTCACACCATAGAAGTTAGGTTTATTCCACTACTTCTAACCCTGAAACAACAAACTTTCTTATTTCTTCTGGTTGTCCTAGTTGTTAATTTATCAGGCTGCAAGTCGAAGGAATCGGGGTTTTATGCGTGATGTCGTCGGCCCTGTTTCGCAGTTTTAGTTGTACATTTTATGAAAGTGGCAGAATGACAGTCAAATCAACCCATTATTTGGTTCGAATAACTAGTCAAAGTTGTTATGGCGGCGGGTGTTGTGGTATTTGGCTACTCTGTTTCGATCAGTATGTAAAAATTAGGATGACCATACTTGGAATTATAGGTGTCACTGTCCTAACTCTGAAGCTCCCGTACACTGTTCTTCAGGATATGACAGTAAAGGACATTAGAGATGTATTTGCTTTTCTTCTGCATAATGACTGTTGTTGATTAAGAGACACTTCCAAAGTTAGCAATCTTGGTTTTAATTATGTTATCATAAAGTATCAAAGACATAAGTTATTTAAAGATTGTTTACTGTTAAGTACAAAGCTGCGAAATGGGTTATCAGTACTGTGCCCACTACGAGTATCGAAACCCAGTTTTAACAGTGTGAGCCCTGAGACATACCACTGAGCTACTGGGAGAGGGGGTTGAAATATTTAAAATTAATTCAATTTTAATTAATTTTAAACTCACCAATAGAAATAATACGCTAGTGTTATTCTATCCGGAACTTTTCTCGCACATTTCTTGATCAAACGCTAGGAACGTTAGAAAAGCCTTTGTCCGAGGAGTCTGGATTGCATATTGGCTATTCAATTCAAAATCACCTTACCTTTCTTATTAGTCAAACCTTTTAATAGAATGCTGGCACAATATTGTTAACATCATCTGAGACAACTGGCTTCGATTTCCACGTCTTTTTTTTTTTTTTTGCAAAATATTTCACACAAACAACATTTAACCCGTGTGTAATTTTCTAAAAAAATAACAAACGAATACACACTAAATACAACTGCTTTGAAGTTTCTCAAATTACTTAGTTCTAAAATACGTATGCGTATCTCGTTCAAAATCATATGCTTATCAATTTGTGAACGTGCAATAAGACGTTTCTGCATCGGCTACGTTTGTCTTTATTACTTTACATTTACTTTACTTTGTAATAATTTAGGTTACATTCGTTCCCTAGTCTGATATAAACACCTTGTAGGTATTTCTTTTTTTGCACAGGTTTTATTCTTTGTTTTTGCAAGTTTCTTTATTTCATCTATGCGATACACTGAACACTCATAACTCTTTCATACTCTGCAGCAGCCCGCTAGTGTAGCGGTAAATCTACGGATTTGCAACGCTAAAATCAGGGGTTCGATTCCCTTCGGTGGGCTCAGCAGATAGCCTAATGTGGCTTTGCTATAAGAAAAATACAAACATACCCTGTATAATATCTTAAATACCATGTAGTTTACGTATAGTTTTATTAAATAAAGTTACGTCTCTATGAGTTTGTTTATTTAACGCGTATTTTTTCTTTCAAATAGACCAAGTTTTATCGATCTAACACATAATGCATGCAAGAAAGCGTAGTTTAAATGCCTTACGTGTAAATGATAGAATAAGGAAGATTCAAGCAAAGGACATGAAAACTAATGCAAATATTTCGTGTATAGCTGCTAATTATGTTTCAATATTTTAATCATCTTTACAATTATGAAGATCATTTTACGTTATTAGTTTAGTGTATGGACTTCAAAATGACCTAAATCTCTTAAGCTGGTCCAACCTTTTGATTTTTCATTGTCAGGTCTAAACGATCATTAATAGCGACAGTACCTAACTGATGTTGTTTGTTAATTAATATGAGTTTTATTTTTCTGATTTGTAGTATTTTATACAAAATCGGTTATTTTATATCGTTGTTTTATGTTCTGATTTGGTTAGCTTATATTTTATCTTGTTTTGGGCAGAAAGTGTTATTTCCCAATTACTTATGCCTTAAGTTCAAATTTTGCTTTTGTGATTGATCTTGGTAATGAAATTTTCAAATTTACACATTTTCCAGAACATTCCAGGTAGATTCAGTGCTGAGTAGTTGATAGAAAATTTTCTCGAACTCACAAGAACTTTCTAGAATCTTGTAGAACTTTCCATAGTAATATATATATATATATACAGGGGCTCATAGCTCACCACTTCAGTTTAGTCCTAGCTGCCTAAAAGAACACATACACTTATTTGATTTTATCAGCGATGGCATCAAGAAGCTGCAAGCATTCTCCAGACGCATTCTGCTATGTATGTGGCCAATTTATCAAGACAAGAGCGAAAAAGTACTCAGTGACTGCATTTGTTAAAAGCCTACAAGGCATATTTTGACATGCCTGTCGGGGATCAAGACAAATCCTGAACACCTCATTTTACCTGCGAGCAGTATAAAAAACTCTAGAAGGTATGACAAACAATTTTTACTTGCTTGGATAGTAAGATTTTGTATTATACGAATTTTAGACCTTTAAAAATTCGGTGCACCTCAAAGAGGAATATAAAAGAGTTAAAACCTTACTAGAAGCCTTAAAGTATGATGAATATGGCTGGGAGGTTATCGGAGAGTTCAAAATGGTGGCATTTCTGATGGGTCTCCATGGAGGCTTTATCAGTTTTCCTGTTATCTTTGCCTTTGGGACAACAGGACACCGCAGCACACTACATCAGGAAGCACTGGCTACAACGGACCAAGTTCTCTGTGGGAAGGTACAGTGTCAAGTGTGAGCCATTAGAGGACCTCCTGAAGGTGTTGTTCCCACTATTGCACATAAAATTGGATCTTAGGAAACAATTTTTCACAGCTCTTGATAAGGAGTCTGCAGTCTTTAAGTACCTTCGAGACTTGTTCCCTAAGCTGTCTGAGGCAAAGGTCAAAGCTGGTGTCTTCGTTGGACCCCCCCCCCCAGTTGTACTTCTGCTCCCCGCTAGTACAGAGGTATGTCTGCGGACTTACAACGCTAAAATCCGGGTTTCGATACCGTGGTGGGCAGAGCACAGATAGCCCATTGCTTTGTGCTTAATCCACAACAACAACAACATCGTTGGACCACAAATAAAGAAGATCCTCGAGTGCACAGAATTTCTCAAGATGCCCAGTAGAAAGGAAAATAGGCTTGGGACAACTTTGTAGCAGTGGCTCGAGGCTTCTTGAGCAATTACAAAGCCGAAAATTATGTGGAACTTGTTGAGGTTTTGGTGAAGAACTTACGGCAAAATGGGCTGCAGGATGTCTCTGAAAGTCTATATCCTTGACGCTCATCTTGGTAGATTCAAGGAGAGCATGGGAGCGTAATCAGAGGAGCAAGGCGAGTGCTTCCAATAAGGTATACTGGGCTTTGAACGCCGCTATCAAGGAACGTATAATGAAAACATTATGGGAGATTATATTTGGGGGCTGTTACGTGAACGTGATTTACATTACCGTCGCAAATCTCGAAAAAACTGCTCACTTTTAAACATTTTTGTATAACTTTAGTATAAATACATGTAAATCTTGATTCATATGCTGTTTTATTCAGAACGTATGTAAATGAAAACGTCCAAATTTGCTCGTTTTTACACAGAAAAATAGGTTAATTTCTAAATTTCATTATCCAGGCCACAAAAGCGACATTTGAAGGGAATAATGGCCATTTTCTGTACTTTTACAACATAAGCAATTAAGAAATAACACATATTATCCAGGAATAAAATTTGTGTTATATAGTATAATTAGCGAAAACATTAGATCAGTTGACTTAGTAGCTCTATAAAGAACTACAGTCTTGTTTCAGCTCTTCAGCAATCTCACATTATGCACACGTGATTTTGTTACAGTTTCACCTTTTGATTAAGCTGAATCAATTCTACATTATAAGTACATATGTTTGCTTAAACTTGATCATTAACTTTAAATAATCCTACAATATAAACGCATGATCTTGTTTTAACTTACCCTCTCAATTATTCCAAATCGAGCATTAAGTATGAACACTTGGTCTTGTTACATTTTGATCTAAATTAACCCAAACTAATTTTGAAGTATAGATAAATAATCGTGTTTCAGTTTGACCACAAGAACAAATCCTACAATATGGACACGTGATCTCGTTTCAGCTTGACCTCTTCAAGTTCACTTAATCCTTTCAATTGTATATTATGTCTTCCTTGCTTTTTCCTCAGGTGTTACGTTTAACCTGTATTACCATGTTGCAAAATCCATGATACAGAAGTTCAAAAGGGAAACGTAGAGAGGATAATGTAAAGGAACTGTTTTTATTTTGTTTAATATCGTATTTCCGTTAAACAAAACTTTACGAAATAAAGTTGATATTCTAACAAAGCCGTACAAGTTAGAAAGCAACCAACAGAAATGTAATATATTGGATTTTTTGAAAGAAAAACGTGATATTTATTTAGTTCAGTGTCTTAAGAAATACTTTACAGTGCAGTAATAAAGAATTTTATTGATGGCTGTTCTACGTTGCTAAGCTACGCGGAATTAGAAACACTTGAACAAGTCTTCAATAGATATAAAACAGCGACTTCTTAAGCTCGGTGTTCCATCAGGCGTGTCTGTAGAAACAAGATTCCTAATAAATATTTAGTGATTCTCTTTTAATATTCTCGTATACCTGCAGTATCGTATTGCTAAATTCAGTAGGTGTCTCCCATCAACAATGATTATTATACAAGGTTAGGGTGATATTTTCGCTAAAAGAAGTCATTCACGCATCAAGAGACAGGCCAGACTTTTACAAAACTAGACAGGCTCTTGCGCTGGAAAACGATAAACCCATCTGAAGTAATGAACTGATGTAAATTAGCCAATGTAAATTAACTTAGTTTTAAAACATTTTACACGTAAGGCGGGTATGTGAAAAATAATACAGATTTTACTTAAAATATTTATATACTGATAAATGTTAATGTAAAGTCAGGTGGCACTCTATTGATTATAAATGATTAGACATGGGAAGTTTCCTCATTTGGTTTACCTTTGCGTGTTTTCTCTCTCTCTTGTTTGAATAAACGTTAAGCCTATCAATTTTTATTTATCTTTCAAAGGATTGTTGTTGTTTTGAATTAAGCACAAAGCTACAGAATGGGCTATCTGTGTTTTGCCCACCACGGGTATCGAAACCCGGTTTTTAACGTTGTAAGTCCGCAGAGATACCGCTGAATCACTGGGGGGTTTTCAAAGAGAAAGTGAAGTACAAAAGGAAACATGAAACAAAACTATTATTTGCATTCAAATCAAAACATGCTTGAAATATTCATCCATTAACAGATGTGAAAAGATTATGAAATAAACATTGCTATTTTCATGTAAAAATTGAACGACTTTTGCAAAAGTTAATTTTATCTCAAACCTTGTAAACGACATTACATGCTTTAAAAATTAAGACCTCTAGATTAAGTTAAATATCCTTATAATGTCACTTATGTATCTGGGCAGCTTTTAAGTAAATAAAGACTGCAGATGTTGTTATGTAACTGAGAGACTGTGACAACAAAACTTGCGTTTCACTGCTGACCGTGAGGTAATAAGGACTATCAAAAGTTACAAAGAAATGTTGTTTTTTTTTGTCTTTTTCTCAGCACTTACAGTTGCCACAGGTTTTTGTATATCAAGGTTAAATTGTGCAGGCTGAAGAAAATTTGAAATCTTACTAGCAGAAGAACGTGTTGGCTCCACCAGTACAATAGGGACTCGAGGCCAGACCAGCAAGAAGGTGTAGTTTTATCAGTATGAGGCTTCAAGACATCAGTATGTTTACTTTGAACCATGGATGAATGGTATCGGATTCACGTTATCCTTTTTGGCGACATATTTATGAAGTCATTTAAGTGTTGGGCACGGCATGGCCAAGCGTGTTAAGGCGTGCGACTCGTAATCTGAGGATCTCGGGTTCGCATCTCCGTCACGCCAAACATGGTCGCACTTTCAGCCGTGGGGCGTTATAAAGTTACGGTCAATCCCACTATTCGTTGGTAAAGAGTAGCCCAAGAGTTGGCGGTGGGTGGTGATGACTAGCTGCCTTCCCTGTAGTCTTACACTACTAAATTAGAGATGCCTAGCACAGATAGCCCTCGAGTATCTTTGTCCGAAATTCAAAAAACAAAACAAAAACAAACATTTAAGTGTTGTGTCCATGGATTTCTGTGCAAGTTGTCTGTTTAAACATGGGCTTGGAATGCAGCGTCCGTGTAAAGTTTGTCAAGATCCGTAGACTAAGATTGACCTTGTTGCATTGTGCTCTACACAAATATTTTGGTGTCCGACAAGATTAGTGCACAATAAAGGTCATGTGGCTAAGCACGATCGACGATAGCTAAAACAGTTCCAATGACCTCGTGAGAGTTGGTACATTCATCTTATAGAATACAGTTCTTGCTCGCTATAAAGTCATCAGTTATAATGTTGTGGTGCCGTAACTCTCAAAAATCTAGTATTATCTGCTACTTAGCTCATTGCCACTTGGCTTCAGAGGCTAAAGTTATCAATCACACTCTGGAACAAAATAAAGGAAACAAAGCGGGAAGTCCCGAGTGCAAAGCCAAAAGATGCGAATATTAAATTCAGATGTGAGCTTTATTTTGGAATGTTGAGTATTACTGTCGAAATAGCAAGAAGGTGTCATCGTTATCGCGTTTGTAAATGACAGGTTAAAAGTCACGTGGGAAGTTTTCTAACAAAACAAAGCCAGACAGTACACTTTACACAGATAAAGTTTGTTTGTTTTGTTTTTTTAAAGTTCGCGCAAAGCTACACGAAAGCTATTTGCTCTAGCCCTTCATAATTTAACAGAGTAAGACTAGAGGGAAGGCAGATAATCATCACCACTCACACACTGACTTTTGGGTTACTCTTTTATAAACGAACAGTGGGATTGACAGTCACAATATAGCGCTCTCATGGCTGAAAGGGCGAGTATGTTTGGTATGACTGGAATTCGAACCTGAGACTCTCAAATTGCAAGTCGATCGCCCTAAGCAGCTGCTGTGCCTAGCCTACACAAAGATTGGTTCGGTTTGGTTTGTTTTTCATTTCGCGCAAAGCTACACTAGGGCTAACTGCGCTAGCAGTCCCTAATTTAGCAGTGTAAGACTAGACGGAAGCCAGCTAGTCATCATCACCCACGCAAACTCTTGGGTTACACTTTACTAACGAATAGTGGGATTAATCGTCACTTATAACGCTCCCCATGGCTGAAAGAGCGAGTATGTTTGGTGTGACGGGGACTCGAACCCGCGACCCTTGGATTACGAGTCAAATGCCTTAACCACCTGGCCATGTCGGTCCCACACAAAGATAAAGACTCAGATAGTAGCGACAGCAATGCTTCAAACGAAGAAAGCAACACTTCTGAATGTTAAGTACCCTAACACCACAAAACACGTGAGAGAAGAACACAAACAGTGAACAAGAATTCATGTATCATTGCTAAGCGGAAGTGTACTATGAACATAGACTCATAGTTCGATCATACATAAGTGAAACTGTGAAAATACACGAGTTAATATTACCCCATGAATTAGACACTGATATGTTAATTAAAATTGCGTGCATTGGACAAAATTTAACATACTATATACAAATAATGCAACAATGTAACAGTGATTATTGTCTAGAGTTCAGTAAATAAAATAAATATTCGTGATTTTCTTTGATCCAAAACAAGGACCGAATCCCGATGCGAAAAAAGCCACTTGCATTCATGGGTATAATAGAAAACTATTGGCGGGGATTCCCTGTGTCTGACATAAATGACGTCATTAAAGAAGAAGTGGTTTAACTTTGTGAAAAGGGTAAGAAGTTCTAAGACCTATTTACATGTGAAACCAATTTACTGCTAAGAGTTAAAAGGAAACAGAGATGATGTGTCGAAAAATACAGGTTTAGATTGCGTCCTCTACATCACATTTAAATAAACATCTATGAAGAAACTTTATACTGGATGCAGCGAAAATCAACGGCTATTCTAGGAATTATCATGCATATGGGAACTTCAGAAAGGGTGCTCAAAATCAAAATGAAGTAGAGTAAAGTATAAGAGTAAGTAGGTAAATGATTACGAGAGTGCTTTGTTTTGTGAAATGTCGGAAAGTTTTTCATCCTTTATCTCTTGTTATGCTATCTTATTTTATCTTATCTGTGTTCTTTTTATATATTTTTCTCGTGGTAAATAAACAGTTAACAAAGCCGAAAATTATGTGGAACTTGTTGAGGTTTTGGTGAAGAACTTACGGCAAAATGGGCTGCAGGATGTCTCTGAAAGTCTATATCCTTGACGCTCATCTTGGTAGATTCAAGGAGAGCATGGGAGCGTAATCAGAGGAGCAAGGCGAGTGCTTCCAATAAGGTATACTGGGCTTTGAACGCCGCTATCAAGGAACGTATAATGAAAACATTATGGGAGATTATATTTGGGGGCTGTTACGTGAACGTGATTTACATTACCGTCGCAAATCTCGAAAAAACTGCTCACTTTTAAACATTTTTGTATAACTTTAGTATAAATACATGTAAATCTTGATTCATATGCTGTTTTATTCAGAACGTATGTAAATGAAAACGTCCAAATTTGCTCGTTTTTACACAGAAAAATAGGTTAATTTCTAAATTTCATTATCCAGGCCACAAAAGCGACATTTGAAGGGAATAATGGCCATTTTCTGTACTTTTACAACATAAGCAATTAAGAAATAACACATATTATCCAGGAATAAAATTTGTGTTATATAGTATAATTAGCGAAAACATTAGATCAGTTGACTTAGTAGCTCTATAAAGAACTACAGTCTTGTTTCAGCTCTTCAGCAATCTCACATTATGCACACGTGATTTTGTTACAGTTTCACCTTTTGATTAAGCTGAATCAATTCTACATTATAAGTACATATGTTTGCTTAAACTTGATCATTAACTTTAAATAATCCTACAATATAAACGCATGATCTTGTTTTAACTTACCCTCTCAATTATTCCAAATCGAGCATTAAGTATGAACACTTGGTCTTGTTACATTTTGATCTAAATTAACCCAAACTAATTTTGAAGTATAGATAAATAATCGTGTTTCAGTTTGACCACAAGAACAAATCCTACAATATGGACACGTGATCTCGTTTCAGCTTGACCTCTTCAAGTTCACTTAATCCTTTCAATTGTATATTATGTCTTCCTTGCTTTTTCCTCAGGTGTTACGTTTAACCTGTATTACCATGTTGCAAAATCCATGATACAGAAGTTCAAAAGGGAAACGTAGAGAGGATAATGTAAAGGAACTGTTTTTATTTTGTTTAATATCGTATTTCCGTTAAACAAAACTTTACGAAATAAAGTTGATATTCTAACAAAGCCGTACAAGTTAGAAAGCAACCAACAGAAATGTAATATATTGGATTTTTTGAAAGAAAAACGTGATATTTATTTAGTTCAGTGTCTTAAGAAATACTTTACAGTGCAGTAATAAAGAATTTTATTGATGGCTGTTCTACGTTGCTAAGCTACGCGGAATTAGAAACACTTGAACAAGTCTTCAATAGATATAAAACAGCGACTTCTTAAGCTCGGTGTTCCATCAGGCGTGTCTGTAGAAACAAGATTCCTAATAAATATTTAGTGATTCTCTTTTAATATTCTCGTATACCTGCAGTATCGTATTGCTAAATTCAGTAGGTGTCTCCCATCAACAATGATTATTATACAAGGTTAGGGTGATATTTTCGCTAAAAGAAGTCATTCACGCATCAAGAGACAGGCCAGACTTTTACAAAACTAGACAGGCTCTTGCGCTGGAAAACGATAAACCCATCTGAAGTAACGAACTGATGTAAATTAGCCAATGTAAATTAACTTAGTTTTAAAACATTTTACACGTAAGGCGGGTATGTGAAAAATAATACAGATTTTACTTAAAATATTTATATACTGATAAATGTTAATGTAAAGTCAGGTGGCACTCTATTGATTATAAATGATTAGACATGGGAAGTTTCCTCATTTGGTTTACCTTTGCGTGTTTTTCTCTCTCTCTTGTTTGAATAAACGTTAAGCCTATCAATTTTTATTTATCTTTCAAAGGATTGTTGTTGTTTTGAATTAAGCACAAAGCTACAGAATGGGCTATCTGTGTTTTGCCCACCACGGGTATCGAAACCCGGTTTTTAACGTTGTAAGTCCGCAGAGATACCGCTGAATCACTGGGGGGTTTTCAAAGAGAAAGTGAAGTACAAAAGGAAACATGAAACAAAACTATTATTTGCATTCAAATCAAAACATGCTTGAAATATTCATCCATTAACAGATGTGAAAAGATTATGAAATAAACATTGCTATTTTCATGTAAAAATTGAACGACTTTTGCAAAAGTTAATTTTATCTCAAACCTTGTAAACGACATTACATGCTTTAAAAATTAAGACCTCTAGATTAAGTTAAATATCCTTATAATGTCACTTATGTATCTGGGCAGCTTTTAAGTAAATAAAGACTGCAGATGTTGTTATGTAACTGAGAGACTGTGACAACAAAACTTGCGTTTCACTGCTGACCGTGAGGTAATAAGGACTATCCAAAAGTTACAAAGAAATGTTGTTTTTTTTTTGTCTTTTTTCTCAGCACTTACAGTTGCCACAGGTTTTTTGTATATCAAGGTTAAATTGTGCAGGCTGAAGAAAATTTGAAATCTTACTAGCAGAAGAACGTGTTGGCTCCACCAGTACAATAGGGACTCGAGGCCAGACCAGCAAGAAGGTGTAGTTTTATCAGTATGAGGCTTCAAGACATCAGTATGTTTACTTTGAACCATGGATGAATGGTATCGGATTCACGTTATCCTTTTTGGCGACATATTTATGAAGTCATTTAAGTGTTGGGCACGGCATGGCCAAGCGTGTTAAGGCGTGCGACTCGTAATCTGAGGATCTCGGGTTCGCATCTCCGTCACGCCAAACATGGTCGCACTTTCAGCCGTGGGGGCGTTATAAAGTTACGGTCAATCCCACTATTCGTTGGTAAAAGAGTAGCCCAAGAGTTGGCGGTGGGTGGTGATGACTAGCTGCCTTCCCTGTAGTCTTACACTACTAAATTAGAGATGCCTAGCACAGATAGCCCTCGAGTATCTTTGTCCGAAATTCAAAAAACAAAACAAAAACAAACATTTAAGTGTTGTGTCCATGGATTTCTGTGCAAGTTGTCTGTTTAAACATGGGCTTGGAATGCAGCGTCCGTGTAAAGTTTGTCAAGATCCGTAGACTAAGATTGACCTTGTTGCATTGTGCTCTACACAAATATTTTGGTGTCCGACAAGATTAGTGCACAATAAAGGTCATGTGGCTAAGCACGATCGACGATAGCTAAAACAGTTCCAATGACCTCGTGAGAGTTGGTACATTCATCTTATAGAATACAGTTCTTGCTCGCTATAAAGTCATCAGTTATAATGTTGTGGTGCCGTAACTCTCAAAAATCTAGTATTATCTGCTACTTAGCTCATTGCCACTTGGCTTCAGAGGCTAAAGTTATCAATCACACTCTGGAACAAAATAAAGGAAACAAAGCGGGAAGTCCCGAGTGCAAAGCCAAAAGATGCGAATATTAAATTCAGATGTGAGCTTTATTTTGGAATGTTGAGTATTACTGTCGAAATAGCAAGAAGGTGTCATCGTTATCGCGTTTGTAAATGACAGGTTAAAAGTCACGTGGGAAGTTTTCTAACAAAACAAAGCCAGACAGTACACTTTACACAGATAAAGTTTGTTTGTTTTGTTTTTTTAAAGTTCGCGCAAAGCTACACGAAAGCTATTTGCTCTAGCCCTTCATAATTTAACAGAGTAAGACTAGAGGGAAGGCAGATAATCATCACCACTCACACACTGACTTTTGGGTTACTCTTTTATAAACGAACAGTGGGATTGACAGTCACAATATAGCGCTCTCATGGCTGAAAGGGCGAGTATGTTTGGTATGACTGGAATTCGAACCTGAGACTCTCAAATTGCAAGTCGATCGCCCTAAGCAGCTGCTGTGCCTAGCCTACACAAAGATTGGTTCGGTTTGGTTTGTTTTTCATTTCGCGCAAAGCTACACTAGGGCTAACTGCGCTAGCAGTCCCTAATTTAGCAGTGTAAGACTAGACGGAAGCCAGCTAGTCATCATCACCCACGCAAACTCTTGGGTTACACTTTTACTAACGAATAGTGGGATTAATCGTCACTTATAACGCTCCCCATGGCTGAAAGAGCGAGTATGTTTGGTGTGACGGGGACTCGAACCCGCGACCCTTGGATTACGAGTCAAATGCCTTAACCACCTGGCCATGTCGGTCCCACACAAAGATAAAGACTCAGATAGTAGCGACAGCAATGCTTCAAACGAAGAAAGCAACACTTCTGAATGTTAAGTACCCTAACACCACAAAACACGTGAGAGAAGAACACAAACAGTGAACAAGAATTCATGTATCATTGCTAAGCGGAAGTGTACTATGAACATAGACTCATAGTTCGATCATACATAAGTGAAACTGTGAAAATACACGAGTTAATATTACCCCATGAATTAGACACTGATATGTTAATTAAAATTGCGTGCATTGGACAAAATTTAACATACTATATACAAATAATGCAACAATGTAACAGTGATTATTGTCTAGAGTTCAGTAAATAAAATAAATATTCGTGATTTTCTTTGATCCAAAACAAGGACCGAATCCCGATGCGAAAAAAGCCACTTGCATTCATGGGTATAATAGAAAACTATTGGCGGGGATTCCCTGTGTCTGACATAAATGACGTCATTAAAGAAGAAGTGGTTTAACTTTGTGAAAAGGGTAAGAAGTTCTAAGACCTATTTACATGTGAAACCAATTTACTGCTAAGAGTTAAAAGGAAACAGAGATGATGTGTCGAAAAATACAGGTTTAGATTGCGTCCTCTACATCACATTTAACTAAACATCTATGAAGAAACTTTATACTGGATGCAGCGAAAATCAACGGCTATTCTAGGAATTATCATGCATATGGGAACTTCAGAAAGGGTGCTCAAAATCAAAATGAAGTAGAGTAAAGTATAAGAGTAAGTAGGTAAATGATTACGAGAGTGCTTTGTTTTGTGAAATGTCGGAAAGTTTTTCATCCTTTATCTCTTGTTATGCTATCTTATTTTATCTTATCTGTGTTCTTTTTATATATTTTTCTCGTGGTAAATAAACAGTTAACTTATTTAATTGACTACTTTGTAGTGTGTTGAATCTGAACTTGCCAACACGACTGTATTCTTGACTAGTTGATTGTAACTGGATTGTAACACTCCCCATCTATAGCTCTCTCAAGTGCACGTGGATCTGGATGGTAGCATTTTAATCAAACATTACAATACCTCTAATTCTCCTTGAACGATATGCGCTGAGAAAACAAATTAATAGCAATCACAACATAAGCTGTTAATGATCCTTAATTAGAAAGTATTTAATATATTTATAAAAAGAAGTTAATATTAAAAAAGCGTTGACTGTTACTACCATACGCAAGTGTGTTAGAGAGTATCTGATATTTTTATATTAAATGAAATCAAAAACTGGAAGAACCTAAACTTTCAATCGTAATTACAAAAGGGATATTTGGATCATCCTTTCTTGAAAATGGATAATAATGTTTCAATCAACGTTTCTTCTAGAGGGATGATGGTATTTGAATATTTCTTTCTTCGAAAGGGGCTAGGATAATTGAATCGTCCTTCGAAAGGGATAATAATATTTGAGTCGTCTTTTTTACGTAGATGATTTTTTTCAAACGTTAACTACAGATAACAGTGTATCGACTTGCTAACTCCGTTTATTTGGTTCGTTAGGGAGATAACTTACACACACATACATGAATATTGAAGTGGGAATTTTTCGCTAAACAAAATGTCAATACAGTTTCTAAATAACTAGCAGCCGCACGAATTTACTGAGCGAAGACCTACTATTTTTACAAAGAAACAAAACAAAGAACTTCTAGTGGTCTTACGTATCTCTCTGTTCTGTATGTACTCTGCAAAAGTGCTTCTCCCAGTAAATCTTCTAAAGTCGGTGTATTTTACACAACATACAGATATAATAAGGTATCTAGAGCTACAGTACCAAGTGACAAAGCATAGAAATCTCGCAACACAAACTAATTTTAAACAGACATGCAGAAAACCGTACGTTCTTCCTAATATTACATAATTTATTCTAAGAGGTTTTGACTAATATATATCGTTTATTTCATCTCATAGTTCGCTTGGAAGTCCAACAGTGATGCATGAGTATGAAAACTATGAATGTACCACGTTGCTTGAAACTGTATTATTAGGTTATTAGCTGTTTAAGCCGTATCACCATACGTTCTTTGTTTTGTTAATTGAAATTACTCATGAGGTTACTAGCTTCCAAACCCAAAGAGCCATAGGTTATTTGTTTCGTACTTTGAAATCATATCATTGGATTGTTAGCTCCATAAGTCGTATCATCATATATATGATATAATCCTAAGCCTTGTCTGTGAAGGAAAACTGACAATCATATATTTCCTAGAATATGTTTTATGTTTGTAATAATGTCACATAAGACATTACCGCCATCTGTGAATTAACATTAAACTTCACAGTAATGCACAATTAAAGAAAATTCTTCAAAACGGAAGTAAATGGAGGAATAGCTGATATCAATCCTTCAAAAAATAATCTAATTGAGATAATAGGGATGGTATTTGCATCATCCATACATAATAGCACCGGCACACAATGTCAATAGACAATAATAGGATAAATTAAACTCTTGGGCTACTCTTTTGCTAATGAATAGTGAGATTGACCGTAACATTATAATGCCACCACAGCTGAAAATGTTTAGTGTGACGGGGATTCAAACCCGCGACCCTCAGATTACGAGTCGAGTGCTTTAACCACTTGGCAATGCCGGGTCTTATAGCCACCTTCTAAATACAGTAAGGTTTATCTGTTACTGGCTGGTAATTCCTGTTTCACCCTGTACTTTATGTTTTTAAAGGAACATCAAATTTTTGTTAGAAATCTAACATCACGAACTAATAAGTATACACTAGAATTATGATTTTTTAAAAGCATTACTACTGGTTAGTAACACTTATAAAAACATCACCTCATTGAAATTGTTTGAAACCATTGTTTTAGTTTTTGAGTTATCATGTAGTAAAAGAAGAGGCAACAGAAAGAAGAACAAGAAATTCAAACTTTTTGTTCTGATATTTACAGACATTTTTGAATCTTTCGACTCAGTCATTATATAGATATTGTTAGAAAAGAAAAAAACTGTATAGTATTTAATGTTCTGTTGACCCATTGAGATGGAGCTAATGGGGACCATATTTATATAAAGCACGTCTCAGTGAACAATAGTAAATATACCTAATTCTTATGTGTAATTCCTCAGGGTGAAAACCCTTGGTGAGTCAACGATAAGTTTGTTTTCGAATTTCTCTCAAGGTTATTCGAGGGGTATCTGCTCTAACCGTCCCTAATTTAGAAGTGATAAACAACCTGCTAACTCTTGAGTTTTTCTTTTACCAATAATTAGTGGGATTTATCGTAACATTATAACGCCCCATTGCTGAAATAGAAAACAAGTTCAGTGAGAGGGATGCGAACCCGCGACCCGCAGATTTCGAGTCCAACGCCCTAGCCGCCATGCAGTTAGCCTTACGTTTACGGACTTACAACGCCAAATCTCAGTGTTTGATTCTCCGTTGTGACAGAACAAACACCTATCCTGTAGCTTTGAATTAAGACCAAAAAACTTCAAGTTAATTCGTATTGTTAGGCATAAAGATTCTAATACTGTCAAAACAAAAAAGAATCTTGAATATTAAGATAAAAAAGTGTATATCCTAATCTCTTGAAACAACACCAACAAAAAATTCATTATAAATTAGAACATTTTTATCTTGAGACAAAATAGCTTCTATCTTTAAATGAAATAGTTACAAGCTGTTTGTTTGTGTTGTTAAGTTGTTATGTATGCCTTCTCCACAGCAGGAATCAAACACAGGGTTTAGCATTGTGAATATTTTCAAATAAAAAACTTAAAGTTTCAGATAAAATACTCAATAACCAGTTATCCTTTTAAATAAAAACATGCATATTTTGAAAAAGAAACCACTTCCTGTCTACTAATATCGCTCTTTGGAACTGAATGTCTAACAAACAATAACAAAAAATAGGTATTGAATTGCATTTAAAAAACAGTTTTTATTGATATTTGGTAACTACAAAATGTATAATAACATATAGACATTATATCTGATAGTAATATGCAGAGATACCTTACAATAAGCACGTGCCTTTAGTTTTCATGATGATTTTCAGCCATAATGCGAAAAATATTGGCATATTTTTAAACCTTCTTAACAAATATTTCAGTTGAAGTTTCTTTTTGCTTATTTGCGTTAAAAAAACAACAACCAAAAAACCTGAAGATAAGGTGGATTTAAATGGAATTAATAAATATCTCGCTTGTCTACGTCCTGTCAGAAAACGGATTAAATAGTGATTGATGCGCAAAATCGAGTCACTGCATTTAATATTTTTGTGCATGCATACCCTAATCGCACACACACAAACAAATTTATCATTTTCTCAGCTGCGTCTAAAATAAATGTTCCTAAGTTGAAGGAGTTAGATTTAACAAAATATGGCGATGAAAGTTGCGCTTACAAAAAGAAAACTTCCCCCAGCATATGCCTCTTCATAAATAAAATCGACGAAGATAGGGGACAGCCTGTAGACTAGTGTCAAATAACAAAGAACTAAAACACAACGATTCGGTGTTTTCTTGGTGAAACACGCTTGAAATCACAAACTTGAAACGTGAGCGAATGACGTTTTTTTTATTTGTATTTCTTGCATCTGTTTTGCCATCTAGTAGCACAGGAGAAAAACAAACGTTTGCTGTTGAGTGAAATATTCCTTATTATATATATATAAGTTTTTGCATAGGGAACACGATGAGCTTCCACTGGAATACTGTAGGATCTAATTAAACTAGAAACTTTCCTCTAAATGGTGAAAAAAGATCGTCTGGAGGGGTTGCTTGTTTTAATCATTATAAAGTTGTATGCTATCTGTCAGTCAGTCAGAAAACACAAAAATGGCGTCACATAAGGAACGCTTAACGTTGCAATTTACACTTTTATGATGTCAATAAAATGTGTGTACGCCCTTGAATCAGGAAAAGAATTATGCAGTCTGTAGGCTACAACACAGCATAACATATGAACTTCAAAAGCAAGAGGCCATGCATGGCCAAGCGTGTTAAGGCGTGCGACTCGTGATCTGAGGGTCGCGGATTCGCATCCCGGTCGCGACAAACATGCTCTCCCTTTCAGCAGTGGGGGCGTTATAATGTGACGGTCAATCCCACTATTCGTTGGTAAAAGAGTAGCCTAAGAGTTGGCGGTGGGTGGTGATGACTAGCTGCCTTCCCTCTAGTCTTACACTGCTAAATTACAGACGGCTAGCACAGATAGCCCTCGAGTAGCTTTGTGCGAAATTCAAAAACAAACAAAAATAATCAAAAACAAGGAATAAAAAATATTTGTTACTCTTGATTTTGGTTTTGATAATTTCTTTAAATAGATCAATTTCGGAGACCTGCGTCTAATATTTTACGCTCTCCAACTGATCTACTAATTTAGATGCACATTTTTATAATCAAACAAAACGTACGTGCCAAGAATTTCAACTTTGTAGGTAGAGTTGTGTCCACTCTTTAGGTCAGTGTGATAATATTTTAAAGCAACACACCGAACTTAAATATTTTTGAACTGACGTCATGGTTTTATTGTAATTTAGTTCACATTCCTCCACCAGGCGTGTCTACCTGGTGGCGGATTGTGGAAAGCTCCAGACAAAGAGGTTTACTGTAAATAACTAACAAATAGCCGTGGACCAACTAGTGGCAGTCGCACAGGGCAAGGCGGGTAATCGTGTGGTGTGGTTATCCTTAAAAAATACTTTACAAAATACCCAGTGAAAGGACCACATAAATAATCACAGACGCCCAGTATCCTGAACCTTCTGTTTTGTGGGTTAAACACTTGGTCGAACATTAGGGAGAAGAAAATCCCTCAGAAGAAAGCCCAATGAAGACACGCCTCACCAGCGTTTCAGTGGTAGGAAAAAAAACTATATCGTGATTGTGAAGATGTTACAGAGAGCCACATCCTGCAATGGATGGACGAGACCTAAGTGAAAAGTGAAGGTTCACTTTGTTATTCTGATAAGTTACGTTGAGACACAAGCAGAAACCCGCAAAACCTTTGTTGTCAAATTAGCATCTTTATTACACAGTATTTCTATAAATGCAGGGTTTCTACAATGATATGAAAGAATTCTAATCGCAGACATCGAAATCTGAAAGCCCACTTGTCTTAGATCTAACATTAGTTAAGCCTTTATTAAGTACAGTCTATATTTGATAAAGAGGTGAATTAACACTGTAACGTGTACTTTTTTGGCCTTAGTTTAGATAGGGATAGACTTCACCATACATAAACTACCAATAAATAAGCTTTTAATGTTATTTTACGACCAATCGTTAGACCTTTCTAAAACATTTGATATACGTTTAACACGTTGTTGTACAAAATGCATAGTAAAGTATATTTACATTCTTCTTTTTGTATACATCTGTTTAAATAAGTGTGCACGCGAATGTGCATGTAGATAGTAAGATATGCGCATTTTCAGGATTGTTGGTTGGTTGTTTTTAAATTTCGTGCAAAGTTACACGAGTGCTATCTGCGCTAGCTGTCCGTAATTTAGCAATATAATACAAGAGGAAACGCGGCTAATTATCGCCATCCACCGCCAACTCTTCGGCTACTCTTTTACCTACGAATATGGGCTTGACCGTCACATTATAACCCCCCCCCCACGTCTGAAAGGGCGACCATGTTTGGTGTGATGGAGAATCGAACCCACGATCTTCAGATTACGAGCCGATCTCTCTAACCACTTACTTGGCCACACTTACTTGGTCTTAGTATGAGTTTTTATTTTGTTTTTAAAATTCGCGCAAAACTACACGAGGTCTATCTGCGCTAGCCGTCTCTAATTTAACAGTGTAAGACTAGAGCAAAGCCAATTAGTCATCACCACCCACCGCCAACTCTTGGGCTACTCTCTTACCAATGAATAGTGGGATTGACCGTAACATTATATAACCCCAACGACTGAAAGGGTAAGCATGTTTTATTGCGACGGAGATTCGAACCCGCGTCCCTCGGATTACGAGTCGAACGTATTAATCTCCCTGACCATGCCGGGACCTTAGTAATAGTATAGATGTGCCAAGATATAATAAATTATATGTGGTGTTTCCAACCGATCGATGTGTTTTCTAAAGTATCTGATAGACTAACGTGTAAAGTTTGATAAAATATATATACAAACTACGTGAAACGATGCTAAGATAAAAATATTAGAAAAATAAACGAACGTGAAGAAAAACGGTTGTATGAAAGAAATTATGAGAAAGTGGGAAACAGAGAGCTAGAAACGATAGACGATTATAATGAACACTAGTGAGATGTAAAAAATGGCAGAGTGAAGAGCGAAAGAAAATATGGATTTATTTGGAAAGTACGATAACATCAAAAATGTTAGCTATATGTAATGTACAGTCACTAATAGAGTGAAAAACGAAAATTTGATTTTGGAGGTTCTTCCTAGCAGTTCTTGACTTTGAATTTATGAAATAGAGCAAGGCATCTCATCAACACTACCCGCCGCAAACACTTGAGCTAACCGAGTAATAATATTCGAACTTCGCCTTTATAACCTATGTACAAAGTCGTGCTGTACTGTGGAGTGTTATTGTTCGTTTGTTATTTGCGGCTGGCCACTGAGTCACTACCGACCCTGCAATAAAAGGCTGGGAAACTACGAATGTTTTCTAGTAGGTTCTCTTCTTAAAGAAAATAACATGTAGTCACAGATGTCGTTCAACTTAAAAAGACAGATAATAATAATAAACAAACTAAGACATAGAAAATAATGAATACCGAGAAAAACGGTGAACAGAGAGAGAGGATTGGAAAAATAATGAAAACAAACAAACTCAAAAATTGACAATCTTAGGATACGAATTGGAAGTAATACAAGAAACAAGGGTGAGAATTAAATAATGTGTGTAATAGAAACTACTGGAGGATTTAAAAAGAATGTTGATAGTTAAGTACAGATGGATCGTTCTGAAATAGAGTTCACTTGTATCAGTAATGAAAAAAATAGAAAGAGGAGAAATGTTTTATAGACAATATGAAAAAATATGGCTGAGAAGTAAAAGTTGCAAAGATGATAGGAAGTATATTGAACAGGAGGAGGAAAAGAGCAACTAAGAGAACGAGGAGATATGTGTGAGGAAAGTGATTTTAGAACATCGTAAGAGAAATTAGATAAAACTAATAATAGTAACATACAGTTAAAGATCGTATGACAGCGGTAGAAGTCTTTAGCTAAGACTAATTTATTATTCTAACATTGTTTGGTTTTTTTAATGTACTGCCCTAAAATGCGGCAGACAGAGTTAGTTTAAGGATGTTCTTTTAAGTTCTTGTGTTACTAGCCTTGATGAAGATGCAACGGCTGAAATAAAAAAAAAGTCTTTATTTAAAAAAGCCAAAATCGCTTTTCTGTTTACTGTTTTTTTTGTTTTTGCAAAATGTCTAAATCCTTTCTGTATGCGCTACAAACTCGGAAAAAACAACAAACCATCCTTTTGTAGTTTAATCGAAATCCAGATTTACACTGACTGTTGATTACCTGAACTTTGTTTCATGAATCAGATGGTTCGTCAGTGATTGCACATACAGGCTAGAAATACAATTAAAACAGTTCTTTTCCAGAGAACATATGACATACCACCCCAAATATTAAACTAAAATTTATTTCTTATGCCTACAGGGACGAAGGAATATAGCTGAAATAATAATAATAAAACTTCTATGTTTCCATGTATTACATAAGCAACTTCTAGCGTCCAGTGGCAGGCATCTCATGTTTATGTGGCAAAATTAATGTAATTTAGAAAAAAATTAGAAAATCTAGTTGAAACACAAATTTTTATGTGTACGGGAAACACTCAAGTTACTTGAAGAAGGATAGAGAAAATACTGATTAGATAGCTTGTATTCATCGGTAAGCGCACCTAAACCTTAAGGGATATTTTAAATATCACGCGAGCTGCAGATGTCTTCATCCCTCCATATACACATAACTGTTTCATTTTCTAATGCAAATATCAAAATCGAAGGCATGTGATAATATTATTTCAGATCTGTCTTTCATTCTCCACAGGTCACTTTTCAGTTGGGCTGGATCATGAGAGAGAAAAACTTTCTCTGAAATGTTGTTCACATATATAGCAGAATTCTTTAAAAATTCTGGCTTAAATCCTGTATATATATCATGTCAAACGGCATATGCTTTTATAATTTGTTTTGATATTTAAATATTAATTAGATAAATATTTTTGACTGGTCGATATACAAAGAAAGGTATCGACCAACTGATAAATCGAAAAATAGAAATAGAAAGAAATAGACGTAAAGAAGAGCGATCTCTTACATTTTTCCTTTTTACAAGAATTCAGAAACGTTAGAAATATACAGAGCTTTAACTCGTCATTTGTGTGTTCAGCACATGTGCAATGAGAGAGATTGTAAATAACTCTAGCTCCCCCCATGAAGATCACTCTTTATGTTTGGATAGGCAGAAAATGTGTCCATTCATGCAAGAATGTTCCACAGTACATTAATTCGTCTAAGTGTTATATACGTGCTTCTAGGCATTTTCACTACAGCATCTAAACCTAAAGAAACACAGTCTCCCAATGTAACTTTATTAAAGCTTCGGTTTGTCTTAATATTCATTTGAAAGACTTTAATGGCTTAGTTCTAGGAATACCGATGGGATCCGTTTTCGTTAACTATTTATGTGTATAATGAGCCCATGTTTTATTTATTACAGGAGTCGTAGAAATATAGGAATTACACGTAACATTTAAACAAATATACTGTCGACATTCCAGTTAATTCGTCTAATTATCGTTAGGTCTTCGATGCACTTTACTTAGAAAGTGAGCGATTGCAAAACTTCCTTTTGCGTTCTAAGAAAAAAAATGTAAAAGTACTAAACATGATGGAAATTATGAACCCAGGGAAGTGAATCGAATATAAACAATATGGCAGGAATTTAGCGTTAAAATGGTTCAGTAATATTTTTTCTAAAGCATTCAAGGTAACGTACTGTATCTAAATATGGGGATACTGCGATTTATAAGCTAGTTAAGCATTTTTGCACAAAAACATTCGAGTTAAAATACTATAACCAAGTACAGAAATAGTGGATTTGCTAAACTATTTTAACATAAGTAACATTAACGTATTCAAGGTAAAGTACCACACTTAAATACGATAATAATCTTCACTAGCGTATTCAATGCTTTGGTTTAACCAGGAAAGAATCTTTGCGAATCAAGAACTTTGATCAAATATTAACTTTGTTAGTTTGTAATTTTGCGCAAAACTACACGAGGGCTATCTGAGTTGGCCATCCCTAATTTAATAGTGTAAAACTATAGGAAAGGTAGTTAGTCATCACCACCTAGCCCACCGCTAGTACATCGGTAAGTCTACAGATTTACAATGCTAAAATCAGTGGTTCGATTCCCCTCGATGGCCTCAGCAGATAGTCCGATGTGGCTTTGCTAAAAGAAAATACACACATCACCACCTACTGACACCCCTTGGGCTACTCTTTTATAAACGAATAGTGGGATTGACCATACATTATAACGCACGCGCGGCTGAAAGGGCGAGCATGTTTGGTGTGACTTAGATTCGAATCCGCAATCCTCAGATTGGGAGTTGAGAGCCCTAACCACCTAGCCATGCAGGGTCTCAAATATTAAGTTTGGAGTGTTTTTAAATGGTTTACACTGAGATTGCTTTACGCTGATGTTGATATGTTAGAAAGTATCGAACTTTAGAATTATGAATTAATACAAAATATCATAGAATTAAACTTAATATATTATGTCAATATTCAAAAATCAAAAGCTAGCAATCGTACCAAATAAAATTTATTTAGTGTTCAAGGCGATTGTAATAGTTGTAAGTGTTGGATCCGTTTTTCACAAAATAAAACAATAAATGGGCTGTCTTGTATACACTGTGTTTGTCTCAGGGATCAGACCCCCTATTATGATTGTTAAAAGTCTTTAAGCATACCTCTGTTGTTCAAGGAGTCTTTTTATTATCATTTTGAAGAAGTTTTATTGAAAGGTTTCTCGCTGTACCAATCATGTATGTTGGCCTTGTAACCAGCTTTACAGTTATTCATAATTTTACAATCTAAACTAACTAAAGTACAGAATTCAATGTAACAAGTCGGCAGATGTAACTATAAAGATGATTATGCTAATTCCGTATAGACATGTGTGCAGGCAAACTGTTCGATGTTTTCTTGTCTACTTACTTTTTGTTTATTAAGCAACAACGTATTTCTAGTTTATTTCTGGACTATTAATTTCATCATCGTTTGATTAACTTTTTGGCTAGAGGCATATTCTTTGTGAGTCTCAAATTTCATTAAAAATGTCTACAATGTTTTGAAAAAAAGATGTTTAAAACATTAGGAAAAATACTGTTCTATTTCAGAATAACACAAACGTTATTTTCACAGCTGACTGTTATAGAGATTCAAACACATAAGTTTTGTTTGTTTTCTAAAACCACAAATATCTTGCGATTGTCAATTCAACACTTTGTGTATTTAGATATGTTGTTGTAATATGTATTCATATTTTTAGTATGTATATGTAAATTGCATAAAATTCAACACAAATATTACATCAGTTAACAGGTTTGTGTTACGTTTTGTTAGCCAACATTGGTAGTGTTGTTTTTTGTTAGCCAACAATAGGTAGTGCTGTTTTTGTTAGCCAACATTGCTAGTGTTGCTGTTGCTTTTGTTAGCCAACAATGGTATGGTTGTTTTTTGTTGTCCAACAATGGTAGTGCTCTTGCTGTTTTTGTTAGCCAACAATGTTAGTGTTGTTGTTGTTGTTTTGGTTAGCCAGCAATGGTACTATTGTTGTTTTTTGTTAGCCAACAAAGTTAGTGTTGTTGTTTTTTTAGCCAACAATGGTAGTGTTGTTGTTTTTGTCAGTTAACAATGGTAGTGTTGTTTTTGTCAGTTAACAATGGTAGTGTTGTTTTTATTAACCAACACGTGTAGTGTTGTTGGTTTTGTAAGCGAACAAAGTTAGTGTTTATTGTTAACGAACAAAGTTAGAGTTTTTTGTTAGCCAACAAAATTATGTTTTTGTTTTTGTTAACTAACAATGGTAGTGTTGTTGTTTTTGTTAGCTAGCAACGGTAGTATCGTTTTTGTTAGCTAGCAATGGTAGTGTTGTTTTTGTTAGCTAGCAACAGTAGTATTGTTTTTGTTAGACAATAAAGTTAATGTTGTTGCTTTTGTTAGCCAATAAAGTTAGTGTTGTTGTTTTTGCTAGCCAACAAAGTTAGTGTTGTTATTTTTGTTATCTAATAATGGTAGTGTTGTTGTTTTTGTTAGCTAACAATGGTAGTGTTTTTTTTTGTTAGGTATCAATGATAGTGTTGTTTTTGTTAGCCAGCTATGGTAGTGTTTTTTTTTTAAAGAACAAAGATAGTGTTGTTTTTGTTAGCCATCAATGGTGGTATTATTTTTAACTTGACCTTGTACAAGTCCTATTATTTTGAACTCAAGTTCTTTTGTTAAATGTATGGATATATTATTTGTAGTGAAACAAGTGGATGAACATAAGAAATCATTTGTTAAATTTGCTGGCTTAAGTAACCTTATATTTTCGCATTTGCATGGATAAAATGTCAACTTTCGAAGATCAACATGGATGTCTAACAATATAAAGTTTCTACAACTTGGATGTTCTACAACGTGTAGTTCCTACAACATGAATGTTCTACGCTATGTACGTCCGGGAATGCCCTTATCTATAGGTTATTACAGTAGTTCAATGCTGAATATCACTTTTTTAAAATTAAATGTTTATATTTGAACGTGGTTTATCCTGTTTATTAAGTGAGTCCTTGCTGAACGTGTCATTTAAGTATTCGATAGGAATTTATTCGAGAAAGAGTGCTTGAAATTAAGATTGTAATCTATTGAAAACTCCTTAAAAATTGTTTGAAAATATTCATTGATGTCAAGAGTGAATCCCAGGTTTCCGCGAATCTACTACAACATAGATGTTTTGAATGTCCCACAACATGGACTAGTTCCAGTGTGGATCAGTACGGATGTCCTTAGTGTCAGTTCCAGTAAAAATACTTAGTTAGTTGAGTTATCACCATTAGATTCCATCAAGGAACATAGAGCCGCAATCGCTTGCGGATTCTTCAACAGGTATTTAAGTGAGTAGGTTGTTAGCCCACCGCACCGAGTCGTCCCTAATTTAGTAGTGTAAGACTAGAGGGAAGGCAGCTAGTCATCACCACCCACCGCCAACTCTTGGGCTATTCTTTTACCAACGAATAGTGGGATTGACCGTCACATTTTAACGCCCCCACGGCTGGGAGGGCGAGCATGTTTGGCGCGACGGGAATACAAACCCGCGACCCTCAGATCACGAGTCGCACGCCTTACGCGCTTGGCCATGCCAGGCCTCCAGTATAAATAAGCGTCAGCTAATATTTTCTTACGCCGGTGGGTAATGAGCTTTACACGTGTGATGTGTTTAACATAGAAAGTTAGCTATATTTACTATTAATATGAGCACTTATAAAACTGGTACCAAATTCCCCGAACAGCCCATCTCAGTGGCATGTGACAACTCGAAGCATGGGCTGCGCGTCACATATTTTGGATGATAAAGAATTTCATAGTTTCTAGTATTTCTGTAGGTATTTTACAAAGGTAACACCTTATATAAATGTTAACATAATTTGTAGTAAATGAATTATAAATACAAAAGGAATGTCAGCATCGTGTCTTAACAAAATATAAATTTCTAATTGTCCTGTCTGTTTCGTAAAGCGCTATTTGAAAACTGACTAGAGAGTTCATATCACACGGAAAATGCGAATCGTTCTCTATCAAGTACTCCATCATTACCGTCTAGATGTTTTTAAGTAAAACTTAAAAATCAGGAATGTATAAATGTATTCAATGCCAATCTTTCTCGGAACGTATAAATAATCTTCGACATCGAATCTAGCCGTCCGGTTTAAATGAACGATTCGATTCAGGAACACAATTTGTGTTACATAGTGTTATATATTAGTTTACTTAAAGGTTAAACTATTTCTGTACGTACGTCATGGCAGCTTTTAACCGTGTCTTTTTACATCCCATCAAGTGTTTTGTTTATTTCATCGAAAATCTGTAAAAACGTGCTCATATTGAGAATGTATACTGATTTATCTTCTTCAGTCAAAAATGCGATTATTATCATTCAGATAGTGTCACACCGTGTAACACCCAAAGTAATCGTGATCTATCTGTAGCGTTAAAATTGTGTAGCATCCAGAACGTTTATGGGCAGCCTGTAATATTACAATGTATAACGTCCAGCACAACCATTGGTAAGCCATAGTGCTGAGTTGTGTAACGCACAGAACTATAGGGGCAATGTGTAAATACCTCACTGTGCTTCATTGTAACGTCAGACATTACTGAGGTAATCTGTAATAATACTCTATATAACGCCCTAAAGTACATGTATAACGTTCATGGTCAGTCTATAGTGTTATAATGTAATCACCACAAATATCATGAATAACCTGAAAGTGTGTAGCATCGAGAATAATTGTGCGTAGCATTCAAAACAACCATGAGTAAACCATAACACTAAATCTTGTAACATCGAGTAAAGTTATAGGTAATCGTATATAATTCCATGAGTTTCAGTTCCCGCAAAGTTTAACAATGGTTGAAAGTTGAATACGATGATAAATAAAATTAGTCTTTCGGTACAGATAGCCTTTAGATCTTAATATAAAAACATTTATAACAATGCAGCAATGGATGAACCTTAGTTCATTCTAGGACTTCAACAACTGCTGTTAACAGAGCTAATTATTAATGGATTTTCCAATTGAATAAAAGCACTTCTAGATTGTTGAATAAAAGGAGTAACTGTCAACGTCAGACTGAATGTGTTGGTGTAGTATGAATACAAACAAATAGTTACGAAATGTTAACGTTTATTGATAATTTGAAATTGGAAAAACTTAAGACGGACAAAAATATGCAAAAAAATTGTGATTCTTCTATGAAAATATTTAACTGTTCTAAAATTATTCTGAAATAATTTTAACTGTTTTAACAGCAAAGTATATAATGTAGTAATTTGTTACTTTTAATACTAAGCATATATATAAAAAGTAAGTATTAAAAACAGGTATTTATACTTAGTTATAAACAGTTGTTTTAGACGTTGTAAATTAATAATAATCGTTGACAGTAATTTAAAAAAAATCTTTATACCTGCTTAAAACCAAATAATTGTTTTGAACATTGGAAATGTGTAATAAACTGACGTGAATAAATTAAACAATAGCTCTTTAAACGTGCTTAAAAGTATTTTTTTAACGTTGGAATTTTCTGATGAATTGAGGTGAGCGAAAATGAACACTGTGTTTACAAGGCTGGATTACAATATTTGTTGAAGAGTATAAATAATTGTTTTTAGTTTGTTTTTAATTTCGCGCAAAGTTACACGAGAGCTATCTGCGGTAGCCGTCTCTAAGTTAGTAGTGCAATACAAGAGGGAAGGCAGATAGTCATCATCATCCACCGCCAACTCTTGGGCTACTCTTTTACCATTGAATAGTAGGATTGACCGTTACATTATAACACCCCCACGGTTCAAAGGGCGACCATGTTTGGTGTGATGGGGAATCGAACCCACGATCTTTAGATCACTAGCCGAGCGTCCTAACGAATTATTATTAAGATAGAATTTCGAGTAGCGGACAAACATAAATACTCATAAAATAAAATACTCATATTTTTTACCTTGATATGAATCATTATATTATCATGGGATTTATACGCCTTATATTTTAAAATTTTAATAATAACAGTGCGCAAGAAACGAGATTTTAGTTATTGTTGTAGTGGTTAACAGATCCACGTAATTTCATTTTCGTAGGAACCATTTAATACACGCAAGGCAAGCATGGTCTTTGTGCAAGTCTTAAAATATTCTGAACTCTAACTACGTTGTTAAAATAAAATGTTGAATAAGTGTTAGTAACAGTATAGATGTGTCGAGATATAATTTAATACACGTGGTGTTTCCAACCAATCGATGTGTTTTCTATTATATCTGATAGACTAACGTGTAAAGTTTGATAAAGTATACATACAAACTATGTGAAAAGATGCTAAGAGAAAAATTAATGAAAGTGAAGGAAAACGGTTGTATTAAAGAAATGATGAGAAAGTGAGAAACAGAGAGCTAGAAACGATAAACGATTAAAATAAACACTACTGAGATGTAAAAAATGAGCTATTTTTTACATACGAATAGTGGGATTGATCGTCACATTATAACGCCCCCACGCCTGAAAGGGCGATCAGGTTTGGTGTGACGGGGAATCGAACTCACGATCTTCAGATTACGAGTCGAGCGCCTTAATTACCTGGCCATGCATATAAAGGAACGCCAGTTGTGAAATGTGTTTCGGGAAGGCGAACAGTAACTAGTATTTCTGTGAATGACAGTGTATCGGTCACTAAAGGAAATTCATCCACACAGAAAAGAACACTGTTGCATCAGAAAAACCTACTTAATACTCAGTATGCTAGTGTTTCAGCACTTCATATTGGGTCGATTAGAAGTTCAATTACATACTACAACATCTTGAGCCTCAGGAGAATGTGGCCTCTTGATTGTGACCACAAGAGAATAAATAATTAATCTCTTATACTTTGGGTAGAATGCTTGCAATGAGAAAGCTCGTGGTCATTCTAAGATGTGAGAAGATAGCTGTGAACTTCGATCAATGCCCTTATTTTAATGTGAATAGACATGAACGGAAATTTGTTACTCTGGTGACACATAACAATATATATTAGGAAATTTAAAAAACAGATTTTTATGCCTATAAAGTGTATTCGGTTTCCGACTTGCAATAAGACTTAATGTAAAAGTGTTGTTCTAAAAACACCATCTAGCAAAAGGAAAAAAAACCGTATATTAGTATTTCAAACACGCTATCTCTGCTATATCCAATGCCGACGAGACCTTTCGTTCAATACGATTGCTTTATTGGAATACAAAAGGAGTTGAGCCACGATTTACATTATGAAAGGCGGTCAAGTTATAGAGTTTAATATCTTTTTCACACTGGTGGTTATGATGTGGATTTTGTTTCCTCATGTGTTTATTTTTCATTTACACAAAAGGTTTTTTCGTTAACTGTATCTTATCCTGAACGTACATATTAGAGAGAAGACAGCTTGTTGACCGCACACATCATTAACTCTAAAGCTTCTTAAATCAACAATATGATTTCACAATTGTCCGTACAACGGATCCATGGTTCTAAAGTTCGATGCGCAATTTTGCGGTAAAGGGACGTAAACAAAATACCATGATATTCACAGTCCGGCACGCTAAACAGTAAGCCACATCTGGCCCATTCTACGTCCACGATTTAAAAATGTAGATCATGCATATCAAGTACATCATGTTGACATGATGTTAAATTTTTAAATATTCAACATTAGGATGATGCTTAGGTGTTTTAACTATTATATGTTGATATTATACCAGTTGTTCTACATAATGCATGTTAAAAGGTGCAAATAATTTGAAGAAATCAACATTTACATTAAAAGCAAGTTGTTCTATGTACTCCACGTTAACATTATATAAGCTGTTCTAAGTAGTTCATGTTGAAAGATGCGAGGTGTTCTAAGTAATCCACTTCGGCATGGCCAGGTGGTTAAGGCATTCGACTCGTAATCCGCGGTTTCGAATCCCCGTCACATCAAACATAGTCGCTCTTGGGGGCATTATAGTATGCGATCAATCCCCCTATTCGTTGATCAAAGAGTAGCCCAAGAGTTGGCGGTGGGTGGTGACGACTAGCTGCCTTCCCTCTAGTCTTACACTGTTAAATTAGGGATGGCTAGCACAGATAGCCCTCGAGTATTGTGCAAATTTCTAAAAACATCGTGTGCAAATAATGCCAACGTTTTTCTAAACACTGCATGGGGACATAATACAAGTACTCTATACGAACATGGTGTAAGGTATTTCAATAATTCTGTTTAATTCTACTTAGATATAAAAGATAAATTCCTTACCTTTTACATGTAGTTTGAAAGGGGGAACAAGAAATAAATAATGGTCGCCATCATAATTCAATTTCTCCAGAATTATTTTGATAATTTTAGTGTACCTATAAAGATATCAAGACTTAATAAACTTTCTTTTACTTTGTGTTGAGACGTAAAATTATACTGCCATGAGTCACTCTTCATCATTTCAAATCAGAAGTTTTATACCCGTATAACATTGACTCTAATAAAGAATTATGTGAGGCAGGGCCATAAATAGGTATCTGCACTGAAACCAGAGCATTCCATCACGGATTTAATGATCCAATAGAAGAACATCACTTGACACAAAATGCTTCGATATCAGTTTTATTGTAGGTTTCTTCACCTCTATCTGAGAATTCAGTGCACGGAAGACTTACCTTTGTTGCTGGAGTTTCGAATATACTGCTACTTATATATAATTCATTGAGAAATTAATCGAGTCTCCAATGCCGAGCAGAATGTGTTGAATCGCTAAAGGACAATATGCAAATATAGTTCTTTCTATTATTTTTTTTACAGTACCATTCCACCAGCATTCCCAAAGTTAAATTGTATTTTTCATTTATATCATTAATGCTTCGTTTGTGCATTATAAACTGACTGACGTTTAAGCATGCTTCCATGATGACCTCGGGGGCTTGTTTTATAACTGGTCACTATTACTGTCGTTCGGAAAGACAAGTCCAAGAGTTGGCGGTGGATTGTATTAACTTCCCTCTAGTCCATCGTTTAATAATAAAGGAGTGTTAGCGCAGGGAGCTCTCGAGTAGGGTTTGGCATGTTCAGATCAGATAATAAAGGTAAAAGAAGTAATAAAGATAAAATATTATGCATTGTTTGTGCACACTTCCCTGTTTTCAAAATGCTAAATTAAAATGTGGGATGCTAGAGGAGTGACAACATCCTACATAATAAATATAAAATATTGTCTCTGTCAGTCGATCACGCATTGGTTATGTACTTTGTGAAACATGAATTGTCGTTTTTTCACATTCTTTGAGAACTAAATTCCAAATTAAAATGAACTTTGTCAGAAAAGCAAAATAAAAAAAACCAAACCAACGTAACTTCCAAAGTATTGAAAGGAACATATTTTCGTCAGTCACTTATGCAAGTGTTATATTAAAAAACAAGAACTCAGGTACAAGGTAGGTAAACTTCATCTTCTGTGAATAGTGTTACAATGTTAGTGTGAAAAACAAAACGATGTTTCGATGCTCATATATATTTACTCAGCAATCATGTTTCAAAATAATAATAAAAACAAAGGCATTACGTTATTTCTATTACAATGATTAAAAATAGGAATACTTTGTCTTATACTGTTAAAAGTTAAAAAACAAAGCCATTTTGTCAATTCTGTTACAATGGTTAAAAAATGGAGATGCTTTGTCTTACGTTGTCGATAGTTAAAAAAACAAGCATTTTGTCAATTCTATTACAATGGTATGTGTTCAGTATAGAAAGCGTCTCTATACAGAAACTTATTTTAATGTGTAGTAATTTGTTTCCTTGCACAGTCATCTAGCACCATTTATTCTCCTTTAAATCATTAAACGTTTCACTGATATTCTACAAAAAGAAGAGATCCTGATGAATTGCCAAACAATCCTATTGAAAACATTAACACGAAATTAATTCTTGTTCTCTTTTTATGCAATGTATTTCGATATGTCTTATACTGGGACAGACAGAGCCTCTGCTACATCTGAACATTCTTTCATGTCTGCGTTGAACAGCAGACGTTCAATCAAGATTTCCTGCAATATGGTGGTCTGTATTTGAGTTTTTAACTACCATGTTTCAAGAATTAAGATGAATAAATAATGAGTGTTAACATCGGCTTTGTTGTAGTAATTATCAATGTTTGTTTGTAGACCTTGAGGAAAATAGTTAGCATCATCTTACATAACCTATTAGAACTTATTGAGTACCGAACCTCCAAACGGATAAACTTTATGTGATATAACTTATTAGAACTTGTTGACTGATAAACCTTAAGGAAGATAAACGGCATCTTAGCATAATCCTTGATAAATTGTGTCTACAGACCTGAAGTAGGGTATACGACATCTTATATAATCCATAACACGTTTTTTAATTGGCGAACTTGAATCTGATTCTAGTCTAACATAATTCTGTTTACCATTCATTGTCAACCTAACATATGTACCTTTCTAACTTTTTCCTGTTATTAGTAAAGATAGTATTAGAATGATAGTATCATTCTTCTTTGTAGTTTTCTTATTTCCCTTTCCTTACAGTGAAACTATTTAAAAACGAACCTTCTATGAATGAATTTTCAAACCTTTATTTTTGTCACACTTGGATGATTACGAAACCTCCAGCATTTTTGCATTCATATCTGTTGAAACAAAACGTGGATTACTCATGAAAAAGGAATTACTAAATAAAAGAACTTTCCTTTAGGTATCACAACTGTATTACGCTACAATTATTTTATAGACCAGTTTATGAAATAGTAATGGTATCGCTAGAGAACAACCAAAAGGTGGAGAGAAATACGGACGCAGTATTAAATTGTTAAGCCCAGTAGGTAATATTCCTTATCACATTCAAACATTTTTCAAAGTTTCGAGGAGAGGGGAGCAAGAGTGGAACGTTGCGTGGGATTGTAACCTTAACACTAGGAATAGAGGGCGAACGCCTATTTATGCTATAGAGAGGCGTTGTACCAATATAAAAGATCCAAGATGGCGTCCAAAACAAAGAACGTAAATAAACATACATGTGCAACAGCAATTTCATCTTCGAGTATTTGTCCCTAAAAGTACTTATTATTATTGTTGTTGATTTTGGGTCTATTCTCTTTACCTTCTGCATAACTATTTTCTGATTTTCTTTTGTTTTATAAGCGCATCTTGAAGTTTCTGATGTGCCTTGTCTGCCTACGAGGGAGTCAGGGCAGCGCAATATTCGTGATCCGGATGACATACGTGCGAACAGAAATCATTATGGGGCATTTTAATTTTGTTTGACCACATCGGTGCTTTTTTGTAGCAGTCATCATTTACCTCTATAAAAGCTTCATTTTACTTTTGTAAAAACACGGCAAAATAATAAAGTTCTTGTTTAACAATGGATGTATTTCTTCTGGGATGTATGTCTGAAACACTAGCAAGCATCAATTGATTTTTTAATGAAATGTTACAATTAAGATGACGTCCGTGAAAGCACTAGGAAACCACGGCCAGATGGGCTAAGACGTTCGACTCGTCATCTGAGGGTCGCGGGTTTGAATCCCCGTCGCACCAAACATTCCCTTTCCGTTATAATGTGAGGGTCAGTCCCACTATTCCTTGGTAAAAGAGTAGCCCAATAGTTGGGGTGGATGGTGATGACTTACAGCCTTTCCTCTAGTCTTACACGGCTAGCTCAGATAGCACTTGTGTAGCTTTACGCGAAATTAAAAAAACACACACTAGCAAACCACCATGACTATACATATACTGCTGTCGTAAATTTACTTCGTGGCATAACACTACTTGAGGAATTGCTCGCTGTACACTTTTTAGTTTTTAGTACGTTTGAAATCTTAGCTATTGGTATTCGCCAAATATTTTGTCAGTAGGCCACGCTTATCTAGAGGAAACTATGTAATAAAAATTTTATTTTTTCTTGTTCCCAAGTGCTTATGCCTAAAGTAAATGAAAAAGACCTATTTTTCTCTTCAAACTTTGCTTTTGTGACCTTGTAATGAAATTTTCATATTTACCCATTTTCCAGAAAATTCCAGGTAGATTCATTGCTGATAGAGAATTTTCTCGAACTTACAAGAATTTTCAAGAACCTTTTAGAATTTTCTAGAACTTTCCATAGTAATATATATACAGGGGCTCACCATTCACCACTTCAGTTTAGTTCTAGCTGCCTAAGTGAACGTATAGACCTATCTGATTTTATCAGAGATGGCATCAAGAAGCTGGAAGTATTCTCCAGACGCATTCTGCTATGTATGTGGCCAATTTATAAAGACAAGAGCGAAAAAGTACTCTGTGACAGAATCTGCTAAAATGTGTGAAGCTTACAAGGCATATTTTGGCATGCCTGTTGGGGATCAAGACGAATAAATCCTGGGCACCTCATTTTACGTGAACCCTCTGACCACTCAAGCAATTGCTACTTCTGTATGTTTTACCCTTCCAAACGTCGGGCTGGCAAGAATGAATCTGATATCATATATCAGGACCAGGGGCGTAGATCTTGGGGGGATGGAGGGTATACACCCCCCCTTCATTTTAGGTGGGGGTATGGTGCATACAATCATCCCGCCTACAGTTTGGTATGTTGAATTGTTTTATTGCATCACAGGCTTACAAATTGTGTGTTTGTTCTTGTGATTCTCGTGTTCTTACCAATCGAATTACATAATTAGGGCTAGATGTAGGCATTTTCAGTAGCCGAAATGTACATCTTTAATTTAGGCGTGTTTCTAAGCTTTTCGATCTAAGCGATAGTTCGTAAGTATCAGTCAGTAGACCTAAGTATACATGCAAGTATCGTGGCAACAAGATTACTCTGTGACTGTATGTTTACAGCTTTCAGGTTCACGTAATCAGAGATTACTAATTTACAATTTGAACAGTCCACATAAGTGGTTGGAAAAATCATTCCCTCATCGGGTGTAAAAGATCTACGCCCCTGATCCGGACCTTCCATCACCCATCGCCCTCGTGCCACACTGCCCTGAGCTCCCTGTACCAACTCCGCCAAAGAGAAAGTAGCCATCCTCAGAAGAGAGCAGCAAATCAGAAGACGTTGACGTTTACCTCAGAAGAGGTAGATGTTGAAGATCCAGATTACAATTTCAGAGGTGCAGCTGGTGAAAGAAACCCATACTACCCCAACCAAAGAGACCTCAATCACTTGATCAGAGATCTTGGTCTAACAAAGTCGAATGCCGAGCTTTTGACATCTAGGCTCAAGGAGTGGGATTTGTCAGATGAAAGTGTACAAGTCGCAAGTCAGAGGAAGCGTCACCGACATGTTTCAAGCTTCTTCACTCGTGAAGATGGGCTCTGCTTCTGCCACTATGTATCCGGTCTGTATGAAGCAATTGGAATTACCTGTAACCCGAACGAGTGGCTCCTTTTCACTGATAGCTCATCCAGAAGCCTCAAAGTTGTGATGCTCCATAAGTATCCGTCTCTTCCCCTGACTCATTCGGTGCACCTCAAAGAGAAATACAACAGCATCAAGACCTTGCTCGAAGCCTTAAAGTATGATGAGTATGGCTGGGAGGTTATTTGAGACTTCAAAATGGTGGCATTCCTGATGGGTCTCCAAAGAGGTTCTACCACGTTTCCCTGTTAGCTTTGCCTTTGGAACAGCAGGGACACCGCAGCACACTACATCAGGAAGCACTGGCTACAACGGACCAAGTTCTCTGTGGGAAGGTACAGTGTCAAGTGTGAGCCATTAGTAGACCTCCAAAAAGTGTTGTTCCCATCACTGCACATAAAATTGGGTCTTATGAAGCAATTTGTCACAGCTCTTGATAAGGAGTCTGCAGCTTTCAAGTGCCTTCGAGACTTCTTTCTTTAGCTGTCCGAGGCAAAGGTCAAAGCTAGTGTCTTCGTTGGACCACAAATAAAAAAGATCCTGGAGTGCACAAAATTCCCCAAGAAGCTCAGTAGAAAGGAAAAAAGCTTGAGGAAGCTTTGTCGCAGTAGTTCGGGGCTTCTTTGGCAATCATTCACAAGGCCAAAAATTATGTAGAACTGTTTGAGGGCTCTGGTGAAGAACTACGGCAAAATGGCCTACAGGATATCCCTGAAAGTCTATATCCTTGACGCTCATCTTGATAAATTTTAGGAGAACACGAGATCATACTCAGTTGAGCAAGGCAAACGCTTCCAACAGGATATACTGGACTTTGAACGCTGCCACCAAGGAACGAATAACGAAAACATGATGGGAGACTTTATTTGGGAGCTGATACGTGAAAGTGATTGGCATTACAGTCGAAAATCTCGAAAAACTACTCACTTTTAAACATTTTTGTATAACTTTAGTATAAATACATGTAAACCTTGATTCATATATTGTTTTATTCAGATGTTATGTGAATGAAAATGTGCAAATTTGCCCGTTTTTACATAGAAGATAGGTTAATTTCTAAATTTCATTATCCAGATAACAAAAACAAAGTTTGAAGGGAATAATGGCCATTTTCTGTAGTTTTACAACATAAGCAATTAAGAAATAACACATACTATCCAGGAACACAATTTGTGTTGCATAATGTAGTTAATCCAATTGACTTATTTATACATAATATGGTCTAATTTATTCAATTTGATTATCCTTCTTTGTTTCGGGTATAAACTTCCCCAGGACCATCCATCATAAGATATTAGTTAGGATTTCGATTGAATAACTGGATTAATTATTATATTTATAACTGTTTTTTATTTAACCTCAAGTTATGTTTAACTTTTCTGTAATTACTAGATTTAACTAGTAACTAGATTTAACAAGCTATGTAATGTTCCTTGTTTTTGTTTTTAGGCTGTTCTTACTTTCAGTAAAGAAATGTCCTGTGAACGTTGTTTCTGTTATTGATAAAGTTTTCTAGTGACTCACTGCTAACTTTCAGCATTTATAACGCTACAGTTTGGGGTTCAATATTTTGGCTGATTTCAGTAGATATACCCTTGAGCTTGACAAAAGGACAATACCTCAAAAGAATCACTATAGATATAACACAAGTATGGCTCGTCAGCTTATATTGCAATGTGTACATTAGAAAGCGTGTGTACCAGTATGTGTACCATTCCATTTATTATTAGGTTTGAAGTGAAAGAGCAGGACACGGTACTTACATCTAGGTGTGTAAAAGAATTACAGTGTGATATTCTACTGAGTAATTACAATTTTTGATGACGAGAAACCCACTTGAAACAAAAATATATCTCAGAACGTCTAGGATGGGTATTAACACTTTTACTGATAAGGAGAGAACAACGTTTCGACTTAGGTCATCTTCAGGTCTTATCCTGAACCTGACGATGACCAAAGAAGGTCGAAACGTTGTTCGCTCTTCTACGTAAAATATTTTCTCAACCCAAACGAGCCGTTTTTGCATACATATATCAGTTAAATGTTATATAAAGTTAAAGTATGACATTCTTGTGAGTAATTACAATGATTTAACTAACAACTTATTAGTATAATATTCTGGTTGTCAGAGAGTTTAAGTGCGACATCCAACTGAGTAATTACAATGATTTAATTAACGACATATTAGTTAAATATTATGAATATCTGAGAGTTCATGTGTGACATTCTAGTGAGTAATTACAATGCTGTAACTAACAACATATAAGTTTAATATTAAGAGAGTAAGAGAGTTAAAGTGTGACTTTCTACTGAGTAATTACAATGATTTAATTAATGAAATATTAGTTAAATGTTAGGACTATGGGAGAGTTAAAGTCTGACATTCTACTAAGTAATTACAATGATTTAAGTAACGACATATCAGTTAAATGTCAGGTGGAGTTAAAGTGTGACATTCTACTGAGTAATTAGAGTGATTTAACTAATGAAATATTATTTAAATGTTAGGATTATTATAGTTTTAAAGAGTGACATTCTACGGAGTAATTACAATGATTTAATTAACGACACATTAGTTACATATCAAGAGTGTCAAAAGCAAAGGTGTGACATTCTACTGAGTAATTACTTTGATTTAACTAACGATATATTAGTGAAATATTAGGATTATCATAGAGTTAAAGAGTGACATTCTACGGGGTAATTACAATGATTTAACTAAAGCCGTATTAGGTAAGTGTTAGGATTATCAGAGAGTTAAAGAGTGACATTCTTCTGAGTAACAAAAATGATTGAACTAATGAGATATTAGTATAATATTAGGATTATCAGAGAGTAAAAGTGTGACTTATTACTGAGTAATTACAATGATTTAACTAACGACATATCAGTTAAATGTTATGGAGAGTTAAAGTGTGAAATTCTACTGAGTAATTAAAATGATTTAACTAACGACATATCCGTTAAATGTTAGGGTGATCAGAGAGTTAAAATGTGACATACTACCGAGTATTTACAGTGATTTTATTAACGACACATTAATTAAATATCATGATTATCTGAGAGTTCAAGTTTTGGATTCTACAGTTAAATATTAGGATTATCAGAGAGTTAAAGTGTGACCTTCTAGTGAGTAATCATAACAAAACGAGGCTTATGTTAGTTTCCATAACATAATCAAGGAGAGGCAGTTTGTTTTTAGACAACTATTGGCATCGGCATGGCCAGGTGGTTAGGGTGCTTCACTCGTAATATGAGGGTCGCTGGTTCGAATCCCAGTCACACCAAAGATGCTCGCCCTTTCAGCCGTGATAGTGTTTTAATATACGGTGAATTCCACTATTAGTTGATAAAAGAGTATCCCAAGAGTTGACAGTTGGTAATCTAATGTTACACTGCTAAATTAGGACGCTGGTGCACATAGTCCTCGTGTAGCTTTGCGCGAAGCTCAACAAAGAAACAAGATACCTGAACAAAATGATACATCTTAAAGATCATTCGTTTAAGATATTTGTATATAATATAGCTACAAGTTATTAAGGTCTACTGTAACACAGTTATGTGTAATATAACCACAACTTAGTTAGGTTTCTTTCAATATTGACAGTTATGTTAAATATAACCACAGCTTAGTTAGGTTTCTTTCAATATTTACAGTTATGTTAAATATAACCACAGCTTAGTTAGATTTATTTCAGTTAAGATAGTTATGTGTAATATAACAACGATTTAATTAGGTTTTTTTCAATTAAGTTAATTATGTTAAATATAACCACAACTTAGTTAGGTTTGTTTCAATTAAGACAGTTATGTGTAATAAAACCACAACTTTCCTTTGAGCCACTTTTGAGTAATATAATTGCAGGTTAATAAGCTGTCCTATAAGACATGTGTGGAACATTCTTACAACTTGTTAAGATTTATTTTGAAACATTCAAGTATAATATCACCACAGCTAGTAGGTTTTCCTTTAAAATACAAGTGAAAGGTCACCTATTCAAGAAGAACTATTAGTCTGTAGATGTTGTTTATTTGTTTTTTTTAATAATTCCTGTGTACTAAGACTGATGAAGGTAATACTTATTAAAAGTGTATTTTGAACCATGACATATAAGGTGTCACAGTTATTTTACATGTGAGAACCATTTATTGTGCTATAAATACAATTCAGCTACATTACATATGTTTTTCCTACGAGCCAGTGAATTTGAGACAGAAAGCAGACCGATATTGGAAAAATATGTGAACTGACGCAGGTTTCTCCTGTAAACTGACACAGTTAGGCTCTTGTTGAATAAATATACGTTTAGACAAAAGTCTGCAAGCCTAAAGTCGAAGTTCTGATGAAGAAAGTGAATGATTTGTTTTTAATGAGACGTAACGCATTGTCTTCTCTTCTCATGTTAATAACCATCTAGAATTTCAATAGTTATTCTTTTAAGTGTTCTCTAGCTGATAATATTTGTCATCAATCACGTTTCTGTAGTAGTGTTCACTTTTGCCTCTTTTCTTTCTCGCATTTATTCTGATTTTCAGTACACTGCGTATAACTGGGCTTGATGTAATGCCAGTACACTGTACATAACTGAACTTTGACGTAATGCCAGCACATTGCATATAACTGGGCTTTGACGTAATGTCAGTACACTACGTATAACTGGGCTTTGACGTAATGCCAGTACATTCTTTTCATTAACAATATCTGGAAATATCAATTGTTTTAGCGTCATTGTACTTATAATACATTTTAATTTTAATTTAATCCTACATTGAGATTGTTACCTCGGGTAGCTCAGTGTTAAGTCTAAAGGTTTATAACTCTAAAAAGAACAAAACACGTTTAGACACCTCTGATGGACTCAGCACAAATAATCCATTATAAAGCTTTATGCGTAACAACAAACAAACATTCAGATTCGTCACAGAATCTCTCATGAACCAGAATTCTGATTACTTTATCTCTCTCATCAATGAACTGATCGTTGTTTTTTTACATTCTCAGTTTTGGAGCTAACTTAGTTGACTTTTCAAGACCCATAAAACGTTAGTTGATTTATGAATCAACTAAATTTAACAGTACTTTATATCTCTTCTAGCCAACAAAGTGTGATTGATAACTCTGGAATTTAAATGCTCACTAAACGGATAATTTACATCCTTTAAAAAATTGCCCTCGCAAATCCCGGTAGCTTTCTTTGTTTCGTAACAATTTACAGAGGTCTTTTATTAATATTTAACATTATGTATTTGGTACTACCATATAGCCTGACGAAACATGCATATATTAATACATTAAAGCGTCATGTTATCCTGATTTTAACATGGTACAGACGACGAAACTCGAAAAATTTATTTATTTTTAAAAGAAATGAAGACAAAACAAAAATAAATCAGTTTAACAAAATCAGACATCTTATTTCCTTTATGACTAACTGCTGTTCAGGATTTCAGTTACAGTAAATAACAACACCTTTGTAATAACCTAATTCAGAACTTCCTAACAAAGAGAAATAAAAGGAAAAAAACAACATTCACTAATTTAATTGATGTAATTTTATCAACAGGACATCTTGATGACATGCTTTCTGCGACATCGAACATATCCGTACTTCCTGTTACAAGTACAAGCACAAAATTACTTCTAAGCCAAAAAGTACTTCTCTCGGAAAATCCATTTTCTCAATGGAATTGTAGGTTTAAGAAAGAGAGATCAATAGAACCGAACTCTTTTCATTCAGTTTGACTACACTTTTGAAAGCTTTAATGTTGTATTTTTTCATGTGAAGGCATCTTCAGGAAATCGTCTAGTTTAAAAAGACGAAAGGAAAAGACAAACAGAATGAAAATCATTTAATAGATTAGTTATAGTATATTTTAATTCTACATTTTAAGAGAGAAATAAGAAATAACATTTTGCATTAGTCACCCTCGTGTCTTAGAGGATTTATCAACGCCATATTTCAGTTATGGGTTAAAGCGTCTTCTTTACATGACAATTTTGACAATTAGAAAGAAGATCTGAATAAAATCTGCCTCATGAAGACTAATCAATTAGTCTATCAAACTTGTCACTAAAGGAATCAAACGAGCAACAATAAACACCTAGACAGATGGGTTGGCAGATAGCAGTGAAAGAAGAATTTATATTAATTCAGATTTTAAGCATCTAATTTACGTAGTTGGAACCAGTTTACGAATGAGGACTAACTGGGTTTTGAAACGACTCACATCTAAAAAGGATTTAATGAAATAAGATGTTTGATTTGTAATCTGTTAAAACTGTTTGTTCAGCATAATAATATGGTTATGGCGCTTAATCCACAATCTGCATGTCTCAAATTCCATTACCAAATACCTTTCTCCTTTCAGGCATGGGGAAGTAATAATGTGACAACCAATCTCACTATTTCTTAATAAAAGAGTAGTCAAAGAATTCACGATGGGAGATGTTGGATAGCTGCTTTTTCTCCAGTCTGTAATTTCTAAAATGGCATGACTGGCACAAAGAACTCTTTCACGAGTACCTTTCGTGAAATTCAACAAAACAAGCAAAATATACCATAAAAGATTCATGAAAATACTCATAGGAAAGCGCGTCCAGATTAGAATTGAATACGATGGGGAATCGCTAGAAATGCTTAAAGGAAGCAACTGGTATTTATTTATTTTGTAAGTTGTATTGTATTATCTTTTTAATCTTAATTTAGTAACAGTATTGGTTAAAATGTTTAATATGAATATGTGTGTATAGATATATATTTTCCATTTTTATTAAATATTATGTAGTTTTATTATTATGTTGGTTTGCTTGTTTATCGTTAAGTACAAAGATACAAAATGAGCTACCTGTGTGGTGCTGACGACGGGTTTTGAAACTCGTTTATTTATTTTGTATTAGAAGCCCACCGATTTACCGCTGAACCACTGGATGTGTATGTGTGTATTCTCATTATGAGATTTATTTTACATTTGTCAGCTTAGTATATGGGCTTAGAAATAAGCTAAAAACTTCTACGTTGGTTAAATCTTATGAGATATTATTGGGATTACGACCGAAATTATTGCCATCGGAAAAGGTATCGAACGAATGAATCAAAGCATTTTATTCATTATGAATAAGTGCGGTATATTGGTTGTATTCTGTACTGAGCTAGTTGTTCAGCTCTTATATTCGTAGGTAGCTTGCCTCGATGGGCAATAAATTATATTTTACATACACAGTTATATAATCAAATGTTCGTTTATTTTTAGTTATTACACTGTATTTCATACCTCTTCAGTTACCTGAATAAAGAACATTAAATATAGTTTAAAAGGAATAAAAAATAATAATGATTTTAATTGTTTTGGTTTATTGAGTAATTAGGGTGACTTATGTAAATCGAGGTGATCAATTTCTTAATTTAATGTTTGTTTTTTTCAAATTTCCCGCAAAGCTACACGAGGGCTATTTGCTCTAGCTATCCCGAATTTACTAGCGTAAAACTAGAGAAAAGGCAGCTACTCATCACCATCTACCACCATCTCTTAGGCTACTCTTTTACCAACAAATAGTGGGAATAACCGCACTTTATAACACCCCCACGGCTGAAACGGCGAGCATGTTTGATGCGACAGGAATTCGAATCTGCGACCCTCAGATTACGAGTCGAGTGCCTTAACCACCTAGCCATGCTGGGCCTCTTTATTTAACATTGAAATTAAGACTACTGAATGATTCTCTATTTCTGAAGTTTTGATTGTAAATATAATTCATTACATTTCCCACTGTGAGTACATTGAATATAATGAACAGGTTTATTACCCTGTCTTTCTTTCTGGTAGGCCCGGGTGGTCACTGGGCCCCTAATGACATATAACTCTCTCTATCACACATTGGTCAAGGTGGTTTAGGTGCTCGACTCGTAATTATGCTGAGACTTTTTATACAATGTATTATGACAGACCTAGCATGTGTAGTAGGGTGAGAGTTTTTATACAATGTACTATGACAGACCTAGCATGTGTAGTAGGGTAAGAGTTTTTATACAGTGTACTATGACAGACCTAGCATGTATAGTAGGGTGAGAGTTTTTATACAGTGTACTATGACAGACCTAGCATGTATAGTAGGGTGAGAGTTTTTATACAGTGTACTATGACAGACCTAGCATGTATTGTAGGGTAAGAGTTTTTATACAGTGTACTATGACAGACCTAGCATGTGTAGTAGGGTAAGGCTCGACTCGCAATCTGCAGGTCGCTGGTTCCTAATTCCTACTCTACTAAATATGCTCGCCCTTTCAGCTATAAGGGAAGAGAAAATTTATAATATAAATGTCAATCCCACTATAGGTTGGTAAAAGAGTACAGCAAAAATCCACGGTTGGTGGTGATGACTGGCTTACTTCCCTGTAGTTTTTCTCTGCTAAACTAGAGATGGCTAAAGCAGATATCCCCGTGCGCGAAATTTCAAACAGACGAAAATTGTAACACGAAACAAATTACTCAACAAATACGCATCAAGTATATCTCTCGGTCGTTTAATGTTATAATTTTTTTTTAAATTAAGTTAAGCTATTTCCAATAACATTGTATTAAGACAGCATCGACAAGAATGTGTTTGTAATCAGTTGACGTTTAATACGAAGTAATTAAAAAAGAAAAACAGCAGACAATGTTGTTTTCCCTAAAGGCAATGCGTCAATGTTATCCTATATAAAACTACGTTACGGCATCGTAAGTAACGTTAGAGTGTTGGCTGAAAGCAATAAAACTGTCAATAACAGGCGCACTTTATCAGTGGAAGGAGCTTGGTAGTTTCATTGTATATAACGGTATCTAAAATGTTTGATTTTTGTAAAAAAAGAAATCGAGATTTGTCGGCTAGAACAAGAAGAATAGCTTATTTTTGCTATGTCTATGTCTATGTTCGTCTCTTAACGACTGAAGTGAAAACAATTTGTCATTATATCACGTGACCGTTTTCTGTGAATTAAAAAAAAATTATGACTGAAGGTCATAGCTTTAGACAGAAAATCAAAATTCTATAAAAAATAGCCCCTGCAGTAGGTTTCCCGGTGAAATAACGGTAAGTATTCGGATTTGCCACTCAGTAGTGTGAAATTGCTATAACAAACCACACATTCTTGTGGTGTAGATTCTTATTAAAAAACAGAAGCGCCTCCTTTTGATAAAAAACGATGGATTTATTTAATCTATTAGTTATAATTACTCGAAATACGTTTTACAAGAAGCCAGATATATTTTCTAATTCACAGTTATTTGCCTTCTCAAAGTTTCGGACAACAGCTTCAAAATTCAGTCTTACGTTTCTTAAAAAAAAAAACAATAGGTTTGCTTCTTTTGAAACCTTTCTTTTATTTCGTAGAAGCAGTTTGATTTGACCTTTTATCACCACGTAAAACTGTCGTTCCTTGGTATGATTATCCAGCCTTTGTATTGTTTGCTAAACATAGAGATAGGAGTCACTTTAATATTTCTAGTAATGGTAAGCATGAACAGTGGTTAGTTATATTCACGAGCAATCCAGACTACATAGGTTGACTTATGTAAATAAGGTATCTCAAACTATTGAGAAAGCATACAACTCACAAATGACTCTGGTTCACGACCAGCTGTTAGATTTTCATAATGTTCTCTAAATTTTTTTCTTATATTGTTTGTTTGTTCTTTCATTTGTAACATTGCATGAAATAACTCCTTCAAATACGTCAGGCCTGATCACGTGACTCAGTAAACGTGTTAGATGTACCAAAAGGTATTTTTCTTCAACTATTATACATTATGAAATAATCATAAAACGTACTACTGAAAATTATGATACGAAGCTTGGTGTTAAAACAGAGGCATTTTGGAATGAAAATAAATTATTTCGACGTATCCAGTTAATTTGCAAGAGGTCAATTATGTTATGTACATCTTCAGCAAAAATATTTACATGAAATTGGGCCTAATCTTCTCTTATGATTAACATATAATCAATTCAAGTTACTCTAACCCTAGTTAATGCTTCTCTTGTCATATTTATCTTATAAACATCCTCTATTTTACTTTAGAAACGTCACTGAAATGTTATAGTCTTATAATTGAAAGCTCTCACGTTGATTATTTACACATTGAAAAGTTAAGCCTAAGTTTGTGTTCATTTAATTTAAACAAATACAAATTAATTGTGGAATTAATAATATCACATGACTCGGTAAACATATAAGACGTAGTAAAAATGCATTTGCTTCTTATGGTAACTTATTTTCGTAGATATTTTTATACTAGCATGCTAATGACGTTTGATGTTAAGATGCATACATTTTTTATTTTTAATAAATTGTTTTAAGGTATACAAAAATATGGTACACGGGAAATATAAAAGAATATTCGGATAACATTGAGTGTGAACTCACTTGATCATTTACATATAATTAAACCCGCACTAATGCAAGAATAACATCATTTGTGGTAATCTCCTATTTACGTGTTTAAACTAATACTATATACACAAACTGAATAATCGAATCACTATACATTTATAGCAGACATTTTCGCACACAAATTTGTATTAAATATGCTAAAGCTATGTAATTTTAGCATGAAACTTAAAAACAAAGCTAGATCTGAGTTTGTATTTATTTACGTATAAAATATAACCACTCAGGACATATTCTAGTGGGGAGGGGCACCACGAACAAGACAGATGCGAATAAATAATGTGATTTACTCACTTCGTCAAATACCTGTATTTGACTTACCAACTTCCCTGGTGGCTCAGTTGATACCCTCAATAGGAACAGCAGATATAGCCCTTGTTATAACTTTGTGATTAACAACACAGAGATACAGTTACACATGTTTTTACCATTTATTTACATTATATGGCAACTACTAAACCTTACGAAAGTTGACTTTTAGTTAAACATTATGTACAATATTGCGTGATAATTATTTCATAGCTTCCAATTGAATTGTAAATGTTCATGTGTGAATGTTTAAGGTAAATAAAAAACAAAACTTGTGCTCATTCAAAATCGTCAGAGGTCACGTGGATGTGACGTCATAAGTAAGGTCATACTGGCCTAAGCGTTCAATAAATACTATTAATAAATTTGTTCTAAACACTACTTCTGTGGTATACATCAATAACAAATCTCATTTAAAATTATTTTTTCCTGTAACCCATTTCAGTTATCCCTTATGTGATATAAATCCACAATAAATTCTATTTCAACTATCCCTCCTATTACCCTCCAGGAACAAAACTGTTACGTCTGCGGACTTACAATGCTAGAAACTGGGTTTCGATACTCGTGGTGGACAGAGCACAAATAGCCCATTGTGTAGCTTAGTACTTAATTACAGACAAACAAACCTCTTATTACTCATCTCAAACATTCTTTCTATGGTATATACCAACAATCAATCTGATTTTAACTGTCTCTTCTATTACCCATTTCAAGCATTCCTCTTGTAATATATTTTATATCTGGAGTTTTTGTTTTGAGGTATAAACAACTAACACTACATAACTATTTCATTCGTTGTATCCTTTTCGATGGTAAAATTTAGCAGTACTGTTATCTGCTCTCATCTTATAATGATATCATTCGGTTTTATTCGCTCTTAGTAAAAATAACCAAAACACTTCCGCTGTATTATGTTAATAACAGTGATCTTACAATAAGTTAAAGCAATGTCAACCACTTCATCCCACCAGAATTATCTCTAATGTGTTACAAGAATTTTTTTGTGTCCTTGCTAAATAATCTTTCCTGCTTTTTGTCATATTATTAAGTGTAATTTTATTACTGTGATGTAATACAACGTCAAACAAAGCATTCCAGTTCCACCAATTTTCTTGACATGCTCTTTATAACACATCTTAATTAGTTGGGTTATATATGATTTATGTTTATAATTGTCCCGGGAAGCAAATTATTTATAGAAAATTATGAACAATATAGTTACTCTGTTTCAAAGCTAATATGGGATACTTGTATGTAACTGACGTTGTTCATTAGATTTTTTACTAACATACTTGAAATCTACGTGCCCCAGTATTGTGTTAATCCAGAAAGTTTTATGAATCCGATGGATAATGCATCAGTCATAGATGTAGATGGCAATGTTTATAAACACAAAATGCTTGAAATGAATGAATTAAAATAAACACATCTTAAGATGATTGACTTGCCTTTATTTTTGACGTTATATATTTCAGGTATTTCTTTCTGGAGTGGCAGAGTTGTGTGGCAGCGTGCTGATACAATTATAAATCGGGTTTCGATACCCATGGAGGGCAGAGCACAGATAACCTTTTGTGTAGCTTTGTGCTTAATAAAACACACCCACAAAGATCTTCTCCTTATATATTCATGTACCCTCAGTTTAGTATAAAGTTAATTTGATAATTTCGAAAAGTACACTTTTTACAAGCGCTAGTACAGGAAAGAAGTATGTGGGTATATTAAGGATATCGTGTATCGTACATCTATAGCAAGCATCAGAGCTAAAGATCAGGATAAAAACGTATCGGTGATATAACTGTTGATATATTGCAACGAATGTAAACTGAAATCGAATATCGGTTAGACGTGCTGAGAGTTATTGATGATGCACCCGTAAAAATCTATTGACGTGTCAATAAAAACTGTTTTGAGTTGGACTACAAGATGTTGAAAACTGCATGGTTGTACTTCCTTAGTAGATTTTAAAAGAAGAAAGATAATTTTGGGCCACCCCGTATATTTGCAACTGTAACAAGTAAATAATTCTGCATTAATAATTGAATAGTCAAGAAAAATAGAAATCATAACATTTGACAGCCAAATGATGAGAAACGTCACGCATAATAAAGAAACATTAGAACTCGGAGAATTATGATGCTCATTCTACTAGTTACGAACAGGTATACGTTTGGGAACGTAACTTGTCAGTTTAGTAGTGTTTTTATATGCACTTGCTTGACAAAACTCAACCGGGCTGATAATACTGGTCCCAAGGGAAGTCACCTCTACTTTCATCAACATTTGTAAAGGAGGTAATTGATGGCCACGTTCGCAAACGTTACATCTTAGCGCGACTGGACTTTGCGTTTTCTTTATATACAGCCTAGGGAGCACTCATCACCAAAACAGCTAAAGATGATTGGATTCCTTTCGCTGATGGTCTCAATCGAACGTTATGGCGTGCCTGGAGGACGAGCGATGGATGATCTTAGTTATTCACTCCCCAGTAGGCCTAATGTTTTTTACGACCTCATTAACTATAGCCAATTTTTATCACTATATCACGAGATCTGTACTTAATTTACTGAACAAAATTGAATCATTTTAACATCAAAGCAGAAATATAAAATAACCAGAGTGTTCTTAGTTGTGTTTATTTCTCTCTCTCTATTTTTTCACTTCTTAAGGAAATATATCCATCTTTGCATTCTCACTTTACAACGCGCAGCCTCTTTCACAATTACTTCTTTGCCGAGTTGATCAAATGATCTGTTCTTGACTATGGAATATCTAACAATACGATAAGTTATAAACATGCCTGAAAAAAAGATGTTTGGCGAAAATATACGTTATTCATATTAAAGATATGTATATATATAACAGTGAAAATTATATGTGCAATAGAAATCATGTATATTATAGTCGAAAACAGAAATTAGTAGATATGACAATATCTCTTGTGATACAAACAGCCAGTGATTGATGTTATATTATAAAACTTAACATTGTCTTATAAAACTGGCAGCAGAATAATTTACTAGCACTTAAATTATGTTTTAAGATGAAAAAGGTTTTCATATTGAAAGCATGAAGAATACAAGTGGTATCACGTTAAGGATATAAACACTTAAATACTGGTAATTTGAAAGATAAAAGGAGGTCATTATTCATTGGTAATAAACGTTTAAATATTAGAAGGTTAAAGGATACAAGGTAGGTATCACGTAATGAATGTAAACAAATATTGGAAGGCTGAAGAATACAAGATGAATGTCACGTAATGGATAGAAACCTTATATATGAGAAGGTTGAAGGATAGGAAACAGATATCGCGTATTGGATGTAAACACTTAACTGTTGGAAGGTTGAAGGATACCTTTGAAATATCTTAGCAGAACTGATCAAAGTCATTATCGCCTACTTACCTGTCGTATTCGTCTCCTGATATATCGTCTTCGCATCCTGATGTGTCTTCGCATAAAAGGTGGAATGGTCAAAGCTAGCGAGAATAATAGATAAGGGTGATAAGAGCATGGAAGAAGATCAGACAGGGTAACTGAATGTGGAAACTGGTAAATGTAAAACGTTGATACGTCATACGTTGTTGTAAAGTAACCTCTTCGGAAGTTAAGCAGAAGATTGCTTACGTTATGCCCCCCAGTGACACAGCGGTATGTTTGCGAATTTACAACGCTAGAACCCGGGTTTCGATACCCGTAGTGGGTAAAGCACACATTACCCATTGTATATCTTTGTGCTTAATTAAAAACGAACAAACAAACAAGCTTACGTTATATCAACACTACGTTGAATATGCATGTCACAAAAGAGACATAGCCGGTATCAGTTGATGTTGGAACGGTATATACATCAAAATTACATTATGACACAGTTTAGCTTTCACATAGGAAAGGTAGTCCACAAAAAAAAAGAAAAAATCTTCTCTGGAAATGATATGCAACTTGTTCTTTCTGTAGCAAAATATTCATAAATTTAAATTATAAGGGTGTGTTAAAATCGGTGATTTAGGGCTTTCAAGCCGGGAACGTCCACTATACTTGTTGGTATTGGAAAACAAAGGAATATTGATTATCCAGAAGGACATGTGCCGCCTAACCCTAGAAATACCAGTACTGATACTATTCATTTTCAATGTATTAAAGTTATTTTCAAGGAGGCTTTAACGGCTCGGCATGGCCAGTTAGTAAAGGTCCTCGATTCGTAATCTGGAGATCGTGGGTTCAAATTCCACCAAACATGCTCGCCCTCTCATCCGTGAGATCGTTATAATGTGACGGTCAATCCTACTATTTGTTAAAAGAGTAGTCCAAGAATTACGATGGGTGGTGATGACTAGCTGCTTTCCCTCTAGTTTTATACTGCTAAATTAGGGACGGCTGTCGTAGATATGCCCTCGTGTTGCTTTGCACGAAATTCAAAAACTAAACCAAATCGGAAATTCCAGATCGGAATTTTACCTCTTAATGAATCAAGTGTTCCTGCTTTTCTGATTGTAATGTCAGAGTGTATTTATTAAAGATAGTTCAACCACTTTCAAACTTTTAAGGCAACAGTTGTTCTTATTACTGTCGTTAGAAATCAGATACTAGGCTTTTCTGAAACGTACATCACCATTATATACAGGACTGAAATCTGCACATCAGGACTTATAGTAATTACGTATGCTTAAAAATATTATGTAATACCATTCCTTTCCAGTACATCCTCTAAAACAAAAAATCTGTTTTCTCTATAACGTCAGAGCATTTTAGAAATTAGGTTTCTTAAAGTATTCCATGTACTGTCAATATGAAATAACTTCACGTAGTTTTTGTCACCCCTCCTATTCCCCCGTGGCTCAGCTGTTAGTGATAGTTATAACGCTAAAAGTTAGTTTTTTTTTATATTTGCTGTAAGCAGAGCACATATAGCTAAATTTGTACCTTTGCGCTTAACAACAAAGAAACGAGCAAAAAAAATCCACGAAGTTATTTTATCATCAGCACTTTTTTATTTCTATTCTGAAGGTTGTGTATCTAATCAACAAGAAGACTACATCTACCATAACTTACAACATTGTAATTTCTTTCAAATCTATGTTAAACGGATTTTTCTTGTAAATTAATTGTCTACAACTCCAAAGAGGCCCGGCATGACCAAGTGTGTTAAGGCGTTCAACTCGTACTCCGAGGGTGGTGGGTTCGAATCCCACTCGCACCAAACATGTTCGCCCTCTCAGCCGTGGGGGCGTTATAAAGTGACGGTCAATCCCACTATTTGTTGTAAAAAAGTAGACCAAGAGTTGGCGGTGATGACTAGCTGGTTTCCCTTTAGTCTTAAACTGCTAAATTAGGGATAGCGAGCGCAGATATCCCTCGTGTAGCTTTGCGCGAAATTCAAAATAAACAAACAAGCGACTCCAAAGTACGAAGTACAATATTTTATTATGCTTCCCTTTAAAAATTAAACCAAAGAAAGTTTTACATTTCGGATTCCTCACATTGGCTTTATTTTTAATTTCCGGAAAAAGCAGGTCTGGAAATTAGTAACATGTTTGAAATACAAAATTAAGCTGTGTGAGAGGTGCTCAATATTCACGCATATAATTTCATAATTTGCTATATTTCATTAATTTGTGGCTCAGACAACTTTCTAATTACCAGACAAACACGGAGGTAAAAAATGTTAACACTAAATATCACGGTTATAAATTATCATCTTGTGGCGTCACACTGTCTGAAAATTAAGAATAATTTGTATAAACGCCCTCAATAACATTCGACGTATTTTGAAAACACTTTTTTGTGTGTGGTGTAACGATATCTTATTACCCAAATAGTGAAAATGTTTTAAATCAATTTTTGAGCAGTATTCCACTACTGAAAAAAACCTTCTAAACAGGCTGCAACATGGCTATAATTTGGAGTTAATGTTTCATCATACTTCCTTCAGTCTTATCATCTGCAGTTCTGTCTGTTGTGTTTCACGCAAAATTGTGTGTTGAATGAAATAAATTTCAGTATTATGTGTGTTGGAAGGATTCTGTTCATGAGATACAACCTGATGTGATGGTACATCTGTTTTACCTCCCATTATGTTTTCTGTTCGTGAGGTAGAATGAAAACTAACCAATATTGGAAAATATATTTTATCTGATGTGTCTGTTACTGAGATATGATGTTTACAACAAGAGGTAGTGACAAACTTGTTTCATTTCAGGGAATGTTATTGTCTCTTCCTAAGATGGGGTTGTTGGTTTTGATGGATTTCATGCCAAGCAATATGTGGGCAGTCTGCGCTAAACGTCCCTAATTTTGAGGTGATAAACTAAAAGGAAGATAATTACTCCACACCACCCACTGCCATCTGTTAATCTACTCTTGTCAAAAAATACAAACAGAACAAATGGATTTGGCAGTTACTTTTATAATGCCCCCATATTCCCAAAGTAAGGAGAACGATTTCTTTTTAATTTTTGGCAGAACGTAAACTTAGACACCTCAGCTACATTGTCAAACAGGATAACCACTAGCAAGAGGTAAGCCCGTAAATGGTTTACAACTAGAAAGATTGATACATACTTTGATACACATATGTCTTCAACTTTCTGCTTATCGAGATTGAGAACAATGTTTCACATCCCAGGAAAGATTCTAGAATGTTTTCAATAACCAACACACTTAAAATAGTTGACTGAAACGTATCGATATTTTGCAATTTATGGAGTGCAGGAAATTCTCCAAATTATTATCTAATTCTGTGTTCCTCTGTAAGGATGACCAAGGGTTATATGGCCAATTCAATAAAGCTTTGACCTCATCGAGGACCAGTGGAAAAATAAGTACTAACTTAAGGAGCGTTGAAATATTATCTAGTTTAATGGTAATTCACAGATTATTCTGAAGATGGGTAGGTTTCACTATTTTATGTAGTTTCTTTTACGATCTTAGAGAATAACGTCCAATTAAAGAAGGAGCTTGAACAAGTTGATGTTATTTTCCTTAAAAATGGATTAATATGTTTAATATTATAATCCACTTACACTGTCGTTTAAGTTAATATTAGATATTTTTGTTCAAAAAACTATTAACACTTTTTAATGGAAGCGTGCAAAATAATAAAATGAAACACAATCAGTGAAAGTTGGTTTTATTGTGTCGATCATGTCTGGATGTTTTCATCCATAATATCCATAAATAGAGGCTGTGACGCCTCGAATTTGTTCACGATGAAATCATTATTCGAGTGTTGAATTTAAAAAGTTGGTTAGAGCATTGTTCGCTATATAAAGTTTCCCGTAAAATAACGATAAATTTACAGACTTACAATGCTAAAGTTTCCATAAAAATATTTTGGTAAGTAAGAGATCTAAATTTCACGATAACCGATTTTATTCATGAGTACAAAAGAAAAAAAAAACAGCTTATCTCAGCATCGAACCCACTTATTCCGATCATGCACACAATTGATAAACAAAAAAGTTAAATTAGTTGGTGAAAAACTGAAGACGTTTCTTCGAGAGGAATCTAGTATTCTTTCTACATAATTTCATTTTCTTTAATATTAAATCTAGTCTGTAATAAAAAATATTTTTCAGTTGAATATTTGCGTATAAACACTTTCCAAGCAAGCAAAGAATAAAACTAAGACGCATGGTAATCAAACTTCAATTTTTTTGACGCATTAATAGAATAAGTGATAAAATTTGTTGGTCTAAAAACTTGAGACTTATCAACTAATATTAGTATATCATAAGCCTCACCAGATGTAAGACCATCAATTAATAATACCATATGATAATGCTCAGCATATATGATGATATAAGGTGATATTGTCATAAGTTTCGGAAACTTAAATTTAATCAACTTATATTGCCATATCGTAAACCTCACCATATGTGAGATTATCAACTGATATTACTTTAGTAGGTCAAAACTTATGTAAAACTTTCAATTTATATTACTTTTTAAGCCTAAATAGGAATGGTCAAAATGGCATTATTACTAAGCCTAAACGGAAGTGAGACGATTGATATTTTACTCAACAAGACGTATGAGATTTTTGTTAACTTTTCTATAATCAACCCAACAAATTGTTCCACATGTAACCGTGTAGATACTTCACGTATAATTCAAGCTCAATTTTAATCAAAAATTATAATAACATTAAACTGCTCAGTTTGAAAGAACCATACTCCATGTTCCGATTTTCTTGTGTCTGCCCAAATGACGATAGCAACAGGTACAGGTTGATATTGCTATAAGTTCTTTATAATATTTTGTGAAGAAGATTCATCGATCATCTTTATAACCACTTATATATACGTGAGATATATCACGTAAATTAATATTCATAACATTTACAATATTACAAATATTAATTGTTTAAAAACAGTTTGTTTGGACCATGAAGGAAGGTGCTATTAACCTGTACTCTACATAATATTGGATGGTGGCTGTTAATAATACACATAACCAAATGAATCCTATGCCTATTTTATATTCGTTAATACAGTTACTTGTGTTTACCTATCTAGTCTCCTACTTTATTATTTCTTTAATTTGGCCTGTGATGAAGATTCGTATTTCTTTAAATTCGTGGTGATCATAGGATATCGATTTTCGCAGATGATTTGCATGAACATTTTCCTTATTAACGACATTAAAATACAACCCATTAGAGTTCCGAGTTAGAAGAAAAACTCAATAAAATGCATGGTTAATATATAATTGTATGCCATCTCAAAATCTAGAATAACTTATAGTGTTTTTCTAGTGCAATTTAAAATTAACTTCACTCTCTTTCACATTTGCTAAATATTGTACTTGCATAATTTTGTTTTATCTACGGTAACAATAGACAGTGTGCTTCTGTAGCTGTTGAGTTGAAATATTGATTGGATAGAAATTAATGTTCTTTTGTTTTTGTTTTCGTGACATAACAGCCACAAGAGTCACTTTACTAAGAAGCCACCTAAACAACAGCCAAATAGTATTGTGTACAGTGTATACAATATCTAAAATTTACGACCTAAACCTTTATGTTGTTTGTTTCATTCAAATTTGTAAATCAAAGATATACAAGAGATTCCCACACATAGCTGGTCTGGTCTTAATTTTCAACTGAAAAACTAGAAAAAAAGCAGCTACTCAACAGCACCCACCATCAACAGTAGAGGAAAAGCAGCTACACAACAGCACCCACCATCAACAGTAGAGGAAAAGCAGCTACACAACAGCACCCACCATCAACAGTAGAGGAAAAGCAGCTACACAGCAGCACCCACCATCAACAGTAGAGGAAAAGCAGCTACACAGCAGCACCCACCATCAACAGTAGAGGAAAAGCAGTTATACAGCATGTTGAGAGTATGAGCTAAATGATGGATATCATTCCATACAAAAGTGACGTTGTTCAATAATTCTAACCTGAACGAAATATATCTGATGCAGCCGTAAACCACTCTTAGACCTCTTGTAGACCAATTCACTACTCTAGTATGGCAATTAATATAGTTTAAAGAGTTTACGATGGCAGTAAAATTGTAGGTGCGTTTATTCTTTCGATTACCTCTGCTGAAAAATTGAGGTGACAGTTGTTTCAGAGTATTCGGCGAAAGAAACGGTTTTTGATAACTATGCTCTTACCGCACAGATACATAATATCAAGCCCTTTGGTCCTTGGTATTACAGTTTGTCTCAAATCCTGTAGGCCCAGCATGACCATGTGGTTAGGGTGCTTGACTCGTAACCTGAGGGACTCAATTTGAATTCCCGTCACATCAAACATGCTCGTCCTTTCAGCTGTGGAGACGTTATGGGGTAGTGTTCAATCCTACCATTCGTTGGTAAAAGAGTAGGTCAAGAGTTGGTGGTGGGTGGTGATGACTAGCTGCATTCCCTCTACTCTCACACTGCTAAACTTGGGACGGCTAGCGTAGATAGCTCTCGTGTGGCTTTGCGCAAATTTCAAAACAAACAAACAAACGAATAGTAATCGCGATATAACCAAGTCTGTGGTTTTATATGGTTCCAATAACCATATGACCTGCTCATCACTCTTCTTCGCCAATAAATGAAGTGTTTTATGAGTGTGGTCACGTGGAAAATCGAAGAGTCCTACTGAAGAGCTCACTCAGTGTAAAGCACTTTTGATGTATCATTTTAATTTATTAGTCTGATACAAAACTGCTGGTTCTGGGTAGCACATTAGTGATATTAAAAAGGTTTTTTCAGGATAAATCGGTACAGCTTTTTCAGAAACAATAACTAACTGAAGACCTGTGTCTTCAGCAACGACATTAACACGTCGACATCTCTGAGGTCCTCATTTCTTAATACTTATTTCTTAATGTTTATAAATACATTTGGGTTGAGGACATTATTACAAGAGACTTTACGTTCACTAAGAGTGATAATCATCTTTCTAATTTAGAGGATGGATGGTTTATTTTAGTCAACAACTTCTATGTTGTTGTTGTTTAAAATAGACAGCGAGAACAACTTACCTTGTAGGGAAATGTTTAGGATTGAAATACTTAGTTTATCGTGAAAAAAAGAATGGATCAGCATTCATAAAATCTAGTTTTGATTTATTAAGACATTCTACAGCCAGCGATTCTTTCGAGCATAAACGAACGTATCATGTATATATATATATATGTGTGTGTTGTTTGTGTGTGTTTGTTTATTTTGAGTTAAGCACAAAGCTACACCATGGGTTATCTATGCTCTGCCCACCACAGGTATCTTAACTCGGTTTCTAGTGGTATAAGTCTGCAGACATACTACTATGCCACTGTAAAGCGGATATTTATGTAAATATAACTGGAAAAAATATAGTTAATTCTAAACAGAATGAAATCACGATAACGTTTATTTTTCAGGATAACAAAGTTGTTTTCAATTTATGACGACCTAAAAATCTAAATTTATAGTAAAACCAATTTTGTGGATTATAAGTTTATGAAGGAGAGAGATGTATTACCACCTTGTGATTTATTATATATTTTGGTTGTTTTTAAATAAGAATAGCAGATTTTAAACCCTAAATAAAATCTTACCCTGTCTTAACACAATAATCATATGAGGTAGAATAGGAAATTAAACAGTGAATTAGTATGTCTTAAGGCTAAGATTTACATTGGAAATCTTATAGGAACTTATAGAAATAAGTGTGCATTAATAGAAGCAAATTTTAATGAGATTTATTTGATTTATGGTAATGATATGGTTATTAGTATTCTAGTCAGATATAAAGGTTATGTTCTGTTGTTAGGTTCACTTAGTGGTTTATGAACATTTATAGTTGTATTCAGGAAAGCTTTGTCATGCTGCACAACGTGCTGTAACGGCAGAAAATACTATTCAAAGAAAAGCCAATCAAACTGAAGGATTATAGAGAATCACTATATGTTTTATACTGTAGAACAGTTATGATATCTGACTGAATTTTAACCTAAGGCAGATAGAAAGATGAATGAGAGTAGCTTTGTTCAGCTCTTTCTCTTTGTCGTTAAGTGTTAACGTCTACTATCAATGATTGTCGAGTTTTAATACAATCTGTGCCAGTAAAGAAAACATGTTGTTTAATTCTTTCTTTATCTACAAGACCAACCAATGACATCGCAAGCCTCGTCTGATAATGTCTTTACGTACTTTTCAAACTTCTGCTTCAACGAACTTTTTTATTATCCAATGAGTCTTCTAGGTATCGCAAGAATATATAAAATTGCCGTTAGAAGCATGTCTTAAGGTTTAGAATTCCAGTTTGTAATAATTAATAATTGATTATTTCTTATTTTGTGATGCTGAGGTGGGGTTATAACTCAGTTCCTAGAAAAAAATAAAAATGAAAACATCCATTGTTCAAGATATGAATTTCAAACAAACCCTAAATCAGTCAACTAAAGAAAAACTTAAAACAAAAAATCCACTTAAGGGGGCGATGTGAAAAGTGAGGTTAAGGTAATTATAACATTTCCCTTATTTCATTTTTATTTTCATTTTTCAAATCATTTCATCTCTAGATCCTTTTTTTTTGTCGTTGTTTTAATCGAAAAATATAAAAGGAATGACAACATATGTTTTGTAGGGACGGCTCTAAATAAGCTTACGTTAGATTTTTAGATAGCAAAATGTTATAATGTACATTCACTTTGCAGTAAAGTTAACATGGAAACGTTTTATGTTTCAACGATCTATTTCAAACAAAACTCCGGGAAGTCTACACGACAAATATCTACCTTTAAAAAGAGTAACAATACGTAACACAACGGTTTACAAAAATCATTACTACCCTTAAATTTGTTCGTTTCAGGTATTCGCACAGAATTACACAAAGTGTGATTTTGAGCAAAGCAAACAGAATAGAAGGAGGGCAAGCACCGAACAGCACCTACCGCCAACTCTTTGGCAACTTCAGTGAATGGTCGGATAGGCCGTTTCTCTAATATTGGATGCACTGCCCCAAAGTGCAATATATGAAGAACAGTGTTACAAATTAGTGATGTGAAGAATTAAATGTTGAGAATGGAATAATACAACATCACGCAAGAGAAGCTAAGGAAATAATGCACACAAACTTAAAAGGAACACACGACTCCTAATCAAGAGAAGCTAAGGAAATAATGCACACAAACTTAAAGAGAACACACGACTCCTAATCATTCTTTTTGCTGTTTTCTTTTCACAACTAAGAAAATAACGGTTTAGTTCTTTAGAATTAACCGTAAAGCTACACCATGGGCTATCTATGCTCTGCTCACCACAAGTATGGAAACCCGGTTTCTAGCGTTATGAGTCTACAGACATACCGCTGTCCAACTGGGGTAGGCCCGGCATGGCCAAGCGTGTTAAAGCGTGCGACTCGTAATCAGAGTGTCGAGGGTTCGAATCCCCATCAGACCAAAAATGGTCGCTTTTTCAGCCGGGAGGGCGTTATAATGCTACAATCAATCCCACTATTCGTTGGTTAAAGAGTAGCCCAAGAGTTGGCGGTGGGTGGTGATGACTAGCTGCCTTCCCTCTAGTCTTATACTGCTAAATTAGGGACGGCTAGCACAGATAGCCCTCGAGTAGCTTTGTGCGAAATTAAAAAACAAACAAACCAGCTGTGGTGGGGTAGAAGCAGCGTAAAAACACAACCGTATTTATGAAATAACAGAACCATATTGAATCAGTACGGAACAAAACTTCTACTCTTTAAGTATGACATTCTAATAACAGAACCATATTGAATCAGTACGGAACAAAACTTCTACTCTTTAAGTATGACATTCTAATAACAGAACCATATTGAATCAGTACGGAACAAAACTTCTACTCTTTAAGTATGACATTCTAATAACAGAACCATATTGAATCAGTACGGAACAAAACTTCTACTCTTTAAGTATGACATTCTAATAACAGAACCATATTGAATCAGTACGGAACAAAACTTCTACTCTTTAAGTATGACATTCTAAGCATTACTGATAATCACACAATGGATTAATTAAAAAAAGTGTGAAAGGGATTTGTGATTTAATTTAATGATTGCTGTCGAAAGGTAAAACACTTCAGAATCATCAACCAAACTGTATGTCTTTAGAACGCATTATCTACCTCGAAAGAAACACGCAGGACTCAACTATCATGTGAGGATAAGTTTTAAAAATATACTGATTTAGCGTTTTCTCTACTTACGAAGGGTACGGGTGGCAGAGCTGAGAAAAGAAAACTCAAACTGAGCTATACTTTGCTAGTCATTGTTTAATTAATCTAAGAATATAGTAACGAATCAAGAACAATAAAACTACTCGAAACATTCTAACAAATACTGTAAATTAAAGTAACATTGAAGAAAGAGTTAACTACATGTGGCTAAGTAACTTAAAGCTAGTGATTTAAGTAAGATATATGCTAGTACTTGTCTCTTTTATCATTATTTTCTTGTCACCTCCCTACTGGCTCAGCAGCATGTTTGCGGACCCCTACCGCTAGAGACGAGGCTTCGATACCCGTGGTGGGCATAGAACAGATAACGCAGTGTGGAGCTTTGCGCTTAATTCTAAACAATCAAAACATTATTTTTTTAGTTGTGTTTTGCCCATTGAATGGCGCATACTTCACTTTTATATTTTGTTAATGTTAGAATGTTCAAAACTAAGGAAGAGTTGAGGTAAAAATATTCCAGTAAATTATGTGTTAGAAATTTTCAAACCCACCCCTTCCCAAAATCATTTGAAGCGTGTGTGGGGGAAGGGGATTTATTTCCAAAAATAAGTTTCTTTAAAGAAATGTGCAAAATACGGTAATTCATTTTCATTACATGCTTTCTTAATATTATTGGTATTATAAAGTTTACGAGTTTTTCTCGCGTTTTTAACTATTTTCGTTCTTTAAATTATTTTTCAACTTTAGCGGTCCTTTTTGTTTTTCAGAATTCTGCTCAAAAATATAAAAGGACAACCTGCGGATAACTGTCCTTAGTTTTTTACTGATAATCTATAGGAAAGATAAGTAGTTAGTAGCACTCACCGCTAACTCTTAGATTACTCTTGTCTGATTGAAGAATAAGATTTGTCTCTCACTCTCATATTGCATCCGCGGTCCGAGTGTGCGCAGCGCTATGAGTCAGGAACCATAGATCCTGGAATTTACAGTTAGGATACTTTATCAGCTAGGCCACGCCCAATTATAAGTGTTTCAGAATGATCTTTGATAAGTTAACAAGACCTGGTTTACTAGAGGTGGTTAATTATATTTAGTGCATAGAATACAACAATATTATTCTTTACTATTGGTACAGATAGTCGCATGCAATAGTTTTTTTCAACTCTTTTGACTTTGTTATTAATTCTCTGAAAGAATAATACTAAACTTTGTCTGTTCTGTTGTTAGGTACAAAGCTGCACAGCTAGTTATTCGCGTCGTGCCCATCGAGGTTATCGAAACTTGATTTTTGGTGTTTTAATCTTTCGGAGGTTAAGGGATCGCCGTAAAATTTACTTAAAGTCATGTGACCAATAATAAGACCGTCATGAATTTTCTTTTGTGGATGTTACAGTAAAAGCAATGTGGTAAAAGTTTCAAGCTAAAATACCTAAATTTTATAATCTTGTTTGATTATCGTGTTCTATGACAGTATTCATTTTTGGTAATAATCAATGTTTATTAAAGACTTGTTTTTTGTTATTTCCTCTTTTACAAGTGAGTATTGAAATAAAATGTACACTTTCTTTTTCATCTGACCATAAGAACTAAGTTTTGACGAGATTTTATACAAAAGCCATCTAGTAGTTACTGTATCTTATGTTAGTAAAAGCATTTGTTAACGTCACATCCGACATATCGTTATAATGTTAAAACTAAATAGATACGGTATCTCATTGAAAACAGTAAGACGACTATGACGTCATTCCCGACATGTCGTTGTACTATTACAACTAAATCAGTAGTTCTTAACCTGGGTTCAATCGAATACCAGGGGTTTGGTAGTCAGTCTCAGGTGTTCGGCGGAGGTCAAAACACACACACTGTGTGTGTGTCCGTTCCGTTTACCCCACTCGTATGATTCGTGACGTCATGCTCCACTTGGCCATCATTGGCTGCGGTTAATTACGTCACATCACTTGGCATTGGTATCTGTGCTGCAGGGAACTTTGTGCGCTCAGCAGTCGACTTGTGACTGTAGTAATTGTGCGTCATTTGTGACTTTTTTCTTAATCTTTCAATCACTTCATACTAACTATATCGAGCAAAAACAGAAAATAGTCGAACGAATACGTACAATATGGATTCACGTGTATAACGGAACATGATGGGAGTCAGCATTTTCAATGCATGATTTGCAATGCCAAGTTGAGCAATTCTAGTCTAGCACTGGCAAAACTAAGAGAACACTCCCTAAAGCTGCATGGAGATGGGAAATACAAGAACACAACGCTTGCTGAATTCAAGGTAAAGAGAGCCAGGTTCGATGAAAAGGCTACTTTGCCTGTTCTCGGCTTTGTACCCATCGACAAACCGATCCTCACAGCATCGTACGAAATTGCGTACTTGATCGCAAAGCAGGGAAAACCACACACCATTGGTGTAGCACTCGTAAAACCAGCTGCGTTGAAGATGGCGAATATCATGCTGGGAAAAGCTGCCGAAAATAAGTTATCCCAAATTCCTCTTTCAAATGACACCATCAGCAGCAGAATAGATGACATGAGCGATGACATCTTGGCTCAAACAGTTGCAGATCTGATTTCAAGCCCAGCAAAATTCAGCCTTCAACTCGACGAACCCACCGACGTTTCCAATCTAAGCCAGCTTGTTGTATTCGTGCGCTATGTGAAGAACGACGAGATAAAAGAAGATTTTTTATTTTCTAAGCCTCTTACATCAACAGCTAAGGCAGCCGACGTGAAGAAACTTGTGGATGACTTCTTCAGAGACAACGATCTTTCGTTGGATATGGTTTCTGCAGTTTGTTCGGACGGAGGTCCAGTCATGCTTGGACGAAACTCTGGTTTTGGTGCGTTGATGAAAGCCGATGCACCACACATCATTGTAACGCACTGTGTTCTGCACAGGCATGCATTGGCAACAAAAACCTTGCCTTCAAAACTAGCAGGAGTATTAAAAATTGTAGTGTAATGTGTGAACTGTGTGCGAAATAGTGCCCTGAAGCACCGCATCTTCAAAGAGCTGTGTAATGAAATGGGCTCTGAATTCGAGGTACTTCTGTACCATTCTAACGTTTGGTGGTTATCTCGGGGAAAGGTGCTGAATCGTGTTTTTTCCACGCGTGTGGAATTCGCCCTGATTTTGCGAGAGCACCAACATTGTCATGAAGATTGCTTTGAAAAATCTGAGTTCATTCTCATTTTGGCATACATGGCCGATATCTTCAATGCTCTCAATCAACAGATGCAGGCGGTGGAGTCAACATCATCAAAGCGGAAGAAAACCTGAAGGTTTTTCAAAAAAAGCTACCGTTATGTAAACGACGAACAGAGAATGGTAACTTCGCAAACTTTCCCCTGCTGGACGTCTGTGTAAGTAAGATCGAAGATGTTTCTGAACTCGGAGACATTTCTGTACCCGGGGAACTGTAGCAAGCAATTGCCATGCACTTAGATGAGATCGCAAAGTCTCTCGACGGATAATTCCCCACCAGAGAGTCATATCCAGCATGGGTGAGACAGCTGTTCACGTTTAGTGTTGCGACAGCAGATGTCAATGATGAATACCTCGACGAAATTATTGAACTTCAGCAGAGCCAGGTTTAACAGCAACTTTTCAGAACAACAACGCTCTCAACGTTTTGATGTCACCAAATCGTAGCGTACTCTCTTATTGCTAAGAAAGCCTTTGAAATACTCATACCTTTTCGAGGATGGTAGATATAAAAAACGAAGAAAAGGAACAGACTTTGTTGTGAAAATGATATGAGAGTGGAAGGCAACAGCAAAAGTCACATTGATTTGCAGTAAATATTCATTGAGTTATGTTTTTGTTTTTGTGTCAAATTCATGTTTTGTTGGTTTTGTTCTTTGAACACAGTGATATTGTGTGCAGCTAATGTATGGTTCATTTCGTGCACAAATAAAATATATAATTATGTTTTGAATTTGAAAAAATCATATTTTATTTTTCCAATTACGAAAGGTTCAGTGAATGCAAATACGAAACTTCTGGGGTTCAGTACCTCCAACAAGGTTAAGAACCACTGAACTAAATAAAGTATCTCACTGATGGCAGTAAGATAACTTTATGACGTCACATCCGTCTTGTCTTTTTATTATTATAACTAAATACTTACAGCATTTCATTGACTACAGTAAGACGTATTTATGATGTCACATCCGGCATGGTTGTTTTACTCTTACAAACAAATAGGTGGTATCTCACTGATGACAGTAATACGACTTTACGACGTCACATCAGATATGAGATTTCTAATATTGAAAATAATTATAACAAACACGTCATTTTCTACTCTGTTGGTCAAGTTTTTGATAGGGGTACTTCTGATAGGCTATTCTACTGAATTGATAGAGTTTTTGGTGAAGGCATTTCTGGTACGCTCTTTTTTTTTTACTGTGTTGGTCCCATTTTAGGTGGTAGCACTTCAGAAAGCCCATTTCTTACTCTTTTCATCTTATGACCATTGATTTCAAATTAATGAAATACAAATAAGAAATGAAAACTTAGTTCTCAGTTAACTATTTCTTTAATCCCAGTAATTATAATTACTAAATGTAAAACGCGACAATTATTTATTCGTAATATTTGCTTTCTTTGTCTTTCTAAATTACATTAATGAATATTTAATCATCAGTAATAACTACTAGTATATTCGCTAGATTTATTAAAGGGCTGGTATCTAACCTACAAAATGTAGCATTTGTTAATATTCATAATTAGTGCACAAGCGATTGCTAACTCATTGCAGGCCCCCCAGTGGCTCAGCGATATGTCTGCGGACTTACAACGCTAAAATCCGGGTTTCGATATCCGTGGTGAACAGTGCAGATAGCCCATTGTTTAGCTTTGTGCTTAATTCAAAACAACAACTCATTCCATTTTGTTGTAATATACTAGAGATATGACAAAATCGTGTTAACGTTCTATTTATTAATGATTACAGATATCATAAAATTTTATAAATAAATACCGATATATAAAGTATTTATTACGTCATGAAATGTTTTACTGTGTGATTAAAATCTGTTCTTTACTTGTTTATCTTTGAACAATTTTACTGAGAAAGTAAGAAAACTCGATTGAAATGTGCGAAGTCATACGAAAATTAAACATGAAAAGAGTTAACGAACAAATAGTCAAGAAGGAATACGATGTAGAAGTAACGACATTTAATCAGCCATTTATACAAACATTACAAAAAGTCAGGTCGAGGAAAAACAACAAGAAAGAAATACGAGACGTCGCCACTGAGATACCAAATATGTAAATATTTTTGTATAAACAGTATTTTCTGCATGCTGTCGAATAACTGAGGACAGAGTGATATGGGCGTTCGAAGAACGTTAATCTTGTTTTCTGTAGGTTAAACATGCCGATTATAGGCCTAACCTGAATCGTGGACGACGACCACTTTATAACCAAACAATATTAGTTATCATGCAATTTCGAAAGGCCATAAGAGTTTCCATAAAACGTGCAATAAATTTATTTCACTATTATCACGTTAATGTATAGAAAACTTTCTTTGGTCTTTCAAAGTGTTTGGATTTAATACTTGGTCACTCAGTTCCCTTAAACTTCAATTACAGAAATAAATAGTTTTTGCTATTATTTTCGTTTCGAATGTGATTTATATTCGTTATTGCGTAGTGTCAGCTTCGTCGTCGAAGTGTTTAATAATTCCAATTTTCCTCCCACAATTCCGTACCTTTCGTATCACTTCTTCTTGCATTAAGTTAAAGCACATAGCGATCAATGCCATGCCGATCAACAAGTAAAGTGAACAGATGACCAGTTTCTCCTGCGATCCTCGATCACTAACCACGGAGTCTCCAGGCACCAGGTCGCCAAACCCGATGGTGCTGAGCGTAACAAAACAAAAGTAGGAGCCATCTAGAAATCCCCACCCCTCCCACAGAGAGAAGACTATTGCCCCTCCTGAAATGTAGCTCACTAGAACCAGTAGACAGAGCGTGATGGGCACGGTCACCACTGGTTTCTGGATGTTCGAGTCATCATGTATTTCGTTATTAGGGATGGCTTCAATTCTGACTTCATCTCCAGGGCTGACGTGAACTTCGTCCTGGGCACCGTGTTCTAAAGCTTTCTGCCTTCCAGAAACGTTGTGTGCCACGATGTGCTTAACTCGATAATCTTCGACGTTTCTTCCTTTCGTATAGTGCTCACTGGACTTACAGGTGCACACCCGCCCGTATACGTACCTGAAAGATTTGGCGAGGATATTACCTATGTTGGTCAGATATAGCAACATCAATGGAATGCCAACAATGGCGTATACGATGGTCACAAGCTTTCCCCAGTCTGTTCTTGGAGCTATATTTCCATAACCTGCAAAGGAGAGAAGAAATGCTAAATTAAACTTTAGTAACAACTTTAAAAACGTGAAGGTTTAGGAAATTTCTTTTTGTTACCTGGTTTTTAAGACTTTGAAGAATATTCTTCACATTAACTTGCATTATGTGTAATTTTATATATTTACTTCCTTAAAACTTCTACACGTTTAATAGACTTAGTGTCAATAGTAGTTAAAGTAACATCGAACTAAAACTAGTGCTATCACAACAAGCGGTTATTTCAAGAGGATTTGTAGTTGGGCTTGGCATGGTTAGGTGATTAGAGCGGCGGTCTTGCAAGCTACGGGTTCGAATTCCTATCCCACCAAACATGCTCGTCCTTTTAGCCGTGGAGACGTTACAATATGACGGTCAATTCTGCTGTTCATTAGTGAATATGTAGCTCACAAGTTGGCGGTGGGTAGTCATGAATAGCTGCCTTCTCTCTAGTCTTTCACTGAAAAATTAGGAACGGCTAGCGCAGATAGCCCTTGTGTAGCTTTGCGCGAAATAAAAAAAAATGGAATCGATTTGTAGCCTTAAGTGTGTTATTAGGGTGTAAATATATATATACATATCTGTAAATACACTACTAGTAAGTAAGTGATTACAGAATTGTTAGTGAGCGTGTAAGGCTATCGCACTGACCTGACACCACTATGCTTATGTGTTAACAGTACGTTATACTTGTACATGAAAAGGGTCAGACGAATACTTTGTTAAAAAAAATAACTCTTGCCTCGTGTTAATACACCATTACCATTTACAGTAAGTAAAACAAACCAAAAGGGGGGGGGGAAAGAGTTAAAATGCAAACCTGACCCTGCCCTCCTCAAAAGGTTATGATCTCTTTATTTGTTTTTTTTTAATTTCGGGCAAGGCTACACGAGGGGTATTTACACTAGCCGTCTCTAATTTTGCAGTGAAAGACTAGAAGGAAGGCAGCTAGTTATCATAACCCACCGTAAACTCTTGAGCTATTCTTTTACCAACGAATAGTAGGATTTATCGCTACTTTATAACTACCTCGCCATGCCGGGTCCAGGTTACAACCTGATTACCGACATTAATTGATCGTTGTCTTCACTAGCTATCCAATGTTTTTCATCTAATGCAACCTTGTACAGTGCCAGTAAGTACATTACATGTACTTTAAACAACAGGATATTTAACAGAGGAGAAAGGAACGACGGTATCTCATAATTTTTTTTCTGCTTAGTAAGAGCTACTTATAGCTTCACATAAGCCCTTGTGTTCTACTGTTGGACATACATCATACATCGAACATATATATATATATATATATATACATAATTTCTTTTCTTACAGGATCATCACCTTAGTTCTCTGATCGCCAGAGGAATAATACCTTCTTCCAACAATAAGATAACAAGAAGTGAGAAACATTGATAATCTTAATGTTGCTGTCTAGTTGTTCTCCAAGGAAAAACATGTGTGCAGTCAGAAAAGTATAAAACGTAATTTACTTCATTACTTGGGAACGTAACATTTGTCGTTAAACACGGAACACATTCCCTGGTGGTTCAAATGTAAGACTTACTTTACAAGAAAGACACTTGACAACTCTTGTAACGATAATTAGTGACTTCTCTCTTTGCATTTAATGAAACAACATACACACACACACATAGTCCATAGACCACTTTTGTCTGATTGAACAGTAAGTAACGTGATTTTGAAGATGACCTAAGAAGGTCGAAACGTTATTCTCTATTTTAATAAAAGTTTTAATACCCATACCAGCCGTCTTGAGATACAGTTCTTCATATTACATAGCCGCACACAGGGTTTATCAGCTTCAATGAATTTCATGGGGTTAAAAACAACATGTTCAAGTACGCCTGATGCCATAACTAAATATGTTTATCACTAAAATATATATATTTTTAATTCTATGACGGTGTCAAATGTGCATAAATCAAATTAAAGATAATTAGGTTCAGTTGGGAAATGATTTGTACCGATTGCTGTCAATTCTTACAAATACCTGTAACTCTGCTTTTATAATGACTTATATTCTTCATCAATAGGTCATAACATACAGATAAGAACATCCAGAAACCATGAAGGCAACAGGAATTTTTCCAACACACAATCTTCATTCATATCGTTAATTATATTAACGATGTTTTCCCCACTGGGACAGCGGTAAGTCTTCAGATTTACAACACTAAAATCAGAAGTTTGATTCTTCTCTGTAGACACAGCAGATACCCTGATGCTGTTTTGCTATAAAAAACATACATACACATTTTGTAGATGCAGCAAACGTAAGGCTAGTGTATGAAAATCTACTTACTAACCGTAATTAAGAAATGTCTTTTAAATCACCTTTAGTTTGTTTGTTTGTTTTTTAATTTCGCGTAAAGCTACACAAGGGCTATCTGAACTAATCGTCCCTAATTTAGCAGTGTAAGACTAGAGGGAAGGCAGCTAGTCATCACCATCCACCGCCAACTCTCGGTCTACTCTTTTACCAACGAATGGTGGGATTGACCGTCACCTCATGACGCCTTCTGGGCTGAAAGTGCAAGAATGTTTGATGTGACGGGTATTCGAACTCGTGACTCTCAGATTACGAGTCAAGCGCCCTAACCACCTGGCTATGTCGGGTCAATTCCCTTCAGTGAGTCAACGTTAAGCTTAAAGACTTAAAATTCTAAAACTTGGAGTTCGATCCTCGCGACAGGCACAGCGCAGTTAACTCATTGTGTATCTTTGCGCTCGAAAAAAAACTTCTTTAAGTACTAAGTTTATCAGGTTATATCTTATAACAGCCAGTTTGGTCAAATGAAATAGTAATAATAAAATGAAGATGATGTAGATTAAGATGTAGTAAAGATGATGAGATTAAAGGTAAGTTAAATTTTATGAATGAAGACATCTACTTAAGTTTCTAAGGCTCGGGAGTCAACTTAATTTTTGAGTTGGTAAACTATTTTCAGTCTCCCAATGTCTGAGCACTCTTCTGAGCTGATAATGAATAAAGTTTTTAGATCTTATAAGTTAAAATAAACTGATATTTTTCTTTAAAAATGTTTCTTTGCAAGGACGAATAAAGAATTGTTGTTGTTTATAAAGTAGCACAATAGACTATCTGCGTTCTGTCGAACCTCGGATTTAAGCTCCGTAACTACCTGTCCTTAAACTTACTGCTGACAGAACAAAAGGCAGTTAATTCAGTTTTGGCAATCATAAGTATGAGTTAAAACTACAGAAATATTTAACAGTAAATCCTATCATATTATTGTCACTAACTCGTCCTCGTCATATCATATTGTTTGTTTTTTGAATTTCGCACAAAGCCACTCGAGGGCTATCTGTGCTAGCCGTTCCTAATTTAGCAGTGTAAGACTAGAGGGAAGGCAGCTAATCATCACCACCCACCGCCAACTCGTGGGCTACTCTTTTACCAACGAATAGTGGGATTGACCGTTACATTATAACGCCCCCACGGCTGAAAGGGCGAGCATGTTTAGCGCGACGGGGATGCGAACCCGCGACCCTCGGATTACGAGTCGCACGCCTTAACACGCTTGACCATGCCGGGCCCATCATATTGTTATCACTAATTTTTCACCGAGCTGGAAAAAAACCCAACAAACACGTTCTGGTTTTTCACTGCAACAGCTTGCAGATTCCCAAATAGAAGTCTTGTATAAACTATAATACAATTGTTATAAAAGTATAAATGCACAAATTCTGTGTTTTCTATCAATACAAAGGGGATGTTTTTTGTTTTATTTAAAAAAAAAAGACTATATACATTTATGTGTAAAAACGGCTGGTTTGATGAGAAAATTTTTATGCAAAGGAGCGAACAACGTTTCGACCTTTTTCGGTCATCGTCACGTTCACAAAGAAAGAAAGATGTAACGGACCGATAGCTGACCACATGTTTGAAGGGGGTTGTGTAACTGAGTGTAGAAATGTAGAGGGCGTGCTTAGATGTTTGATTATATTTATTAATATAGGTGTAAAGGTGTTCCTTTGTATTGGTTTATTTTGGGTTTAAGTTGTTGTATAAGTAAGGCTTCTTTAATTTTGCGTTTATTTATGTGTGTTTCTTTATTTAGTATTTGGGTGTTTTCTGTGGTTATGTTGTGTTAATTTGATATATATATATAAGTATGAATCGCTATGTATAATTTGATTTACAACTTGCCACTAAGGTATATAGATACTGAGAAATTGTAACTCTGATGAGTAAGCGAGAGCAAATTGAAAGAATAAGATTAGACTTTATAAGTATTCAAGTATGTTATATATGTGTGGTGTTTTGGGAAGACGTTTTCTCGCCATAGTGATTATATATTTATATTGGACTTCAAGCATTAATGATACATATTCTTGAAGTCTCAAGAAATCAAGTAATATGATTACTTTATAAAAAAAGTATTAAAATACCACATATGCAACTCTAAATTCTGTTTTATTAAAGACATTGCTGTGTTGTGATTTTCTTTCCAAACGTTTCACAAAGTATTTCCCGCAATTTGTCATTTGTTAGTCCTTTATGTAAAATCTGAGGACCGTGGGACATTATAATGTGACAGTCTATCCTATTGTTCGTTGATTAAAGAGTAGCTCAAAAGTTGGCTGTTGATGGTGATGACTGGCTGCTTTCCCTCTAGCCTTTCACTGTTAAATGAGGGAGGGCTATGTGTGAAATTAAAAACAAACCAAATTTATGTCGCTTCCGTCTGGTGATTCTCATCATACAACCCTTCTCAACCCAAGCTTCCACAACTACTGGCCATTTTAGTCACTCATTGTTATTGGACTACTTTATATGGTCCTCAGTCTTCACAGATGACATGCTCTTGCCTCCAATAATCATTAATGCTCCAATTTTCTTACATATCTTGATTGAAAGAGAGGGTATAACCCTCTGATGGGCTATCAGTCTCTATAGCTTAAATAAGATAACAAAAAAAGTAATGTCACGTTTTCATGACAAGTCCCGCTTGTTGGGAACTAGCAGATGGTGAAAACGTGGCACTATTTAGCTGATATAGTTATTAAAGTACTGCTTTTATGTAATGTTTGACTTACAATTTATTACATGCTTATTTGTTTCTGACGTTCTCGCAAAGTTACACAAGGGCTCATCGATGCTAGCCATCCGTAATATCAAACTGATAGAGGAAAAAAAAGTTCGTTAACAGCATTCATCGCCAACTTTCGGGCCTCTGTAACGTTTAGTGGGATTTGAAAGAGTCTCTTATAATGCACGTTCCCAAAATTATGGAGCGCCATTTTGTGACAAAAGAACAATGGACCCTCAGATTCACAAGACTGGTACTTTAACTGCTAGGCTTTGATCGTGTCTTTATGATGTATCAGTTAAACAGAATTGAGTAACTTATTTTGTTCCTAGAGTTAGCAGTGATGATAAATAAAAACAATGCATTGTAATACACACAAACAAGTTGATTGCTTGTTAAATTGAATAGTCATCAATAAAGTGAAAAGTTATTTATGTAAAGATAAACATGAAATAATTATGTAGTTTGTAAAAAAGATGGAAAACGAGATTTATTTCTAATTTATTCACACTTGCTATTGTTTCCAAGCACTGTGCCTAGTCTCATGAGTAGCGTATGGGCTGTGGATTAAAAGTGAATGTTTTTGTATTTCAAGTAAAGCACAAAGCTACGTAATGGGCGATCTGTGCTTTATCCACTATGGATATCGAAACCTGGTTTCTAGTGTTGTTGTGTTACTGGGGTGGGGGCTA